>NW_002060950.1:6678-482887 GCF_000150275.1 Trichoplax adhaerens | reverse complement strand
TTTTTAACAGACTCGCTATATTAGAAATTATTATCTGCATTATATCTATCTTAAGCAGTATTTGAATATTGTCGATTCTGATTTTTTCATAAGTACTAGTGCAAACTCCCGTCGCTTTGCTGACGGTTTACGATAATGTGCTCATTTAACGGATAGTATTACCATTTGATAGACCTGTCAAACAGTCTATTTCAACTATGCTCAAATATAGTTTGTCATGTTTAGTTATTTATAGCACCTACAGTCTTCGCTATTTCCTACAATCATTTACTATTGTATAGTTTGTTTATGGTATATGAAGTATATAATTTACAACATTGTTCTCTGTATGTATTCTCTCTCTAAAATTATAAATACTGATGATTTCTGCCTCAAATTTGTTCAGTTGCATTTGTTAGTGCTGGTATCTACAAACGTTACTTCACGACAGCTTATACGCTGATCTACCAGTAACTACCACACTGTACCTAGTTATTCTTTACAATAAATATCTCTCTTTCTAATAACCCTTCGTATCATTATTGTGAAATGCCTAAGGAGTCCACGTCCGCAGACTTTTCGAAACCTCCATCACATAAAGTACGTACCATGACATAGCAATTCTTGATTTTCGTTAGTTGCTATTTCCAGGGTAAGTATTTCCATACAGATAGTACAATATTGCATGTACGATATTTTTATTTTCTGCTCTAATGTTGAAACATTAAATCAGCTAATGCAATCTGTTAGAATTATCGCTATGGTTAGGCATGTAATTCAATACTTGATTTTGGATTGCGAACATTTCGAAAGAGGCGCAGCATCTATTCGGCAATTCATACCTGTAGTATATAAAGATGGTATGACACTGCACAAACTATCGAACGTTGCAATATTTATTAATTAGGTATCTGCTCAATCAGTGGCATAAGTAACTAGGCATACATATTTCTATTGACATAATATCAAAAATCGATATCATTCTACGTTACATAATCTTAGAAACTGGTATCAGAAATATAAATACGTCTTAATTTACTATTAATAATCATAGCTCAATTAATTTGTAGTTCTCTGCAATCTCTTATTGGCTAATCTCTCAAATCGAATAAAATATCCGTAAAAAAGACAATTAAAAAAATTTCATGAGTAATAAATTCATTTATAATGATTATTATATTCATGGATATACAATAAACAGTTTGTGAATCATAGAGTATTTAATATTGAATCCTTCTCAAGATTTGATTCTTCTTTCAACATCTTGATTAAAAAATTATTCTCCAGTGTGATCATATCCTCGGTTAGCGTATTACTATGTATGGTAAATAGTTCGTAGCATTGTACTGACGATGACATTGACGGAAATCCATACCTAGTTAGGCTCCTGAAAAGGTACATTATGAAAAGTAAATATTATATTATTATTGGTTACATTCGTCTTATCAAAAAATTACATAAATGTATCGCCGCAAACTGTTCCAAGTGGATAAATGTTTCCTATTTTGATGATACGTTCCGGCTCTACTACTGAATTCTACGAAAGTCAGAAGAAAGCTTATTGGCTATTCCAAGTTAATTTCGAGTAAAGTTTGACATTTTAAGATTGTAACCGTTACTAATGAAGTAAGGAAAATACCTGCGAGCGTACTATCGAGAATATTGGAAATAGATTTGTGAATATATATATTTCTTGCTTACCGATTTCCCTTCGAACCACATACGGTATGTACAAAAAAAATCTTCTTTTCTAACAGCTACGTAATTGCATCCACACTTTAAAGCAAAGATACCAAATTGCCTTAATTCTTTTACCTAAGTACAATACAATGAGAAGATCTTTATTATCATCATTGACAAACAACAATTTCCTTTTAAGAGCTAATATATCCCAAGATGTTCATTCTTACAACTGCAAAATTCACATCTCTTGCCGCACATTCCTGAAATTGGATAAATTTACTTAGATTGAAGAAATAACAGTAATGCTGCTGTTTTTTATTCTTATTACTCTACTTACACCAGTATCAATATAAGGTGTAATTATTTTTCCGGTTGTACGATTTAGAAAGACAAAGTGCAAAAGTCTAGGACAAGTGTCATTATAACTGTATAAAATTGTATAAAAATCGTCATGAATTAATCAAGTTTACAAGCATGTATTAATGGTTTAAGAATGCATTATTTACTTACAATCCAATTTCATTATTGTAAGATCCTTTAACCAGGACAAAATCTTTATAATCATCTAGTCTCTGCTTAAGTATGCCATAAATTTTTTCTAGGTTGCCAGGAAGTTCCTCAGAATTAATCTATATGTTAAATAAATTGAATAATAATGTTTAAGCGAGTTCTTGTCAATACAATGCTCCTATTAAAAGTAAAACATTTTAAATTCATATTTATCCTACTAACAGCATTTGCCGGAAAAAGATAACTAAAAATAGCCTTTATCCTGCCTTGTAAGTTATTCAACATCTGTATAGTCCTATAAATAATATATTATGATTGCTAGACGTTTTTCACAGTTATAACTATGAAAAATAATATTAATAAAAATTCATATTGTATAGTTTTTATTGAAACGTAATTATTTGTCATAATACTTTTCAGATGGATTATTTTGCAAGCTACCAGAGCTTATGGGTTCTAAATCCTCTCTCCGCAATTTAGTCCATAATGATATCAACTTATTGACACGATTGTCAAGATTCTAAAATTACAAAGAGAATCAATGTAAATTGTATGCTATGCATCTTATGATGGCGTTAGCTTAAGATACAGCATATTTACCTTCTTTTTAAGTAGACTTGCAAGTGTTCTTTACAGTATCATCAGTTATAGTATTATTTAAAGATAAAATAAAGGTCATACAATTTTACATTATTGCAACATTGCCTTTCAAAAATAATATATACAACGAAAGCAATACTTTACTTTATTTCGCTTTCAAACATGGCTATCTTAGTTCTCATATCTTTCTTAATCACTGCATCTTCTCTCATAATTGCACTCAATTTAGTAGCACAATCACATAGGGATTTTGCTACTTTTTCATTTTCGACCTAAGAAAAGAATTCTATTATCTAATATGGCTATTACTAGATCATATTTTGCCCCAAAACTATACCTTTAAAACAAATACGAAAATCATTCCTGAATATATCTTAATTCCGTGTATTATGAAAGGAATGAACCCAAAGTTTCCAAACGGTAAAAAGATGAGGCGTCGAAAGCAATCCTACAGATTAGTGCAATTATTTAGATATGGCGGTTTATTGAAGTCACGGGTGCATATGTATAGTAAGCCTGTATAAAGTGCTAGTTCGCTACAAGTAACATGGACAGAAGGACTTTGTGTACTTACGATCTTGTGTTCTTCAGTACCAGAGTCTAAACACAGTTATGAAAAACATAGATAAGTTATCTGAAAATATGAGTGATGCCTAACTTTTAGCTATTAAGAATAAGAATAACTATGAACTAAAATCACATATTTGCATCGTGTAGGCTTACCTCTTACTACAGATTGACTGACATCAGTTAGTAAGAAATAAGATAAACCTATAATTAATAGGAGATCGCCACACTCTAATTCCAGAGCATTCTCACTATTATAAATTTATCGATAATTATAATCTAGGCTTAGTAAAAGTTTTAAAGATGGACACATCAGCTACAGAGAAAATTATTAACGAATTTTAATGCTTGGTATCGAAATACGGTATTCACCTAGAATAGGTTGAAATTATTTTATGGTTCTGTAAAAGCATGGCGTGTTGAATTTTTTCTCCGCTAGATCTAATGTTAATTGCGTTATATCGGGTTATTGACATTAAAGGAATAGCGAAGCCATTTGCTCTAACTTAGAGCTTGGAAAGTAAGTGCTAAACAATTTTGCGTACTTTACATGACAGTTTCTAGCTTCTTTAATTGCTGAAATACAAATTTGACTCAAGGAAGAATCCAATCTCACTCGTTCAATCGCCTATGCAATTACATTATAATTTCACAAGTAGAAATAACAAATATATAGTTGGTAGTGCTTTGACTTTAATCCTAGGCACCTCAAATAGATAACGATATTGCACCGTCATACCTCAAACAAGAAAGCCTGTTCATTATTACAAAGATGAAACCAAAATTTGATTAAACTATCGAAGTACTGCCATTGATTCTGCCGTTCGTTACCTTGTAGGGTAGCAAACCTACAGCAAAAATTCCATGATTAGTTATAACTCTTCGAATACACCGAAAAATGTCTATTTGACTACAGGTGTAGGTATTAGATTAAGGGAGATAGGAGTCTAATAAAGGTGGAATTGATTAATATTGCCTGCTCAACACTATCGTACGGATACAATGTAAATTGGCAGTTGGATCGTTCTTCGAGATGGCTACACAATGACACTATGACACAGTAAGAATTCTTGCAATTTTCTTACTCGACGCGACGTAACAATTACAGTTAATTATGATAGAAGCTTCAAACAATATTTACTTCGATAGGCTTAGCCCGTAATGCAGCCTTATCAACTGATGGCAGATGCGGATTTTGCGCAGAATTGTGTCTTCTTGAACAGTTTCATCACCGTCAATACCAACGTAAAACCAAGCATCAAGCTATCATATACAAAATTGAATTCATCAATTTCTTTCTATTTTTCATGGCAATTCGAAAGCAACAGTAGTTATAGCAACAGAATTATATGATTAGAGTCCGCTAAATAACCTTATACATTTACATATTTTACATATGCTATCTATATTTATAAAATGAGAATAAGCCATCAGTAACTTCATACCTTCTGGTAGACTATGGTAACACCGTCATCTGTCTTGCTATATTGTAAGGGATTATTCAAGCCAAAACTTAGACAATCCTAGTATAAGATATTTACAAGACCATTAATTTGACGTTATTACAATTATGAATATAATCTAATCTGTAGTTATTATTAGCGCAGTTGACAGAGCATTCACCAAATAAGTATTTATTCTTACGATGAATAGGTTTCGTTATTACATTAATTGCTATGTTTAAGTTGACTACTTACGAACGTCAGTTTTTGTGGTTGTAGCCAATTTAGTAACGCGTAGTCTCTTAAGTCAGCTTCAATATCTCCATTGACCGTGCTAAAATTGACAGACCATAATGACAACATATGATATGAGTCAAATTTGTTGATTAATTGCGTATCTAAGATTTACATTAACGAATAGTCAGAAGAAGAATTATTTTATAAATCTATCAAAAATGAAATAATGGATCTAAAACTGAACAATTCGATCATTTCTATGATATTGGATAAACTTCAAGAGTGATAAAATGAAAGGTTTCAATTTTATCAGCAGGATGTAGGAAATATAAGGCATATTCAGTTTTTAGTACAGGTTGATATACTGTAGTTAGTTTCTTTTACAAACTCACTCAAAAATTTTTATATAGTAAGATATTTTGACAACGTACTTTACTGTACTGTATTAAAATAATCTACACTTATCAATATGACATTTCATATTTTAGAAGATTAAAGTTATTACTCGATGTAAACAATAATTGACTAGCTACTTTAGCGAATGTCTTTCGTAACATTGATAAGCTAACTTGGCTTGCCAAATCTGACAAGTCAATGAATGAAGTTATTCACTCATAGAGGTACATAGTAGTTAGTCAATTGGGAACGAATGACGACTGGATTGATCAGATTTGTATAGAGGATAAGTAGGGCATCCATGATTCAAAGCAATTAAAAGTTAATTTTATGATTAACTGTATCGCTTTCGAGCAGTAATGAACATCAATGTTTATTTTTCGGGGATTAACATAAAGTACTTTTATTTGTTTATAATTTATTTGCTAGCTAGAACCATATTGTTCAATACTGTTCTATCAATAAATAATAAATCACTGTAGATAAAGTATGGGTAACTCTATGTTTCATTTAATAATTGAAGAGATTTATCAATGTAGTGGACAAGTGTACATGTAGACAATTTTAAAATGTACAGTACCATTCATACAGTGAGATGAAATTAACTTACTTGTGTAACCCTTTCTCTATAGTTTTTTCCTTTAATCTATCCGTTAACTCAGTATCAGCTGACCAGAAAATAATTTCCGATGCATCACTCATAATAATGATACCCTTCATAGTGATGAATTATAATTGTTGCGTTGAATATCACTTCTCAAATGATACTATTCACGAGTAAAGTAGCCGAAGGATGGAAGAATTATACCAAGATAATTAATTCAATAATTTATTATCATCGACCTAGAATACAAATGGAGAGCAAGATTAAAATCGATCCGTGGTACCCATTAGATATAAAAAAGATTCATTTTCACCGTCTATTTCTGACTATTTGGTGTAGAATATATAGACATTAATTTAGCCTAAGATAAGCTTTCAAAATTGAACCATCACTCTCCCATATTACTGTACAATGTGATTTCAGCAATACAAGTCGATTGCCGGCCTAGCTATCCCTGATATACCATGACTACGTCATCTATAGGCTAGGTTAAATAGCTAGGAAATGATCACTATTCTAATTCTAAGTCAATTGATCACTACCTACTTGTTATAGCTTCTTGAATGGATAAAATATTAATGTTGATGATGGCATGACCATCTATCAGTTGAGTAGATGTTGTCAAAGATAGTTTTCGTTTTGCGGTTGGCAAGTGAATAGTTTCGATTTTCGAATTCAATTTTAGAAACTTTACGGTCTAATCTGACTGTAATTAGACTTAAAGGACGCCAAAAATCATGATATTAATGATTATCAATCCAAAATTGATTAGTCACCTATTTAAAAATGATTTCTAGCCGATTCTTTTGCTATCATCAGCTTTGAGGATCAAAATTTCGATGGCGATCGAGGATCTTCTTCGACAGTGTTTACCCTTTAATAGCTGTTCGAATACAGTGTACAGTATGTACTGAAGTGTGCTGTACTGTACCGTCATAAGGATTATTACAGTACGTACAGTACTACTGTAGCAACACTGTACTCTGCACTCTGTACTTTTACCTTCATAGGTAAAATTTTAACTGCTGTTCGCAATAATCTTTACACCTGCAAGCTCAGTACTGAATGAGTTACTCTACTGAACGTAGAGGACCGGCTATCAAGCCATGACGTCATAGCATCGCCAAATAGATCCTGCTCAGATATCAACATAAACAAATGCGTTTCTACATAACTTATAAATCAGGATCAGGTGCTTTACTCCTGCCTGCGATGGAGCTTTCTTATTAAAACAGTAAATGATCGAGTTCAGCATTAACGAATGCGTTGCTGCATAGAGAGCTTACAAATTAGATCAGCTGTTTACTGCCTACTATGGACTCTTATTAACCTATCTTATTAACTTATAAATCAGGATTAGGTGCTTTACTCCTGCCGGCGATGGAGCTTTCTTATTAAAAACAGTAAAATGATCGAGTTCAGCATTAACGAATTCGTTGCTGCATAGAGAGCTTACGAATGAGATCAGCTGTTTACTACCTACTACGGACTCTTATTAACCTATCTTATTAACTTATAAATCAGGATCAGGTGTTTTACTACTATCTGCTATGGAGCTTCCTTATTAAAACAGTAAAACGATCGAGTTCAGCACTAACGAATGCGTTGCTGCATGGAGAGCTTACAAATGAGATCAGGTGGTTGACTGCCTAGAACGGATTCTTATTAACCTATCTTAATAACTTATAAATCAGGATCAGGTGTTTTACTACTGTCTGCTATGGAACTTTCTTATTAAAACAGTAAAACGATCGAGTTCAGCATTAACAAATGCCTTGCTGCGAAGAGAGCTCACAAATTAGGTCAGCTGTTTACTACCTACTATGGACTCTTATTAACCTATTTTATTAACTTATAAATCAGGATCAGGTGTTTTACTACTGTCTGCTATGGAACTTTCTTATTAAAACAGTAAAATGATCGAGTTCAGTATTAACAAATGCGTTGCTGCATACAGAGCTTACAAAATAGATCAGCTGTTTACTACCTACTATGGACTCTTTTTAACCTATTTTATTAACTTACAAATCTGGATCAGGTGTTTTACTACTGTCGACTATGGAGCCTTCTGACTAAAGCAGTTAAACGATCGAATTCAGTACAGTATTAACAAATACATTGCTGCATATGAGAGAGCTTACAAATGAGATCAGGTGGTTTACTGCCTAATATAGACACTTATATATAAACAGTATAATGACAGTAGCGCATGACAATCAGGCGTTTTCTAATGCGTTTAACATTACAAGATAAATGCGCTACTGCATAGTAGAGCGTTTAAATTGGGGATCAGGTGTTCTACTGCCATCAGTGCCATGCATGGAGCCTTATTTACAGTAGTAAAACATGGTAATCAAATATTTTCGAATTCATTTGATATTGGTAGAAGACGAGTATAAAAAAATGCGTTGCTTCATATTAGAGGGATCAGGTAGTTTACTGTCTACCATGCAGCCTTATTAACACAGTAAAACGATCGAGTTCAGCATAAACAAATGCGTTACTACATTGAGAGCTTATAAATTAGAGATCAGGTATTTTACTGTCCAGTATAGAGCCTTATTAATACGCTAGTAAGGCATAGTAATTTGATGTTTCTAACTCGTTTAAAGAATAGTAGACGACGAGTATAAACAAATACGTTACTTCGTCGTAACGCTTGTAAATTAGCGACTAGGTGTTTTACTGCCTAGTATGGAGCCTTATTAATACAGCAGTAGAACACAGTAACTAAGTGTTTTCTAATTCGTTTAACATTAGTAGGACACGAATATAAACGAGTGCGTTGCTGTGTAGTAGAGCTTATAAATTAGGAATTAGGTGTTTTACTACCTAGTATGGAAACTAATTTTACGGCACTAGGGCACAGTAATCAGCTCTTTCTAATTCGTTCGAGATTACTGTATAGAAGATAAGTTATGACTGATGATTTCCGCCACGACCCTAAATAAGATTGAATTCTGGATGAGCTTCTTACCCTATCGCGCTTTCCTCTATACTACTTTGACTGGATGTTGAAGTAAACCTGATTAGCAGCAGTATCTATTTTGCGCTAGTGTGTTTACTGTTATTCAAAAAGTTGATCAAATCATCCTGGAGTTGGCTATGAACGTTTCGAATAATCCACCGGAATGCGGGTAAACTTAGGTTTCTCAGTCAAAATAAATTGTTCTTCTTGATCGAGGCTAACTAGTTAGTAGTAACTTAGCACATCGTACTGTAGTACTAATTTCATTATCCAGCCCTTTACTCACTTGGATTATGCTTATTTTGTACTCTTGTACGTACTCTGGAGACCATATTGGTTATTCGTTCCTAATGACAACCCGATTGCTCAGTCTACGTTCAATACAAGCGGTTACCAGTATAGAAATATTACTTTTATAATTAAACAAATCCCTCATGGCATGTAATATTGAGCTTTATTTATTAAATAGAATCAACCTGTCAAATGTGTCTCATAGTTAGATGATATCACTACTATAATGAAAGTACATAGCATCGGGCTTGGTATGTTGTATTTTACTCTATATCGCATGCCAGTAAGCTAACATAAAAGCCTTCAACTTAAAGTGCCCGTTACTACTCTTGCCAATAGTAAAATTATCAGCATACCTACGTAAGCTCAGTTACTCGACAGACTAGTGTTATCTTGTATTCCGATAAATGTATAATGTAGATCATTAGAATAAATTTGTTGAGCGTTCGCATCTATAAAGTAAAACGTAGAAATGAATTTCAAGCAGAGACTATAAAAACAAGGTTTGCATTGACTGGCAAAGTTTTTATTATTGAAACTTATTTCTTACATATGATGCGCTCATAAAGCACGTAGAAATGTATTTCCATAGCTAGTTTTAAAGCGTACTGGAGCCTTTCATGCTTCCTATCTGTCAACTACCTAATTAAATAAACTATAGGATAGTATGTACATGGATTTCCAGGAATATACTACAGAGGTATACTTCTAGAAGTCCATGGTATGAATACGGTAGGATCGAACCGGCTGCATAACAATTGTGGTCAATTAACCTAAATTTGATGTCATACTGAAATATGCCAATCAATCATTTAAAGTGATAGTGTCTGACATGCATTATCATATGATAGAAAATACCATTGATCGTATTTCCTATAATATTCATTCAAGTTAATATTCCATGGCTACATATTTTGCGATCGTATTTAGCTGAATATTGGATGAACCTTCATAAATGACACCTAAAACAGGCCAGGAGAATTATTCATATTATGACAAGACTTTAAATATCTGATGAATGAATGCTCAATCTACTTTGAATATGCCTATCTTGACTATCTGAGATTGTAAAGTCGTACTGCTTTGCAGTATCTGCGCATACATGTACTATAATATTTGGTGTACTTACCGATTTTTGCATCTCTGTAAAACTTCTCAACAGGGAAATCCTTTGTAAATCCTACACCGCCAAGCCATTCTAAAGCTTTTGATGATACCTTTTGAGCCATCTTGATAATAAACAAAATTATAAAGTTATAAGTTTGCACTCAAACAATGACAATGAGTCTGATATAATTTCTCTTTGTAAATCCTTAAACCTCGGAAGCAAAATATTTAGCCATAGCACCCTCCTTGACTACAGGTTTGCCAGCTACTTTCAATCTAGCTGCGTCATAAGTTATTGCTCGAGCTGCTGCAACCATAGTAGACATTTCTGCAATTTGATGTTGTACACCCTACATAGATAAAACACGTGTAAGCACATTAGTGCAAGGTTTGCACATTTATATGGAATATATTTTCAATACAATGATAGCAATTTCAAGTGCTAACCTGGAAATCAAAAATTCGTTGGTTAAATTGCTTTCTTTCCATTGTATAGGGTATAGCGGCATCTAGGGCTCCTTGAGCTAAACCAACCATCTAATAAATCAACAGAATTTGATGTAATTAAATTGCATCACTATCTTCGCACATTTAAAATCGAAACAATATTTGACGTGTCTACTATTTATATTTACTTGGGAAGCAATGCTAATTCTGCCTTCATTTAATATTCCAATGGCAATTTTATATCCTTCGCCAAATTTTCCCATAATATTACTTTCTGGAACCTATTACATACGTGCAGGCACAAAAATTTATAAATATTATTACCTATAAATTAAAATTGTTTTAGACATAATATTGAGGCGCATTGGAAATAAACGTGATCCAGCATCCTACCCTAACATTCTCCAGTATTACGGGACAAGTCGATGAAGCCCTTATTCCAAGCTATTTTAATAGAAGCAGTCAAAGTTAAAAAGTGTTACGCTTGGGCACTACTTGATATGCAAGGCTATCACGGTTATAGATAATAATGGAAGGAAAGGAAATACTCAACCTTATCTTCTTTCTTTCCAAGTGAAAGGCCGGGCATGTTTCGTTCGACGATGAAGCAAGTTATGCCTTTATAGCCCTGTGACAAGATAAAATTAGGGAATAGATATCAGTTGTTATTGTAGAAGTAAAGTATTAATACTTTAAAACTTATACCTTTTCTGGAGAGGCGTTAGCAAATACTAAGAATATGTCCGCATGTTCGGAATTACTAATCCATGCTTTGGTTCCGTTTAGAACGAAATGATCGCCATCAGCAACAGCCCTAGTTTGCAATGCAAAGGCATCGCTACCGCTTCCAAACTCTGATAGACAAAAGCAGCCTACCTAACATACCGAACAGTAAGAGCGTGGTGTATAACAGTTATCTCGGATATCATTCCTGTGGTAGTACTTATGGGTGTTTAAAATAGTAGCATGTAATCTTTTAGTCCTATAATTAAGAAATAGGCCATGTATGCTACTTACTGATTTGGTGGCTAACTGTGATAAATATTTTTCATTCTGCTCCTTGTTTCCGTATTGCATAAATATTGTTTCTACAAGTGTATTTTGAACGTCTACCATTACAGCAACAGCGGGATCAACTCTAGCGATTTCCTCAATCGCCAAGCAGCTACCGAAGAAGGATGATCCAGTCCCTCCATATTCACTACTTACTTCAACACCCATAAACTAATTTGAAATATCAGTGATAAAGTATCAAATGTAATTTATAACTAGTTTAATAAACAAAAAAGTATCATTTCATATATATATATATATGGGCTACCAGGCGATTACTGCAAAATAAAGTGTTATTTCATTACGCCTTATTTCATTAGTGATTTGTTCAATTTTTTGGTCTATAATTATCGTTGTAAAGTATGTAAGCGTATCCTATTCAACTCAAGCGCATCAAAATAAATAGTTGATTTGATTAAAAATAATAGTTTTATCTCTTGTTCAATACCCCTTGATCAAATAAGCCCTTGATGATGTCTTTATCCAGGTGTGAATTTCGGTCCATTTCTGCTACTCTTGGAGCAATTTTTTCTCGAGAAAACCGTTGCACTATGTAAAATGGGAGGAAAATGATAGTCAAAAATTATTACTATGCCATAAGATAGGAATTGAAAGTTTTAGTATAGTATCCTAATTGAGAAAAATTTACAGTTAAATGCAAGCAATAGAGCAAGAAATAGAATTATACATACTTCATTCTATGAATAATAATTATTTCATGACTGTGAGGTTGGTAATAATACTATATCTTTGATTGAGCTTCCATGATTCAATCATTCTCCTATATTATTAATATACTGCATTGTCACTTGCTGTCGAACCATAGTAGAAGATTCTATGTACAGTAGATGGATCACTCCATCACTCTATGTATGTCCATCAATCTAGGCATGTTTAACGTTAGCGAGATTAACTAACTTCAATAGCTTGATGTTAATATAGGGGATCCTATATTAGTAGAGATATCTTATCTATTACAATGATTATAATAGTGTTGTCGGCTAAAAGTATATAACAATGTCATCAGTGGTTATCTATGCCGTATTTGGAAGATAGACGATAATATAAAGCACTACGGTGTTAGTAGAAGCTCCTACTGTATTAATTAGGAAGTTATAGTAACTTTTAAGATGGCGGATGATGTTTGCAAGTTGTATATAAAGCGAGGTCTTTCTGCTATAACAGCTAATAAATCTCAAGGCCAAACATTAGATATGGTTGGACTGTATCTTAATAGATCAATGTTTACTCATGGTCAATTATATGTAGCACTTAGTCGCTCACGCAGTGCCATTAATATCAAAATTCTAGCCAAAACGCACATTTATCCGATGGTAACATGCAATTTACTGATAATATAGTATATCCTGAAATGCTGTAAATAAATGCACTTATTAACACAGTATTATCCTTTGCTTATAATGTCTACATAGTTGAATTGAGATGATTTTATTGTAAATTGTCAACACAACGAAATTCTATCCATTGTCAATGCAAATTTGAATTAAAGCAGATTATTTTCATGATACCTTTAGTTTTGCGCATGATTTAAATCATTTAACAGTACTATATACAGCATAATACATGCAAATTATAACGTAAAAAATCCAAGAATAGTAGCTGTTTAATACAACATTGCCATATTTTATTATACTTCCTTCCCTCCGTTCACATGAACGGGTATTTTTTACTAGTAAATTGTAATAAAGCTATTACTGTCCACTGGCGTTTTCTTTGGATTTGAATTTTATTACATTTTGTGCTGTCAATTTATAGTAGAAGATTTTATGCACGAGTACAGTAGATGAATGACTCCATCACTCTAATGTATGCCAGTCAATCTAGGCATGACAACAAAGTAAGGCCTACCCTTCCATGCTTGGCTACATATCACCACAACAACGGGTTTATTTCACATGATTTCCATAGCGAATGAAATGTATAAAGTACAGTCAGATAGGACAGCGTAGGGCATTCTACATTCCCTTACCAGCATCTTTTAACATTTCCTCTTCTTCGCTGAGTTGGGTGGAAGCTGCACGAGCAGCCAAATTGCGACTCGATTGCATTCGACATATTGCCAACTTCCTGACTGATGAGACATCAGCAGATAACAATCGACCAGCTCGTGAGAATTTAGCAAGCATCCTTTAGTAGTGGATAGTTCAAAGAAGAAAGTGGCAATTCCAATATCTTGACGATTTGGGTAGAACGTCAGCTATTAATACTAGCTCGCTGTTGGCAGAATTGGATTGGACAAGCTCTTTCCGATTTCCCTTCGATACAATATTATGTACTACTATACTGTACAGTGTACTTGTTCCCCCATGACCCCTCCGTATGGCATGTTACGCCATACTAGTACTACGGTCACGAGTGGTGCACACCATGACCAGGTCAAGCGTTGCGCTATGCTAAAATCATATAGCAAACAGTCTTATTATCCAGTCAGTACGGTGCAGTAGAGTACCATGAGTGCAAAATGCCTTTCACCGGGTTCAAAGGGCAATCAGCCCGATAGTTTTGACTATTCACCATAGGGATTTTTTCCTCTATGTTTTGACCGGTTTTGACAGTGGGTTGGGCCGAGGGTGGACTGGCCGTGTCCATTATTTACAGTACTGTAATGCTATTATGTACAGTACACTGTACACTGTACACTGTACAAGTAGTAAAATTGACGAACTTCACCTTACTGACTGTGAGACTGTAGTCAAGCCCAGCCATATCAACATCTTAGAATACAAAATACTCAGCGTAAGTTGCTGAAACCATGATGCATCACTTTAAGTTGAAGAATGGTATCCAATTTGAATTATAGCCTGGAACTAAGAGCGATGCATCGTCGTTTAAGCGACTTACACTAATTATAATTACTTAAGATATCGATGTTGATATAGCTGGGCCAGAAACAGTGCAACGGTAACTTCTTGTACAGCACAGTGTACAGTGCACAGTACAGGATACATTACAGTATACTGTACTGTAATCATCAAAGATCCAATTGCTATTCAATGTTGATTTGCACAGTATGAGTAGCGAGGTGCTTCTTCTGCATCATTGAGTTGCAAGACGGGAACGGACAGAAACCGGACCTGCTCAGGTGAACAGTGCAAGTAGTGAGGTGCTTCTTCTGCATGCTATAGTACTTTTACTCTAGATCTAAAGGTACTGACATAGTATGACTGGCTAGGTGCTTCCTTCGCACCCTATAGCACTTCTACAGTATGAGTATCGAATTAGTCAATAGCTTAAGGTGAAAAATCTCTCCTGTTCAATATTCCTATAAACAGTATCAGCAACGAAGTGCCTCTTCCGCATGCATACTGCTGTACTTGTAGGAGCCGGGTGCACCAATGCCGTCGTCCGGGATACAAAACGTCCTTCTGTCACAACTAGTCAATTATATATATATATAATTATCCAAGCTTGCAGTCAATTAAATCTACTCATCAATCATGTTTCAAGACGAATCGCTTGATGTTGTTTCATTCGAATCAAATTGGCAACAACAACGGTAAAAACAAGCCTTTAATCAGTAATGTAGCATGGATAAATTAATCTGTGAATGATATGAAATTTCCCTTAAGTTCGACCTTAGTATAGCAAAAATGAGTTCTTCTCTACTTAGCCTACTCGACGTATTACAAGCGTCGTTAGTTGCTATGATACGCAATAGTAGTTCGAAAGTTCTCTCGTATACTTCTTCATATTGAGGATGAATATGGAGTATTTGAAGTATTATATTATTTACGCTGCTGTCTTACTTTTATAATTTTGTATAAGTCAACGGGTGCTTATTTAAAATGATCTTACTTCTCTGATTACAATTATTTATTCTATTTTTTAAACTATAAGAATTGTTGCTATGATACTTACGGATAAGATTCTTCTTCTTTGCATTTCTTCATATTTTGTATAAACATCGAGATTGATGAATCTTTGTTATAAGGTCTATGTTCAGAAGGGGATGATCAAGCATCGTTTGATAAAATGAGTTATCGCGTGAAACAGTTTACTTCGTCATACTGTGATGTAGGATTATGCTATACGCGCGTATAATCATTGAATTTATAAATAAAAGAGTGAAAATAATAGTGTAATAATTAATTTTTATGATTAAGTATCGAAAGAATTCTCTCATTCGTTACTTCTGACAGCGTTATCATGAAAATAGATTTCTTTAAATTATCGTAATCGTAAATACCCCTAAAACATGATTTGGTATAGATATTTCGAGTCAATATTCTCGATATTTTCATCACTGTTTTTAGTGCAGTCAAATTTGTAAGTATTATAACAGTAGCACTATGTATTAGATTGTAAAGTACGTATATTGCAAGTAATATTTGATATTCACAGTTGTTGCTTCTTTGTACTTGCACAGGTCTGTCAAAGACAGCCAGACTCAAACCAGCGAAATTATTAACTACGATGCCGAAGTGCAAGTGGTCACTTATAGCAATGCCCAGGTAGATATTTAGAACTGCTTGATATGTGTTTAGTTAAAATAATACCTAGAAATGAATAGTCTTAATGTTCCACTTCGAAATCCTAGAATATCTCGGTCTTACTGACTATATTTCATATTTATCTCCATACTGAGTCTGAAATATCGACGCTGTTTTAATCTACTTTATAATATTCAGATCAAACGCGACTATGTAATATTGTCGTATGAAATAGACGCAGTAGTTATAGATGCGTAGTCCTTGAGAAACAATGTTGATAATAGCAAATTATATTAATCTAAGGTGTAACATCCTTGATCTAATATCGCTTATATTAAAACGCAAGGGTAATATATTCTTGTATAAATTTCAAGGTTCAGGCAGAAGAGGAAGAAACGCAATTTCAACTTATCGCGGATCAATCTGAAGTTGTCTCATCTCATATACTTGTTGATCAACATGTTATATCTCAACTGAATGATAATATAGCTTATTATATTAACTGTAATTATATATTTACTAATTTATTTAGAATCTGATGCAATTCCTGCGTTATGCAACTCCTCTTATTTGCGAGGAACTCGATAAGAATAGCAAAAGTCATGCCTTTGATGGTACTCTCTCATTAATCAGACTTATCACATTCACGTAACACTAACAGATAAGCTATTAAATTTTCTTAAAGTAAATTTTATGCAATTGTCATCGTATCTAATAGGCTACGATGTTAACTGGGAAGAAAAAGCGGAAGCCATCGAATGTCTTCATACATTAAGTTATGCAGAAGTAAATGATAAGGTAAAAGTTGCAGCTTTTAACCTCCTTTGTTACATTACTCTATTTACTATTTAGTATTCATATATGTTTATCTTTATGCTTATTTAACAGCTACAATGTACAGATCTATCATGGAATGCAATAGGATCAGTTATTGCTGTTGCGTATCCAATCAGAAGATAAATATCAACACTTAATTCTTTCTTTTATTGCTTAAATTGCCTTTATTATAACAGTGTTTCTCGTAAATTAGTTGATTAAGATAATTTTGTTAGCTATTCTACTTAAAATCGTATCGTAGCTACGGGAAACTGGACCATCAAGATTGGTGTACCGATAAGGTAATTAAAGTATTTCAGATAGCGTGATTTGATGCTTTACTCATCAATGTATTTTAAAAAATTTCATTCGCGTATCTACCGATTTACCAACGATACTTGCATAAATTCAATACTAGTCCGTCCTTTGTACCTGGAATATTGATCGACACAATATAATTTCAAGCAAGCCTGATACTGTTATTGAAGTCTCAGTAAGTTACATTGAATTGAAATACTACAATAACTAACTGAAAGTATTCTTGCCCTTCTATTACAAATTTTATAATGTTAACACCATATCACTTTAACTATTCCTCTTAATTAATAGTGTTGTTTGACATCAATCGATTTTCATCCTGAAAGAATCTCTATGATAGCCGGAGGCGTATTTAACGGTAACTTCTATGATTGTTATATCTACTTATTTATCTGAAGGATTATTGTAAGTATCTCTTTTTTTGGTAGGAGAGGTGCAAGTCTGGGATATCAGTCGTGAAGATGAAATGTTGATAGCAAGATCGGGAATTAGTGATGATTCTCATCAAGAGCCTGTGACAAGTGTAATATAGATATATCGTTTAGTCAAGCATGATGTACTGATAAATAAATAAGTTCAGAAATTAGCTCATTCATTAAATTCTGAGTAATTTGTATTTTTCATATCAATCAGATAAAATGGATCAATGATCCTAACATTAAGAGCAAAGCCTTGCAGGTAAATGATTTAGTGTGATCTTTGTCTAAATTTAATAAAATAGTAATCATTCATTCAATATTCTTCTCATGTATAGTTAATGAGTTCTGCAACGGATGGAAAAATATTTGTATGGCAAATTAATATGCAAAATCAGGATTTTAAGCTAACGAAAGGGTTAATTTTACAATGCATACTTTATTTGCTTTCAATGCACTCTTTTGTGCTTCATAATTTCGAATATTCAAAATAACTATGACTAAATATTAAATATGTTTATATAGTTTTGTGGTCGTGACTGATAATATTCCGAAGAGTTTACGAATTAGCAAAGCCAAAGATAATGCTGAAATTGGCGGTATAATAATTAAGCTATTCAGCTTATCGGATCATTAGATTTAAATACTCTCATATAATGCACTTCTTTTACCTAAATCAAGCCGATCTGAAATTGAGTTTTTTATTTCAGTTACTGGGTTTTCATTTTCCAATGAAGACAAATCATTATTTGTCATTGGCTGTGAAAGCGGAAATGTTTTCAAATGTTCATTAAATTCTGAGAGAAATGCAGTAACTGGACTCAATAGTATTCCACTATTTTCACCAGTAACCTTCGCATTTCACTATCATGACGGCCCAGTTTATTCGATTGAATGTTCTCCTTATCATAGAAACTTATTTCTTACTTGTGGAATGGATACTAGTGCCCATCTGTATACAATATTACAGTCTAAACCAATATTATCATTTGAACCTGGCAATGGATTCATGTTTAACATTAAATGGTCGCCAGTACGCCCCATGGTCTTCGCTACAAGTACAGCGGAAGGGTCATTACTCATTTACGATTTAGAGGTATTGCATAGAATGATTTGCAGGTTGTATTATTAAAATCTTTAATAATATAATAGGAAATATCTTTCGTAGATTAGCAAGATCAATCCCGTAATAAACCTTGCCGTAAATGATAACAAGAGTCCAGTCTATTCATTACAATTTAATAAGCAAAGGTATTCAATTCATGATTTATTGATCTCATAAGTTCGTAATTTATTTCGGTGAAAGGAATTTATGTTAAAGCTAACAAATTTTCTTTCATTAGGCGACAATTACTTGCAACTGGTGATGGAAACGGAAAAATTCAAATCTGGCGTTTAAATGATGAACTGACTAATCAAAAGACAAGAGAAACTCATCATTTAGCTGAACTAGCAGAAGTTGCTTTAGAATAAGATCGGATCGGCTACTCCTAAGAAAAAAATCTGTATAATATTAGCTTGGGAGATTTCTATCCATATACGATGCATTAGCTTTTAATATAAATTTCTAACTTCTTTTCACAAGTAACATAAAAATATTACTGTATAATACATGTATTTACAACGACAATTGATGAAATACTTAGATCACACTAGGAATATTCTTTCATTAAGGTTAACTCATCATACAGTCATCCAATCAAAAGCACTTTATATATATCAATACACTATGATTCTTACTTTTAATTTACAGGTTTGGGTTAGTACAATCCAGTTTTAAGTGTATTTATAAATTATTACTTTTACACTATACACAATACTATATACGGTAACATTACGGAGGGTAACGTTTTCGGTGAATCTTTGTACAAAGGAATACGTTTAAAAAGGATCACAACTTCTATATACTGTGGTATACTGAATAAAAGTGGTTGCAATCTTGCCATTGTCATCAAATGATCAAGTATCTGGCCTTCGCGATCAGCTTAATCAATTGGCTTATCGTCAACCTACAATATGATAATAAATATGCAAACACAATGCAATAAAGTAAGATTTCTACCGTGCCAAAAAGATACGAAATTGACATTATTCAGCGCTAGAGGATAATTATACAAATATGTGCGTAGTTCTATCGAGTGTTGCACTAATGAATTTCGTGACACTTATACTACTTTCATTGCTTGGAAATTGATTAAGGAGCACAGAATGCGTGCAAAATATTAGAGACTACTACTACAGCATTCATTAGACCGGCACATAAGTAATTATTAGAAGCATATGCGTAAATAAACATTAGCACTAAAATATTTTCCTTACCCCATTGTAACCATTTCTGAAGATTTTCAGTATTAGAAATATTGTCATCATTAAGTTCTTGCATGATTCAATGACAGCTGATCCTCCCTTAGACTACAGTAGTCATAGAGTAGATAAGGTCATCATTTTATAGAGATCTAAACATCAACAAATCATGATAAGATACTATGCTGCGTGGTACTAACCGCCAATAGAAAGAGTTGATCTTCATGATTTTCTCGGGTATCATTCGATACTTTTTTAAGTTGTTGACAGTAAAGTGTTACTTTATGAACTAGGTTGACCAAATCTGAGTGTGTCCTTTTACTAGTGTTCTAAGGAGAGTCAAAAATTTATTTAGATATATAACTACAACTAATAATTCCATATAGTAGTAGGATTAATACTCTCAAACGTCTATCTTAAGCTAATTCTTACCGTTTCAGATATCTTTAATACAAATCTATTAAATTGTGATCCGACTTCTTCAACTCGCTATGCTCAAAAATCAAGTGACGAAATATATGTCCATTAACTTTTGTAAAATTTCTATTTCTAACACAGCTTATATTTAAATTAGGTAACAATTAGTATTTAAAATGTAAGTAATCGAGAAACACCTGAGAAGCAAATGTAAGATCTGAAACACTTTTCAACGGACCCACTCCCCTGTAAATGAAAAGTTTTTTAGAATCAAAATTGAACAGAAGATTAGATAATAACATTAAGAACAAAGTGGTAAAACTTATTTATATCAATGACCTTGCCAATTCCGATATATCTAAAAGTAGTAAACAAAGTCTCATAGTAAATTTTATAGCTTGATGGTTTGAATGTGTCCACTGTGAAATTTCTTTTTGCAGTCGAATTTCTTCTCTTTTAAACTCTCTACTTAAATTCTCAATTCTCGATCTTGACTCTATCGGCAATGATCGATATGCAGCCTGAAATAGTATATCTCCGTTAGAGATTATTTTTAAACTTTGAAATATAGTATCAAAATCTTATAGGATACTTTATACGTACCCTAGTAGTGGGAATCTTCTTACGAATATTAACCATTTCGCCATTATTTTCAATTGCTAAATTAAAATATATGATTTACGCATACTGAGTAACCCGGGCAAGTTAACGTAATTCGCAAAGTTTAATACATACAAAGTGGTAGTGATACGAATGGATCATCAGAATCTATTTCTTCATCAATTGACTCATAATCATTTGGTTGCTATTAACAATATATAAGAATGGATTAAAATAGTTCAATCATCGTAATTACGTTACGCTAACGTAGAAGTCCATTTCCCACCCGATTAAGTAATACATATCTTCGGAGCAACAGGACAGCTTCATATATCTAATATAATTGTATCAGTTATTTTAATTGATGCTACTAAAGAATTAGGGCTAGCTTTCAAGTTGTAGATAGGACTTAATTGTATATGAAACACAACCTTGTTACATAATTCTAGTAGCAGATTTTCATCCGGTTTTTCTACGGTTGGGTCTTCCATACTTTTACTCATCTTATCCATGTAGCTACCAAATATATCGGCTAATTAAATTGTTAGAAGTAAGCGTTATTTTCAGTAGCAGTATAAAGACTTTATTACAGATTTCTCTAGCGGATCAGATATGTAGACGTGCTAAAGTAATTTAAAGTCAGCATAATTGCTCAACTACATACCCAATTCCTTTAGTGTAGCAACGCCACGCTTAACACGTTCAGAATAAATGGTATTAGGAAAATTATCCATTTCTTCTAATACTACTTCTTCCACACGTTCCATTCGATGTAAGACTGCAACCGTGTATCCATCTAGCTTATAATAATTCTCTTCTCCGATAAATCGAGCGCATTCAGACAAATCTTTACGAATATGTGATTCTATTAATGAAGCAAAATTGTGCTTTGTTAATCCCAAAATGCTGTAGAACTTCAGACTGTATTTTCTTTAGTCATAATTATATCAGTTTTTTAAGATTATTATTTTTCGACCATTTCAGAGACTTACGCGAAGCAAGTAAAAAATCGTCAACGCTAGTTATTTCGTCAATTGCTCTAATTAGCGCTCTCATATATTTATTCCATAATTCCTTGTATCTATCCATATTGTTTTCAACGGTCATATCTGATGGCACTTGAGAGCAAATTTCCGCCGCATTTACGACCTTCGCAATAACAATATACAAACGAAAAGTGTGAAAATTACTTCTAGGGCAGAATTCACGCACGATCCAGTAAGCTGTACATTATTTATTTATATAGTTTTTAATATTACCTGCAAACGGTACGTCCTGACGTAATTGGATGCTAATTTTACAAGCTTGATACCTTCTGCATTAGTTGAAATAGCACAAGCCAACTCGCCAGCCTAAGCACGATTGTATTTACTTAATAGACTTTATTATAGATAGTTATTCTGCTTGCAGATTAGTGTAGAAGTATTTTACTCATTATATTTAGTTATTTTATGAGGTTTAGTTACCTCATTATACTTTACCTGTAGTATACTTTCTGCGTCATCACTGAAACTTTGGGCATAATTTTCTAGTTCTTCATTACTTTTATTCGTCGCTGCATCAATTAATACTTGAAGTGGAACCGTGGCCGCAATCAGAGCTTCGGAGACATGATCTGCTACAGCTATTCTTAGCTAATAAGTATTAAAGGGTAAAATAAAGAAAGTATTGTAATACTGTAGAGATACTAAAATGTCCTTGCAAAATTGAAAGGATATATGATCCATTAACACTGTTTTATTCCGTTGAATCCTTCAATATCTCGAAGTTGATTACTTACAACGTATTCCAAATGATAAACAGTTTCGACAAGATCGGCAGAAATTTGTCTGATATTTTCCTTGGTTATCTTTTTATCCGTTATGTTAATGGTATAACCCATCTGCATTGTATCAATTTTCAGTTTATTAAGTACAAAAGAGAAGCACTCACTAAACCGTTGAAATGCAATAACACTAACTTATTTAAATAAATCATTCGAAGTATTTTCCCATTATTTTTAGTAACCGACAAGGAAAGTAAAGACGATAACAATATAATATTATTACTATTACATACCTCTTTCTGATACTCAGTTATCAAAATTTGAAGCGTCTTATTTAGCGATTTGCAAAGCAACACAATGTGTTCTCGCCGATTATCTCCGGTAAAACTTGAACAAGCAAGTATTGTCGCATTGTTAGTAATCTTTTCAAGTAATTCTTGAAGTTGACTACACAGTCTCTGTTCAGAACAGGAATTTGCCTTTTTTCCAACTAAATAGCTCTGTTGGATAGATATAAAACAAAACATTGATTTATCGCAATACTCCATAAGCAAATAAAATCTGTTGTAGTAAACACTCAGATTCTAATTACTCCCTATATCAAACCTTAAACTTCTTAATTACGCTCGCAGTTTCTCCTATAGGCGATTCTTCGTTGCCAACGGGCGATTGAATAATAGTAACGATCCTATTGACAAACTCTCTAATTTCAGACGTAATAGCTGCGCAATT
Organism: Trichoplax adhaerens; assembly: GCF_000150275.1. Classification (NCBI taxonomy): domain Eukaryota; kingdom Metazoa; phylum Placozoa; class Uniplacotomia; order Trichoplacea; family Trichoplacidae; genus Trichoplax; species Trichoplax adhaerens. Next base: position 459,184 of record NW_002060950.1, on the reverse strand, counting down.
TGCTTTAGCCGGAGGCAAATTTTCATATTTGAAATGAGTCTATGAAAATAGCAAAATAGTCCATCAATTAATAAGGTACATCAAACAGAACTTTAGTAACGTACAAAATACAGCTGCATCGAAAATACTTTTTTATACTAGCTTCACGAAATGGAAAAATTTAATCTTACTTAACGATTGCCATAATCATTGCCTATAATCATTTTAAAAATAAATGAATGGAGATGTTATTTTGGCAACCTTCTACTGAATATATATTTTTTTAACACTAGTGTGTGCAAAAATCACATGCAGTCTGTAATTGCTTAGTTATTTTTAAATAATAGAGTGGTAAATATTCTTATTGGTCATTACGCTTACCTTTGATACAACGTTTAGTAATTGGCTAGCAGTCAATAGGTTAGCTCGAGCAGCTGAGAGCTGATCTTTCTTGTCTTCATCCTTTAGATCCTATCATTTTGCGTCAAATATCAGTAAAAATCAAAAAGTTTTCAAATAAACATACTGATAAGGATTATGAAAAAAATACACTCTATTAAATCATATTTACTGTATCAAGAACACTTCAGACATAGACAGAATAAGAATAAAGATTAATTATAATATTTCTTTAGCTTACAAATTGACGGCGTTTAACAGCATCATCGACTTGGTCCAAGTGGTAAGCAAAGTTGTCCAGATTCTGATCCAACGAATTTTCGTCTCGGCTATCGAGAACTAGCTGCAAGTGATCTTCCAGCTAGATAATGCATTCATTTGAAATAAGAATAACATCTGCTATGATCAGTCTGACAACAGAAAAAGTTTAAAATAACGCAATGTCATTAACAACGAATATTTATGACTATCGTTAACGAAATCACACGGCAGAAGTTATACTGTACTTAAAAGGATAATATAATGCTGGGGTCATATAAACGGTTAATGAGCAATATCGCTAGGATAGCTATAGCGATAAAATATTAGCGATATTAGTTATAGTAGACGATAGAGATGATTAATTAGGAGTAATTTTATTTAAGATATACGAGTACAATGTAATAGCATGTCATGACTCAAAATAAGAAACTACGTCGTACCCCAGTTATAAGCACTAATATAATTCGGTGTGGTACTGAAAGCGGTTTAACTTGTATTCAGTGGTAATAACAGCACAAAATATTATTAAGTCTAATGAGTTCCATCTAACCTCGTGGAGCATTTTCACCAAATTACTGATATCAACCATGTCAGCAATTGAGAGTAATTTATTCAAGATTGGGTACAGATTGAAAACGGCCTTTAATAAAGCACTCCTTTTAATTTGTGAGCTTGGCTCATGAACAAAACTTTCCGTTGCAGCTAGTAAACAAGATCCAGCATCATGAAGCTCTTCATAGGCTTGATATACCCTATCGGCGATTTTAGGATTGTCGTTTGCCACAATTTGCCCATGTTCGATTAGCTCATTGATAGCTAAATGAACTAGTTTAATTAGATCATCAGCTTCTTTGGAATGCCCAGTTTGGCGGCTAGCCTTGGCAACATGGCTATTAAGTTCTTTCAACTGTTGAAAAGAGAGTAACACTACCATAAAACATCAATATTTTAAAGGTAATATAAAACTTAAACTATCATGTGTCAAATAGCCGCAAGCAAAGCAATGGAATGCTGTTCATCGCTGGTACAGTAGGTTAATGCAGCGTTACGTCATACGCCTACAAAAGTATAAGCAAATCTATGCTACCATAAGGTGTAATACTAAATCATTGTTCTGGTGAAAAAATTTGCTATTAATGTCGAATAGGCAAGGTATTGGGACATTAAATTAGCCAATTCCAACTAGCATCGTTCTACTGTACGCGTTTTTAAAATTACTGCAGTCAAATACAGTCATAACAGTTATCCCAAATATTGTCATCAAAGCTCCTTTCTCTAGATTAATACTAGACATAGGCGTAATTCTACAGTTGTACGGATCGACTTTTGAAGGGAGGATTATCATTATTTAAGGTCGAATTTTATATGTTGACAAATCAAATTGCACAGTACAGATTTAATGGAAGAGCACGATGATGGGTAAAGTAAGGCATAATATTGCCATAAATAATTTTATGACTTTGTTACTAATCTAACAAGAATGTACCGTATAAATAATCATCCATTCCTTATCAATGGTACTGACACAAAAATAATAAATAAAAATAAATAATAAGAAAACTACCGTAGCCATTAAAACAAGATGTATTACAAGCTAGACCAAAAGTTTTTTTTCAACGTGATATCCTTCAAAATTACAGTCGTGCATTTACTCCTTATTACTCTACTAGTTGCACTATTTCTCCCTTAGTCATGAAATATTGCAAGAGTGGACTTTTAAAAATATTCTAATTAATTTACAGTTATTATCAATTAGATCAACTCTGATCCCAGCTTCTGTATCGTTTCTGTACTATTCATTGTACATTGTTTAGAGAGTTATATAAGCATTTCGTCTATCGTACTGTACAGTAAATGGTCCCAAAGCGTGATTACATCCATGATCTATCAAAGCTAATTAATTAAATATAGAGAAGGAGTTTTGGGCATAACAGAAATTAGCGTACTATCGATAAATATCGAAACTACCTTTGTCCGAGAGGGATTAACGAGTTTATGATTGAATTGCATTGAAAGTACTAATTAATTATCAACTGAGATGGTAAGTGATAAGAGCAAACTGAATTTCATAGGCACAGATACTCCTGGACAACGCTATAATTACGTTGAAATTAGAATATCCAAAATGGAAGTGAGTTGATTAATACCAACCAGCGGCATGACAATATAAAGTAGTACAAGTATACCGTGTAGTATCGTCGTCGTGCATCCAGCTGATTATGTTAACATTAATTCTTATTTTCTTCATTTGTGAAATGCGATTAAGCAAAATAGTAGAAAGCGATATTATTATCATAACAGACAAAGCATATTTGATATTGTACAAGCCATTTTTTCGCCCTAATTTTTGCCTTTAATTAAAGGTTCAGAATAGAGATCAGCTAAGCCACTAGAAGCGGAATCCCGGCAGGGAGCGTTATTTTGATGATTGTGTATTTCAGGAAAGGACGGGGGATCTTATTACCTCATTTACCTGATCAAAGTAAGGGCGTAATGCAGCATCGGCAGAAAATGTTTTAGCTTCGGATGGGTCTATCACTCGAGATTGGTGCATCATATTCTTAAGTAAGGCAGTGAAGAGTAAAAAATTCGACGAATTTGATCGTTAATGTTAATGTCAATTTAACACAGCATCGCGTCGCCAGTCACCAGACGGGGCTCGAGGGTCGAAAAGGTACACTAGTCTAAATTTCCGTCATGCTGTCCATCCTGTACCCCTCTTCGTCCGATATCCATCGTGCTGTACCCTGGGTTTACAGTACTGTACTGTATTCAGAATACTGTACTCTGCAGATTCTGGTCCGGATCGGACCGGACCATAACGACTTATCTTACAGTAGTTACTGTAAGATCTGGACTGATCTCACTACAGTAACTAGACGTGAGAAAGGTTCGGTTCGGTTCAACCGTTATGATCTCTATATACTGTACAAGTACAGTACAGTATACACTACTGTACATTAGGCCCAGCCACAATAACCCCGATTACTCAGATACTCAGCGTAAATAGCTTAAACGATGATACATTATTCTAAGAGTCTGTACCTCAAATTTCATGCGATTATTCAAAGAGTAAGACGTTGCACCAACGCAATGAAAGTTAGGTACTACCGTGGCCCAAAAGGGACAACTTTACAGTGTACAGTAGAATTCTACGGCACAGCAGAGTGCAAATTCTACAGTGTACTGTACTGTACTGTACTGTACTGTACTGTACTGTACTGTCTGTACAGCTGTACTGTACACTGTACACTTCAAGTGTACAGTACTGTACAATACGGTGGCCCAAAAGTACGGTGGCCGAGAAGGGCCACCATGTTACAGTAAAAACATGCTCTACAGCGTGCAAACTTCCTCTTACAAAAGGGAATTCTACTGTACTGTACTGTACAGTACAGTACAGTAAAGTTGTCCCTTTTGGGCCACCGTAGAACCGTACGGTACTGTCAAAAACAACTACAGTACAGTACATACAGTACAGTACAGTACTGTACTGTACAGTACGTACAGACAGACTGTACTGTAGAGGTCAAAAAAGCTCTTTGTACTGTACTGTACAGTACAGTATAACATTTACTATTCACTTTCTATGGTAAAGCTTACAGTACTGTACTGTACTGTACTGGATGTCGCAATGTGGATACTGTACCGTATGGAGCGGCTGTTGAGCTATTGAGCATGACTACGAAGTAGCTCGTCATGGTGGTAAGAAAAAAAAAAGAAAGGAAACAAAAGATCGCTTGTTGATAGAAGTTCAATGTCACTGCATACCAGATTCCTAGGATTCTGTCTGACATCTGTCCCATCAAATGTTTCCAATGTTTCCCTTTTTCTACGGTCAAATGGTCGAATGGGCTAATGCTAATGACCGATCCCAATCCTACCATTTCGCTCTAGAGATAGACACTGTAGGCATTAACGATGTGGTGGCATTACTTTGCTTTTATCAAAGATTGATGTACTGCGTCTACCTAATTTTACTAAATGTATCTCAGTGATTCTGCCATTTCTATGAAAAATATCATAATTACTTATTGTTGACCTTGAATAAGCATGCTTTGCACTAGGCGTTCCGTTTATTATAAAGGCAAGGTGTTATTTTTATTTACGGAGGGCCTGCTGTGCACAAGGGCCAAAATCGGGCCACGGCTGTCAAGTTCGTCAAAATGCCTTTCTCTGATACGTGCAGTATAGTGATCAATATGGGTTGACAAGCTATTAGTCCTTGATCGTACAATGCTGTACACCTAGGGTGCAATCCAGTGCTCACAATCAGATAGTCACAACAGTCGAACACGAAAAAAAACTCATTTAGATACTGTACAAAAAACTATTACGGTGAATTTAAATAGATTCATAAACTTGGAAGCTATAAAATTGTAAACTTGGTTCTGTAATTTACCCCAAGTCGACATTAAAATTAATTAATAATTATTATATGCTGAATCCGGTGATAGGTGATTAGTCTCGTCAAAGGGTATCACCACCTGTCAAGGTCGTTCGTTAATCCAGTTAGTACAAAATAGAAATACAGAAATATAGGAGTGATCAAAGAGGACCGCTGTGCCAAAAAGAAAATTACTGACAGCACAGGAAATCAAAAAAGAATACTAGGCAGAGTGCTATTTCCTCACTTTCAATTCGATTTGAACTACACATACATAATTACCCAATATCCCCTCCCCAGCCCTTTTGGCTATTGAACTGTACAGTATGTACTAAAATATATTTTATTTTATGTCTACGGCACATAACAATATGTGTACCAGTATTGCAGGACTCCGGTATAAATTGATAGCAACAGTAATTGAAATAATATCATGCTGCATACTCGTGCATAGTTCAGATAATAAATAAAATGTTAAATAGTTAAAAGAGAGTCTCTGTATACAATCGTCACAGATAGATGGTCACAGCATCCGGTATAACCCATTTCCAGGAACTAATAAAGCCCAGTCTGCGATCTAAAGCGACATTATGTCTCATTTCAGCCTTTTATTGTTATAAATGCGTTGTCAAGGGGCCGACTTGCAAATTACAGATGGTTTACAAAAGACTTTGCTGTCCTACTACAGTATACAATATTGTACACAACGTCAGTGTACGATATACACTTACTGTATATACAATATATATATATATATATATATATATATATATCCGAATTATTATCAATTATAATAATATTGCGTGATAAATAAAAAAAAAGAAAATGCGTAGTGGTAGTGCTCATGACTCATGATACTGTACTTTGATTGGATATCATTGGATAGCGATATGATGGTTGGTACCAACCTAAATAATCTACTTTGTAGCATCTCACAGCTTATTGCATAATAATTAATTATATTGTTCATTCACAGATTGCTTAAATTTCTTAATCTTTCAATCAACCATACTGATTGCTAACGGATCAGAGCAGTATCCTATTTAAGGTTAACTTCCGTGATCTTAATGAATACGCATATGCAAGGTACCGCACAGGTATTACGCTTAACTGTCAATAAAAAAGTACAGGATGACAGTATGTCTGATGTCTGCGAAGGTATGGTTTAATTTAGCATCATACTTTGCAGCGGTATCGTTATCATCATGTTATTATTACGCCTTTGATAGGCTTAGCAGCTTGCTTCGTCATAACATCAAAACGGTGACTGTATTGACTTATGTGCATGATATACACTACATGAAGGCCTTATCTTGTCACTGAAACACACAAGTTCTTGGTACAGTATATCGCTATATCATTTTATTAATTTTATTAATTATCATTAAATTATTATTCTTATTAATGGCTCGCATATTAACTTGCAGCAGTACTTTACTTATTACTTACTTATCATATAAGCACTATTTTCTACTTTCTAAATCCGCTCAGATGTCTCTATACAGCAAATAGCCTGTTATCTGAGTGTAGTGTAGCATAGTAGCAACTGTGCGATACTGTTGTGATAAAATGTTCTGTAGAGCATAAGAAGGCAAAGCGGTGAGGCGTGATCTTAAAACGACTCAATTCATTTCAAATTGTTGCTATCTTAAAATACGAGTATCTAGACAGATTCGGGTATATGACTACTATATCCATCATTTCCTATCTTTAATGATCATATGTTCAAAATTATGACTAATAAAATAGCGAGATTATCAAGCCCTAACTTGATTATATACGCGTGTATCAATAAACTGAAAAGTATTATAATTAATTAATATTAGCAAAAATAACTGTGATATATATTTAGAGTTACGAAGAAAATATGTAATGGCAGAATTAAATCCTGCTGCTTCGAGTAGATTGCAAGTTTTCTTAGTGTCCTATGTATTCCACTACTTCTTGAAATTATAGAACGGGCATAATTGAGATGGCGTGCATGATGTAGAAAGATCAAACAGTTTGAATTTATATTCGTCAAATTTTCCATCATGACATTGACTCCTGCAACAGAATCACTTCTTATACGATATACACATACTCATATGCTCGTATGAGACTTGATCTATGTTGCATTACCTGAGAATGAGAATAATATGAATCAGATGTCAATATGTGACATTGCTATGAACTTGAGCTTATTATCGGAACTGGGTGCTTTTACAGTAATTGTATGTAAAATTATGCATAAAAAATTTAATTAAATTGTTATGCAAAGGGAGCAAACTATGCAAATGTTATAGTCTGGAAAACATGTTATCATATTATATAATTGTAGGAGTTCCTCATTACGTTATGCAAATAGTCAACAATAAACTGATGATATTACGTGGCGTTGCTGTATGCTAGGCACGTATATTGGCTAAACGTGCCATACGTACTGCAGTATCACTCATTTTAAAACCAGACTCCTTCACTAATACTGCAAGAGTGCTTTTTATCATATCTAAAAAAAATAAATAGTTGTATAATGTATCACTAAACAGATTAGTTAAAAAATAAAGTTTCGATTGCATAGCAAGCATCTTTTAAAATGTGCCTAAAATTAAGTTGGTATGTGCTGTAAAGATCATCGAATAATTATCAAATTTGTCTGTATAGTTAAAAAGGATCTCAAATTGTCATTGCATAGTTATCAAGAGAGAATTCATCCAGCGCATTAAAGCAGACGTACGGTTTCACATTATTAGCAGTAGCTCGATCGTAATTTTGGCATTATCCCTACTTTATATAAATGACAGAAATAAATTTAGATAGATTCTCATTTCCACAGTATATCGCAACAGGCTTATTTGATGCAGAGAAATGTTGATTTGAGCCTAAATATACTTAGCATTCTTTAGCGTTGTTATACATTATAGTGAAGATGTATACTGACAGATACGTAGTTAGTAGTTTTTTTTCGTTGTAGAGATATTTGTGATCCATCTTAGTTTATAAAAGTATTTCGTTATGAGACTTGAATGTTTAGATAAAGATGTGACACTTGCGCAGCAATGAATACTTTAGTAACACATTATATAGCCCCAGCTTTGTCAGTATGCGTATGCTATGAAACAGAGTGAAAGGTCAAAGTATAAGTATAATTATTAGAAAGGGGCAAGGTTGAAAAAATATTCAAATAAAATTTGATCATAGAAACGGTTTGTGTCAATATATCCCTTGAAATCTGCCAATAATATTTACTAGAGATTATTATAATCGCTATAAAAAGGGATAGCTATTTGAAATATGAACTGAAGATTTGTAAACAAGTAAACATAGCTTCATATGCTGAGGTTAAATCTTAGCTGTTTATTCATTTTTGTTGATATGACAGTCCCATAAATTACTTAAAACAAATAAAAATTAGCAATCATCATATGCAATCGTTGGCTAGCACAACAAGAAGCTACTAAGAAATTTCAAGTCCAAAGATAGATAGAACTTTATTTTTAACATTTTTCCTTTTCATAAGATAATAACCATCTGTAAATTATTGTCTGTAGTAGTAGTGTACTGAACTCATAATGCGGTAGCGAAGTCTCTTTCAAAAAATTCAGTTTAATCCAATATGTCTGTGTACAGTAGTACAGTACGGTGCAGTGCAGTACTTTATTAAATGAACGAATAAAAACATGTATGATATTCTTTATATTGATAATAAGTGATTTACCTAGGATTTCGTAGTTGGTAACTGGTATACTGTTGTTCGTGCTCAGTTGGCATTGTATCGACATCCGAGCTTGTAGGCTTGCAGAACTACAGTGCAGTACCGTATGAAAGCCGTCATTGTTACGAACATTAAAATTGCCGTAATGTTTATCGCACCTTCAGCGTTCGTTGTCACTGTTAAATCTTTCTTCTTGGTCGTTAATGACTATGTTTCCCAAGAGCACTTCTCAATTGCTATTTCACAAAGCCGCAATTTCTAGAAATCTTTGCATGCAAAGCTGTGTGGCAAGAAAATATAGACAATTTAGAATGATAAATTACTTTATATATGCGTTCATAGCTACAATTTATCGTTTTGGAAGAAATATCTATTCTATATACGCGTGGCTTAATATATACTTAACCAGTTTAACATTATTAAGTTTTAAAGTTAAAATAACTATCTTCCCTCTAAAGAGCGATTCCAGTATTCAGTTTTGATAATAATATCTAATGAAATACGCTGATACTATAATTTTAAAAATTTCAAACAATCTGAATTTTGAAACTGAATAACATTAGAAATGGCATCATTAAAACTCATCTTGTTATTTCGGAGAATATTGTAAACTTTTATACCTGATCCTGTTAGAGGAAAAGCGTCCACTTTACACCTGGTAAAAATAGGTGCGATAATTACTTCAGTTTTAATGGTTAAATGATGCGCTCATAAACTAGATTTAAATACGCTACCACTTATGCATTTACTAAGGTGTCATTTTCATTATTAAAGCAGATAGTAAAAATGCGTTAATAACTAATTTTGGTAGCGCAAGATAGCTGTTGATCGAATAAAAAATAGTACTATTAATATCATCTTAGGTATGGAATGTTAGAGAAATCAACTTTTAAAACTTACTGCTAGTCTAAACAAAATACAAAGTAGTATTGATATTACGCGTACATATAAAATGTTAGTGTACTAGTATCTAACAAAAATTAAAACAGTATTTGCCGATGATACTAAATGCGTCTTTATGATAATAATATATGGATTCTATTCTGTGCGTAGAAGCATACAGATTATAAATATATACTTCCCTATTTAGATAAGATTTAAACTCTTTAAATCAAATGCTATAAAAATGTAGATATATTCTAAATATTAGAGCAATAAAGCTATTTCTTTGACAATTTCTGTATAGAAATTAACTTTTGATAATTGTAGACTACTTGAGTCCCTTAACCGAAAAGGTAATCCAAGATTTTTAAATAAAAAACTTTTGGATAAATTACTATCTATTAATAAACTTGATAGTTAAGCGTATTTTCTCATCGGAAATCCTTGTCCAGAATAAGGGCAGTAATAATTTTTTGTGCCGTATAGTTATTATCGGTAATACTTTCAAGTTAAGTTTTTAGAATACTTAAAGTGAAGTACTATGAACTTGACTAGATATGCACTCAAGGTACGTAGTTACGAGAAACATGAAGCGTTATTATTATATTTTTCTGTAATGTACTAAAATCAATTACTGTGGACGTTTTCTATGATACTGTGTAAAAGTTGAAACGTAAGCTGGCGATAATTATAGTTCATTTTGTATTCTCAGTGATTCTTAGCGATCATAATTTAGCAAGTGTCAAAGAAATTTTCTTTCAATAGTATGGCTGTAGGAATTTTATGTTGGCCAATATTCTGGGAATAATTAATATAACAGGGGAAAAAAAGATTTTCATAGTTGCTACCAGTATTACACTTTATTTTCGCAAGTATTAACGACTTACATAGCAGTATACATATATTTATATATATATATTACAGTACTTCTTGTATAGTTTTAGAGTAGATGTAGTTATATGCATTTTGCCATTGTAACGCTAAAAGAATGATAATAAGAAGGGATGATAAGGTAATTTATCATGGAATATGCTAAGATAGCTAGTTATAGACGATCTTGCAAAGTCACAGAAAGTCGATGCTATTTAAATACAGGGTTATTGTAGTGAAGTAAGTGATAAAATTGTAATTGCAACATTTCATGTTACAGTATTCCTAAAGGTACGTAAATTAGTACATTTGTATGAAATTCATTTAAGTCAGCATTATCATCAAAATTAATGTTGACCAGATGTTATAGACATTAATGTACGAGATGGAAAATCTATCCTGTAAAATGTTACAATCCAAGTGTGTCCTAAAAAGTTGATTAGGTGCACTAAACAACTTACAAATTTTATGTTAGGAGCTACATACACATTGGAACTGGAAGTCACATGATAAACGATACTAGCGGTAGTGCCGTTTTACAGCGAGCGTAGTAGTAGGTATCTAATATGATTAATCAATTAGCATAATATGTTAAAATATTATTTACCTATGGCGCTTGTATGTGTTTCGTTATCAAATTTTGCACGAATTAAGAGTTGTATATTCAAATTGGGTTCGACACATCAGTATAGATAGCTACTGTATATATCACATTAGTTACATCAAATGTTAGATAGGTCAAAATCGTAGCAGATCCTTCTTTAGCAGTGCAATTTCCAGTTACTTATACATCCAGCTTATGTTACATAACTTAACGTACTGTATATTAAATTCTTTACCCTTTAGGACATGCCAAGTAGTATAAGCGCTGCTTATCTACTCGTGAGATATGAGTTCATTCCTAATTGATATCTTTCTGCTATTAATATTGAGGTATAAATGACTTTAGGACAGCGTAAGATTATGCATCATGTAATGATTATATTGACTAATCGTCATTCTCTACGTCGATGATTAAATCTTCATCGTCCTCTTCTTCAGAACACGATCCAGTTGAGCCTAGCGTGAAACGTCGACTTATTACTTGATTCCTCTTCTTCCATCTATAAAGCCACATATTAGACGCTTTAAAACTTGTCAAACCATGATAATTCGCAATTTCTAGAGCCTTTTGCTGCAAATCTTTATTTTTAACTTTCCTGCATGTCGCTAGCTGCGATTTTAGGTACATCAGTACACCATTCTCGATTTCTCTAGACTTCACCTGTCGCACGAATTCAACCTTCTTTCGAGTTTTTTGTAAGTTTTGTTTAATAGACTTAAATTTTTGATAGGCATTATTCCATTCGCGCACACGCTTACGATCAACGCCAAATTTGATTGCAGTTTTGGAAACATTCTGTTTTTTAGACTCTCGAAGAGCCTCGACAACACTTATCTTGAATTCGATCGTGTACGAACTTCGTCTACGCTTACACATTTCGATATTTTAGAGAATTTTAATTACCAAATTTCACTTTCGAAGATATATGTCGATGGGATCTACTGATATTATTCAAGGTTAAAAAGTTGCGGTAAAGAGTGAGAGAACGGTAGGAAACTAGCTAAGAGCTGCAAGTTTGGTGCTGTAGTTATGGGTGCTAACAGCTTTATTACAAGTGCTGTATTGTTACTTTTTGACCTATCTTTGTCTGTTATAGCTAAAATGTACAGGTGATATAAGGTAAATCGAGTTCCTGGGCGGGTAAAGATAATATGATAGTGTCGAGGAATTGCCAATCTTTTGTCAACATGTATTCTTTCCGTATAGGACAGTCTCTAAGTAATGTATAATGGCAGGCAAAAAAACAAAGCGAGACAATTGCTGGAAAGTACACATTCGTTTATTGTACTATTTACTTTGAATACACTTACGTTAATGCGCTTATAGATGAGGGCGGCAGTTATTGGAAATTGCTCTATGGTGGGTCAGAGCAATAAAATACAATGTAATTACAATTTTTTTGTGAAAATTACGTTATAAGAATGCTATGTACCGAATCCTCCTTAGAATATTAGTCGACAATCGTGCCTTTTTTCTTATTATAATGATAGTTAGCAAACTTTGTAGTCACGTTAATAGACAAGTGAATTTTACCTGATTACTGAATAAGTCGTATTAAAATTTTACATCAGTTACTGTCGCACGAGTTGCAATGGTATTAATCTAGTATTGTTACTGCAATGATTTTGATTTTATTCTTCAAAAGTGAATATAATCACTGTTTGAATTTCATAGCAACGGTACCATCGAGTTTAGACCATGATTATTATTTTGTTTTTGTGTCACTCAAGTCAATATCATAACTGGTCTGAAAGAGTACTTACTGTATGTTGCCGTTCTATTCTACTCAATATTACTTCGAAAGGATATTGTTTTCCGTATTACTGTATGACTAAGTCTTATTTAGAAAGTCAGTATTGCATAAATAACGGCGCTCAATGCACACTACTGGCTCATAACAATAGCTCAATTGTAAAGTTCCGTAGTATATCCAATATACAACTGTTTATTAACTAGTCTCTATTGAAGGCGCTTTATGTAATATTGTTTAAAACTGTACCACGAAATAATGATACTTATTATTACAGTAGTTATGTTCCCTTGACACGCCTCTAAATAGAAAATTCCCGTAACTGATGTTTGTCTCTATTCATACCAGACTTTCCCGTAATTCGGCATTAATATTAATGAAAGCTATGATTGCGATCGCCTCCTATTGTTTAAAATCTTCGCAATCCTACAAGTACAATAATACTGAATGTTTAATTTTTACGAATCTAGTTATTATTATCCTCCGTTGCGGCATGCGATAATTTATACTACACATACTGAAACTAGCAGAAAGACAGTCTGAATGCCGTTTTGATTGGCCACTCGAGACCAACCAGTAACTCTTAGTCCTGCGGCATAAAACAAAATAATGAAAAAGAGAATAATAAACTGTAATTTTTGCACTAACAGTGAGAAAAACAATTTTTTGCGTACGTGCGTACTGATTTTTATATCTGGATGATTGGTGGACTACGCCACGTTATACTTGGGTTCCTTTACTCCTGTATGAGTGTGAAATGTTGATGCTGATTTGATTACTTGCCTTGTTTTTAAGCCTAAGGCTTAACAGTAATTCGACAGTCATCATAATTATCCTCGCCATGCAAGACTACAGTATATAGTACTGTACAGGTCTGGAAATCTTTGAAGGCATGTGCTACTTACTGTACTGTACTGCCACTGATCCACTATACCACTATATGTACAGTATACAGTACAGTACAGTACTATGTATTGCAGAGCTACGGTACGTACTACAGTACACAGTAAATGACCATGACCATGACATTTCCCAAACATGAACCAAATGCGTGAAGCATGCATGATGCATTCACATTGCTACTGTACAGAGTACAATTCAATATTATTATTATTAATAACGGTAATAACCTTGACCGTCAATCTGTCTACTGATTGTGCTATATTTGTAGCTGATTGTGCTATTTTTGTAACTGATTGTAATTTACAGTATTGTAAGCGACCAAGCCCAAGCTCGCAAGGTGTTTGATTGCGTGGCTAGCGGTCGTCGCTGCTGACAACAAAATCAGATGAGACTAGCGAATTTGAAGAGACTTTCCACTACTTTGGCAATTAAAGTGTAAAACAACAACAGCTGTAAAATTTCGAAATCCATCCGATGATAAAATCAAATGGAACGAATTTATAAAATTAGGACAAGGGCTGTCTTCTACTTATAATATTACTATGATACTTGTTTTCTGTCAATCAACAACATACGTACTTGTATGTAATTGCTTCACAAAATCTCAAGTACATTATTGCCCTGATTAACTTAACTTTTACTTTACCTAATAAAAAGTCACCGGTCTAAAACGATAAAGCATACTTCTTCGCTGTTTACCTGCAGTACTGTATACACGTGTCAGAAGTACTGACTGCTGGGTGATTTAGGGAAGCTTTTATCGCACAAATTTACGTTTACCAGTTTCTAATTTATGACCTCGTAAGATGGCAAAAATCGCCGAATTGCGCAGTGTACATCACTGTGTCATAAACAGTAGTATATACGTATATAGAATGTAAGCTGACGTTCTAACCTATTGGCAATAGCACTTATTTCTCGATAGTAAACAGTATTGCATCGAATTTTAAAACGATATTTCGATCAGAATTGATTGAATGTATAGCCAGATATGAATTGAAATTTGCAAATTACAGCCGGTACTGCTTATGTGATGAAAGACAGTAAAAATACAATGATCCAAAGATTCCTCGGTATGTGGCTCCATGTAAAGTTATAGTGACCGCCTGCTGTACTGCACTGTTCTGTAACTAACAAACTCTAAAATATTAAATTACTTATTTGGAATGTTACTCCTCCTGTGTATTAATATAATGTTTGTTAATTCGCTATTCCTTGTAATAGTAAGGAATGCTGTAGTAATAGCAGCAAGAGCTGCCTGCTGTTTCTAATAATATAAAATACTGATATAGTGTCACGGTGACGAACTTATGCGTAAATGACGATGATAACATGATGAGTCATTGCTCTTACTTTCCGTCGTTACACCTTCACATATGCCACATGTACAATGCATATTGTGCAGCATTTACAGTCTTATTTTTGGGCATAACATGATTGGCATTACGAGCTATCGAATCTAGAAGAGATGAATTTGCACAGCCTGGGATGTATGAATTTACGATTAAAATGGAATGATACTTACTACATTATGCAAAATAGCATGATAGACATTGAATCTTATCGAATTTTACTTTTTTCATTCATTTATGCAGTATAGGAATTCATTCCTCAAGGTTAAATCGATATAACCTGAAACAGATTTATCCTTACTATTCAAGAACACGTAATAACCAGAGAGTGTTGTAGTCTTGTAGATCTAACACATTTTTCTTTTAAGTATTTTAATATCATCTTTTAGTCATTGTTCGTTTTTAATAAAATGATTGGTCAAGTATGATTGTATAAGTAAGTGGACTTGATTCAGTCATATATTTATTTTGCTCTCGACAGCGCTACTCTTTATACCTTTACTATCGTCTTAGACTTTTCTATTTAACATTATTGCTTTCATTTAGAGTTTTAAGGTATACTGCAGCGATAGATACTTTAGTTTTATGACCGAGGATACGTTGATCATCATGCAACAATAACGCAGTAAATCGCTTGCGGCTCGCCCATGTTATCGACGACTATGAAATCTATCCATTATATTTAGTGACGTATAATATCTGCAGTCGATCAGGTTGCCAATAAAACATTAATGGTATGATAGCTGACCAGAATTATTATCTAGATCGCTAGCAAGGTAATCGGCAGTTAGACTAGTATCTTTAATTTATGATTACTATGAGATTATCAGAGAGTCGATGCAATGTAAATTATAAATTTTATTTCATTAATGAACACCTTTATCAAACCTATATATATATTAGAAAGGGTATCGACAGTTTACTATTGATAAGTTACTCACTTTTATGCACTATATACAAAAAAAATAAGGATTATAGTAGACCAAAGGACATAACAGTTTAACAATCACAGTGCATAAACATGCGGATATGGCATTTATTAGGTCTTAGATATAGTACAATATGCACTACCCTCGGTAAATATAAATTTCTTTTCGAAATATCATGATTGAAATCACAGTTACCTGGATTAAACTTCCATAATATATCAATCTCTGAACAGTGTCTGGTATACTAGCATGCAAGTAAATAGATTCCAATCATTTTATGCGTTCATTTTACAATTTATATAAATATTGATAGATAATGGATCAGACGATATGAATAAATATATCATTGGTTATGGATCTTGTCACAGAAACATACCATAATAACTTATCTTTCTTAAATAAATAATCTTATAAGGTTACAATTGTCCTACGTGCAAGAGAGATGATTCCTCAAGATATGATATGGACGAGGATAGTTTATATTATTCTAATTATCTGTTTATGCCGTAGTAATGAAGGAGTAAAATACAAGAAGATTGTAGTGTCAAAGATTTATTCGTAAACTGAGAATCCTACTAGGTGGTAACTTCCTTATATCCTACACTCGTCAACAAGGCATACATCTGATTATATAAGTAAGCGCAACAGCGCACCTACATGCAAGAGAAATGATTTCTAAAGATAAGATATGGATGAAGATTGTTTATTCTAATTATCCGATTATACGTGGCTATAAAGGAGTAAAATTGAAGAAGATAGCTAATAATCTTGTAAGGCTACAATCACCCTACAATCAATAGATAGTTACTAAAGATATGATATGGATGAGGAACGATTTATTTTATTCTAATTACATGATTATACCGTAATAATAAAGGAGTAACAGATTGTTTATTCTAATTATCCGATTATACGCGGTAATGAAGGAGTCAAAATTAAGAAGATAGCTAATAATCTTGTAAGGCTACAATTACCCTATAAGCAATAGATGGTTACTAAAGGTATGATATGGATGAGGAACGATTTATTTTATTCTAATTACATGATTATACCGTAATAATAAAGGGGTAACTTGAAGAAAATGGCTTAATCGCTGAAATGTAGTTTAAGCGTATATGCATTTAGATATATGGATAGCTACAGATATCGTATAAGAAATTGAAATTTTGGAACTGGTTATCTGTGGCTAGTAGAACCTTTATGAATATTCTTGTGCTACTCATCGTTATTACCGTATCCTCTTATCACTGCATGTTGTACCTGGTCCGCATACCAAAGATACATTAATACGAGCTATAATTTCGTACTATACATAGCAGTTAAAAACTTTAAAATCGAAAATTTCATATTATTCCATCTCCGGTTAACATCGGAAAAGTGCGCTCGCTCAAAAACGAAACCTCAGGAGTGTTGTACTGAGCTGTATTGTTACACCTGTTACACCGTACAGTACACTGAGTGTACAGTCCCGTAAATCACGGTGTACTGTACTGTACTGTACAGTACTATACAATAGGGTGGGCTACAGTACTGTACTGTAAATGATGCACTGTAAAACTTTGAATACTGTACAGTACAGTACTGTACAGTACACTGTACAGTACTTTAGGAAATGTCACGCATATACAGTATGTACTGGAAAGTCTTGCAGGTACTGGAAATGCATGCGTGTACTGGAAAGTCATTGCGCGTACTGGAAATGCATGCGTGCACTAAAGTACAGTACAGTACAGTACTGTACACTAAATGGTCAAGCTGTTCAGTGTACAGTACAGTTGTACAGTATTAAACATTACATTTCAACAATCCTGGTGTACTGTACTGTACAGTACCGTACCGTACAGTACAGTACAGAACTCGTGTCTTTGATAATCATTGATGGTCTCTTTATGGTCTGGTCTGGTCGTACTGTACTACAGTATCTCTGCGGTACTGTACAGCCGTACGGTACTGCTTTACAGTGTACAGTACAGTATAACTCAGAGTCAAGTACTGTACAGTACTGTACTTATGCCAAAATTGCGTATAAACTGAGGTAAAATGAGCAGACCACGCGTCGCGATGGTAACAGCTTGGATCATGTGATCCACGAAATCTTGACATCATTGCTGCTCCAATAGTAATTTTATATCATTACTGCTATTATTGGCGGCTTCTTCTGCTTACAGTACAATATTATGCAAAATGATGTATCTGCAGCAATAAATTGAAATTTTAGTAATACAGATTCTGCAATTTACAGCACAGTTGACATGGTAATCCCCGGTTATTTGACTGACCGTTACGTTACGAACTTACAATAACGGGATAAATTTGTACAGTACTGTACAGGAGTACTGTACAATCTACTGTAGTATACAGTGCATAGCTCAATCGTGAGTTGACAATGTACTGTACCGTACTGTACACAGCAGTACCTAGTCCAGTCCAGTAGAAAAGATCGTCTCATTTCTGTAACGTAACGTACTGTACAGGCACTACACTGCTGTATTGTACACAGTATAGTATACAGTACAGGACAGTAAAAAGGCGTTCAAAATTGCAAAACTCTGATCAAAGCGCCTACGAGAAGAAAAATATCCTAAAACAAGCACAGCGTCAAATATGGCTTTGAACAGCGCGATAGTTGGAGCGACGTTATCGTCTATATCTAAAACGAAGTGGATTGAAGTAGTGGTTGCACCAATTGCAGCTCGGGTAAGATAATGGGGTTGAATGATTCTGACTTCAAGTTCGATTTTGTAGTAAAATGAAAGCACTTACGGTAGATCAAGATTGAATCAAATTCAAACTACGATCAAAAGGGAACGCTCATAACAAGAACTGAGCTTACCAATTGACGTTCAACTACTGTCAATGTGTAAAGGAGTTGGTTTCAAATTGATACAGTATAGTCAAGTTGACTAAAATTTTCTTTTATGTGCTGCTCTAATTGAGATATAACGATGCCGTAGAGTTGATATGATCCGAGTTTAGTCATAAGATAAGATAAAACATTCTGCTATTTTACAACGGTTTGTGTGACATGCCTCCTTTGGTCGCCTTGGGCGATGATGGACGTTACAACGTATTTACGAGTATAGTTAATTATAGATAGGTTATCTGCAGACAATCGAACACACGATTAATTAATTAAAATTAAAAAAACTCTTAATAACGGTACGTAATAATTGTTATACAATTGGCATTTGAAATTCACCTTACTGATGCCAAAATAATAGAATGTTAGCCAACATCGTGATGTTGACCATTGTTTACATCGTCTAAACGTAAATCCATCGCTTTAAAGACTGGACTACTAATAATACTGTACGGTAAAACAATTTTCTACTCAATACTCTATACTTAGCGAGCACTACGATATTGGCTAGTAAAGCTCATGGATATTTTTCTTTTACCTATCTATGTCTTACCCTTCCTTTCTTTACTCTTCAATGTACAACGCTAACTGGATTGAGCTCTTAAATATTTTCTTTTATTTTTGCTAGGTGTCGCAACTTATTATTTTAAGTGAGAAAGCTGAACGTAGTAACATTGCTATACCTGATATGCTGGATGTTGTCAATTCCTTTGTAAGCACTTGCAAAAATCTCGAAGCAAATGCTGTAACTTCAATATCAACATCTGATGACTCTGTAAGTCAATTGAATTAGATCTCATATGGTTCACTAATTAATTGAACGTGATTGAATCAATTCCAGGCTTGCATTATTTGTATAGCAGAATTTACTGACACTTTAACTCCGACCTATTTTAATACTACTATATTAATAATTATTATTATCATTATTTACTTACTATAAAAACATATAGGAACTTAAAGCTGATATGAGAAATGCATGTGAAAAATTGAAAACAATTGAGCAGAATTTACTTAATGCTGCTCATACACTTGTACGTGATCCTCATTCTCAATCCGGTTTAGCCAACTTAGTCACTAACTTTCGTGAACTCTTGGAAAGTGTTATCAAAGTAAGGCTACCAACTAAATTTTAGACTGATATTAATAAATGATCTTATCGTAACTTTCTACTGTATAAATGTCAGTGTATGTGTATGTGTTTTTTGTCAATATTTCATTTGTTGTTATAGCTTATTATTTTGTACATAACGTGCGTTTCCAATTAATTATATTATCCAATGCCCTTATGGTTTATTTCTATCCCTTTCTCAAGGTGTTAGTTACAACAGATGCTAGCAAAATACGTCAAATTGTATTTGCTGCCAATCAGTTAATGAACTACGTAACGTTAGTTGAAGAGTGCGATACAATGCAAAAGTTAACCAAAGCTTTGGTTGTAAGTTTAATTTAATGATTATTACGGATAAAAATGATTATAATCTCTATCAAAGAGACTATGAAAGTGTAATACTTCAACTAACATGATTGTATTGCTTTCTAATTAGGATTTCACTACTATAGTGAGATTGCTGCTGGATCTTGTCAACAAGCGGCAAAAAGTATGTTCCATATGTATTAAGAATTAAATTAAATTAATTATTTTGGAAGCCCTTTCTTTGTATATTGTGTAACCATAAATTTAAAGCGTAGAAAATTAGCTGTTAAATTGTTTACACTTATTATATAGAAGTGGAGCGATCGATTAATTTATATAAAATACTGCATATTAATGATAGTACAGTAGCATATGAAGGATGTAAGGTTTTTATTGGCTTTTTTGATATAGGAATTGATTAATAAAACTTGTCGTGAAACGCTAGTCAGATCGCTAAAAACAATGCAAGAAAATGCAGTAATCTTATCGCGCTTAATGCAGTCGCAAATTGCTTCTGGATTGAATGAAGAAGGAAAGGTCGATTCATAGCTTTAATTGATTAATACCATACTAGAAGTTGCTGTACGCAAGAATAGTATATGTTTCATAGCTTTGATTGTGATAGGAATGATAAACTTAGTATAAAATGTATCGATCGTTGTTGAATAGCGAAATATAAATATTTAAAAGACATGAAATTTAATATTAATTCTATGCTACACTCCTCATCTTTTAGACGAATAAAGAATATGCTGCTGGTCAAATTCGTGTTGCATCTGCAGATATAATACGAACTGTACAACGCCGCCAAGATGGACCATCACCTGATGACGATGAGTCGGGAGAATTTATATTTTGCCTAGATAAGGTAACAAATAATCCTATAACTAAATTATGATTAAATAGCAACATAATGATAAACGAATTCGAAATACCATGATAGATTCGGCAGTTACTGACTGATGCCTTCAGTCCATCAACAAGAAGTATTAATGGTGAGCTTGATCTATATGTATCGTGCATTATTCGTGCAAGCATGAAAGTCGCTCGTTTGAGTCGTGAAAAGAGAAGGGATGATATTGTAGAACAAGCTGAAAAAGTATGTTGATATTAATTTGCGTACATTAGCTTTTTGTATTATACATATTCTAATTTTAGCATGATTTTCGTATGATGTTAGGTTCTCCACGTTCGCAATGAGCTAAACGATAATGGTACTGCTGCTGATAGGTAGTTATTCTAGTAATGATTCAGTAAATGTTTCTTCATAATTGTACTTGGGAAATATATTAATTGCTCTATAAATATCTTGTAAAGAGGGTTATTCGATATGCGTAGTGAAAGACTGTTGATGGAACTGCATGACCTCATGATAACAGTAAAAGAAGTTACAACTTATCATATTGTTGACACCTTAGCCGATACAAATTCATCAATTGAGTTGCTACTGTACGATAGAAGATCTGGTATACCGGTAAGAATCGTATGTTTCTTGAATATTGCATTTAATTTTATTATCTAGTGATAATCGATTATCATTGATTGTAATAAAAATTTAATAGTGGATGTGCTGTAAGAAATGTGCAATCATATATAGATATCTTTTAAAATTAGAGCAACTACACTGTAACAAAGAACGAGAATAACTTTCAAAACATTGCTGAAAGAATACTTGAAGTAGCTAACTGTGCTTCATTTTTTGGCGATTCTATTTGTAAGTTTTGAATTGTCAAGATTACATTTGCGCACAAATCATCATCATGAATAAATGTGGCGCCCTGTAAAGGTATCTAATCCATTTATTTTACTGCATATGATGCATTGTAACAATAGGCGTGCAGCGAATTCGCGTAGCAGCTAAAGCTTTAGAAAAGTTAACTAGAGATGTATTAACAACTTCTCGGATGCTGCGTGTGAATCCTAGTGATAAAAGGCTTTATACTCAACTAGAAAATGTCTGTAACAATTGGATGGAAAGGTTAACACAGATGGTCACCGCTGTAGATAAAATAGTCGATGTTATAAAATTTCTAAAAATTTCAGGTAAATCATTACTGTTACTATTATGTATGCTAAACAAGTAATTTTTGTGAAATAATAATTTCTAATGTTACCAGTGATTGTATCAACATTGCAGAAGTAGAGATTTATAGTAACATTAGACAATGTCAAGATGGTTTACGAAGTCAAGAAAAGGATATTGTAGCGAAGTATGCTAACCATGCCGGAAAGTGTTTAGAAAGAGCTATGGACTTAGTTCGTAGCGTAGAGCTACCTGATTTGGATAACCGCTACTATCAAAAAGTAGAAAATATTGGAGCAGAAATTGAATCGAGTGAGTAATTATTGCTTTCTATATAGCTAATTACTGCATCCTGCGTTTCCGATCTTTTATCATTTTATTTTTATCATTCTAAATTTTACAAAATCAATCTCCTTTAATATTGAACTTTTCAGTTATACCGCAACTTAAGATCACCTTAACTGCAGTCATAAGTGATATCAAAGATTATGACCGGCAACAACAATTTCTGGATATAACCAATAGAATATTAGAAACTATGAGAGAACTATGTGCAATTTTTATACCTCAATTTGCGGGTACATAATACATGTATTTATATATGTACAATTGCATTAATTAGAACTTGCTCTTGGCACTTTTAGCGTGCGTACTCAATAGTATTCCAATGGCTTATGCTTCCCTTATAGGCAGCAATCAAGAAGACAGTTCACGAAGAGACAGAGCTCCTTCCAATTACACTGATGACTCCCCAAGGCGGTTACCTGATCGAAATTTGGTTTCATCACAACTACCAAGTCAGTTGATGTAGTATTATAAGAAGACATTAAGGAATTATAGAGTCACTATATTCAATACGCTTCTTAGAGTTGTTTATGGTACTATATATAACTATTATAACATTAGATAGCGAAGTAAACGCTCGCGGTCCTCCAAGCCGATACCATACCAGAAATATCTCAAATCAGCCTACCTCACGCTTGAGTCCATCGTTTGGACATTCGAACATGGCGAAGCCCAGAAGTACCAACGACCAAGATCTTTATGATGACAGAAGCAAGGATGATTCCAAAAGTATTTCTTCACAGAATGAAACTATTGAATACGATTATCTTTATAAAAATATCATCTCCGAGATAGGTACGCAAAACAGTTAATAATTGTAATGGTTACTTCTACAGTGTAATCTGAATAGTAATATAAATCTGTTCCATGATAACGTTTGATTTTGCTATAGGCGATGCGGATGAAGTTATGGCTTCAGCAGCACCAAAAGTATTTGCTTCTCCAATATCACGTTTAGTGGATGCATCGGTCAATGGTGAAGATATTTCTGGAATTTGTTCGCTAATTTCTGATGCTAGCAAGAAATTGTCAGATCTAGCTCAAATAACTTCCGATCGCTCAACTAGCAAAGATAAAAGGCATGATTATTTCTTAGAATTTAGTAATTGCTACCTCCATAAACTACGTAGTTATCTTGCAAACCGTCTGTTTTCCCCAATATATTTTAATTTAAATCCTTTAAATGCGTTTCAATTAATATAGTCTGGTTATTCAGACGATTATGGAATTGCGGAAGCTAGCTCCTCAGGTTATTAGTGCAGCGCAGTTAGCAGTTGTTAATAGAAACAGAAGAGAAATTACTGATCAACTTCGTGTCCGGGGCCAGGATTGGTCCTTCAAAATGCAAGTATTAGCTGCGGATGTTGATAAATTCATTGACGGATGGTCTACACCAGCAACTCGTGTTGCTGCTACTGCTCATCTAGGAAATGCTGAAGTTCTTAACAATCATGTTAGTTTCAGATTTATATTAACGCTTAACAGATTGTAATCTTAACTTAATTTTGTAATAGTTGCCATAAATAACCTATTATGAACCTTTTCTAGATTGATGCCTTCCATACATACGTCATGAAATTGCAGCAAATTGCTGTTTCAACTATCACTGCTGCTGAGGAGGAACTTAGTTTAACATTTGGTAGCTCGTTTGATCTCGAAGTAGACCATCATTCACAATTGTTAAAAAAGCATATTATATTAATAAGACAACATATCGACAGCGTTAACTCCACAATGAAATTGCTGATCTCAACCGCTAAAACATTGCATTTACACTTATCAGGTATAATTATGAAATTTATTGCAGCGGTGTCCAGTTTATGTTGGTCCTACGAAATAAATTTTTTCTTTCTTCAGAAAATTCGATGCCAGAAAGTTTCCTAATTCAATTGGAGATATTACGTCGTGAGTGGGGGGTAGAAGTTAAATCGTTGATGGAAGCATTTGATGGTATCATAAAAGGAACCGTAGCACCAGTAGAGGCATTGATTTCTGCAGCTCAACTCGGCGATAGACGAGCTGTGCACGAAAGAGCGAAAACCCTCAATACTTACCGTAATGTATTAAAAGAAATAAGCACAACGTCAATTTCTAGGTACTACTGTAGAAAAAGTATTATTATTATCGATCCTTTTGATTTTCTTTACGGTAGAGTGCTTAGCTTTTTTTAAATAATGCGTAATTCTGTAGTTGTGATGAAGTTAAGAAAATTGAAAGTTTTCGTTCAAACATGCAAGCAATTGAACGTTTAACCCATGAAATAATGGATCTAGCCTGGATTGCGGTTGAAACTTCTGGATCTCAAAAGACTAGTCGAGAAGGCTCAGCGCATCAAGCTTCGTCAGAAAGATTGACCTTATTACAACGAGAGTGGGCATCAAAAGTATGTTATATTTAAATTTCGACTTTATTTACAGTATCTATATTCTAAGCTTTAACAGCAGATTACATATTTTTATCCATTGATTCTATATTTTTATGTTTTATTACTAATATCAACTAATGTCTGATCTGATTTCTGCAAAAAATGCAGGTTCATCTACTTTCAGCTGTTGTTGATGATCTCACTGCAGATGTTTCTTCACCTGTCGACAATTTAGCTGGAGCTGCACTTGCAATAAGTAAATCTTATGGTGGCAATCATGGTATGCAGCTTTTGCAGTCATTTCAGGTTCAGGCTGACACATTAACTGCTCGTGTAGCTAGAGTAAAAAAGTATGCCAATGCGGCTGTTGCTAATTCGAAGAAGGAAGAGCAAGTAAAGTTAATTCATGTTACCAGCAATTCAGTTGAAAAACTTACACCAAAGGTGATAAGTGCTGCTAGAGGATTGGCAGGTAAACATATTATGCAAAAAGCTTTACACATTAAGGTGGGTTACGCTAACTATAAAAAAATTCCTATTAATTAAAATTTATCTTCATAGAAAATCCTGATCAGCTGAGTGTAGAGTGGTTCCAACTTGTTAGGCGTCAATGGGCATCAAAAGCTTGCTTGTTAATACATAAGCTTGATCGAATTGAAGATGTAAATTTTGCTGCTGTATCATGTACGTGAAAGTAAAAACTATTTTTGCCGTGTGCAAATTCGATATGAAAGCAACTTTGACTAATATAACGCCGTTTCTTACGATCTTTTGTAAACTGTACAGCCACAGTTCAAGAGCTCTTCGGTCTAAAATATGATATGAATGCGCAACAAGGACCACCAAGAGCAAGTGCGAATACTATCCAAGCTCCTCTACCAACGTATCCACAACAAACTCTTCCTATGGCTAGAAGTTCTAATATCGTTACAGAAACGAACGAGCCATACAGTCGATTAAGTGATTTAAAGCCATCTTCAGTAGCGTTATCGCAACCGAATTTGGCTACCACATCCTATACGACCAACCGACCAGAAAGACCATACTCAGCAATGTCACAAAAGTAATTATCGAATATGAACTATTGTACCCTTTAGTATAAAGTTTTATGAATTTCTGTAAATAAAGATTACATACTGCGTAAGGTTTTCTTAATACCGTAAGTTTTATCATAATTAAAAAGAATTCTGTGTTTCATTATAGCTATGATCAACCGTACAATAAGCCCCAGTCAGCCTTCTCACCAAATCCTAATACGATCTTTAATACATATACTAGTAACGTGGTCTTTAATCCCCATCAGCAGGCTGCAGGTGTTAGTGTACTAAATTCTGCAAGAAATTTAATGAGTGATCAACCTCCTTTGCAATCAGTGTTTAATCGTTCAGAACATCAGTCAGTAAATAGCAATTACGATAACTCTCTTCTAAACAATGGAATGAACACAGCAACAGCTACCTTTTCATCTGTCAATCCTAAACAGAGATTAGAGTCACAAGCTACAGATTCTGTCCATATTGGTATTACGTCAACATCTATCTATCCGTCATCTAATGTTAATTCTATGACCGATTCAAGCAATGCCAATGCTGAAGCTCAACGTTTGGATACAGCCAGTGTAGGTTCTTCCAACAATACCAAGCCGACCATCCCTTCCACCCAATTCCGTCAGCCTGAAAATATCGGCGGATACTTGTCGTCATTAAGGAATCTTTCTAAAGGAACGTCAGATAGTTCCAACGACTATTTCACTAGTAAAATTTCGCAGTTACCCTCTGATACGCTTGGTGAAGACGATAAAAATGTGCTAACGACGAAATTGCAAGCAAGTACTCAATTGGAACCAATGGGGTCGTCAAAAATAGATACCGAGCGTAATAATTTTGGCAAGGCTAGTGATTCAAAAAGATTCTCTGAATTGAAGGTTAAGGGATACATGCATGCGATTAATGATACGTCTACAAAGGCGACAGATAATACCAGGTTATCATCAAACGTAAGACAGGAGCCTCCAGAAAGCTTTTTAAATAATAAGGGCGTCAAGAAATCTGTTAACCTTAATAGCTCTGATCACGTCAGCGATGGTAAAGTTAAAAATTTCCCTGCCAGATCAGTTGTTGTAAGTGATGACAGTCTATAGGCGCAATACCGTATAATTTGCTATTTTTAATCGATAAATTAAAATAAGTAAATAAATATTATTACAGAATGTACTTGAGCTTCACGTAGTTTTAATGCATTGTTATCGCTAAAAAACCAAGCTACAACCAGAAATGCGCAGCAAAACATGCGTTTTGCTGAGTTTTACAAAACACTTCCTTCATAAACTACTTGCAGTATGTTGGCTAAAAAAGAATTCTATAAGTTTATATCGATGTGTAACCATTTTGCTCTCTTGTACACTATTTTCATGTTATTATGTTATTTATATTCAAACAATATTTCTTTTGCCATTACCTTTGAAATAAAAGGATACTGTATATGTATTACGTGTAATATAGTTCTAGATGGTAGGGATTTATCTTTGCTGTAATATGTCAACTTTTCTTAGAACAATCGAATAAAGTTAACATTTGAAATGCAGGAGGATATCAATGTTTGGGAAGAAGACGGAAATTTTGTTATCAGAGCCGCAAAAGAAATGGCTAATCGAGTAGATCAGCTGACAAGTATTGCAGAAAGGCCATCTAGTACAGTATCAGCACATACCATGGCTGTTTCAGCTAAAAATATTGCTGAAAATGCTGTACTCATTGGCAAATTTATGCAACATATGTCAAATATTTGCACTGACAAGGGGTATGTAACAGTATTTGTCATGTAGCCCTCATAATTTGCTCATTGCAGCGATAACTGGCTTATGCTTTTATATAGAATGCTGTAGATTTCCTGACATTGCGGTTTACCTATATTAATAAATCTTCTCATAACTTTAGCAACCAAGAGGAGTTACGTTTATGTGCGGATCAAATTCAGACGATTAGTATGCAATTAAAGATGCTGTGCACTGTTAATGAAAACTTAAGTCACTCATTATCGGTATGCTACTTAATCAATATGGGTGAATAATAACTTGCTGCTGTTGGTAACTACGTGAGGACTCGATACTATACCAAATAAATTAATCCGTTTTAATTTACTTTCAGAATGATCACCCTTTAATTGAAAATTCCAAAAATTTAAATTATGTTGTTATGAAAGGATTAAAAGTCACAGAAGCTGCGTGCCTTAAGGTATATCTGTAATGAAGGCATTACGCATAAGTACATGCTTAATTTGTGAATTTTTAAAGTTACTGTAAGGGAATATATAGACTAAATACTGTATGTTTCTTAAAGTCATAATCTGCAAAGTTCTCTGATCGATCAACGGTCGATAGAAGTTTCCTAGTAAGGTTCACGCATACTTTAAGATATAGTGGAGTGGAAGAGTTATTAAAACCGTTTTACAATTCGCGCGAGGTATACTCGTGTTCTCTTCAAAATTGATATTTATTTGGCCTTTACTATGTACGGATGCTTAGATTGATTTAGATGCGAATGCCAGTCCTGATGACCCCGTAATTAGATTAGCTATGGATTGGCGAAAGAAGCTTTGTTCACAAAGAAACGAGGAGGCTATGTCGGCTCAAACTGGAGCATTCGGCTTGCGAAGAGTTAGTAGATCGGTATCACCAGATCCTACTTTGACCGATTTAGTAAGATAATCAGTTATCCGATTACGAATTTTCATCCCCATTCAAGAAGTAGTCTCGTACCGATATTCATCTGCTTAATTAATGGAGGTATACGATATATTTTTTCTAGTCTATTTCAAATTAGTGTAAAATTTAGACTAATATATTATTATCAGCTATCGAATCCGTATTGAATTACGCGTTGTCCTTAAACTCCTTTAAATCTTATATTATATCCAGTATACAATTGTAGCTCTATAATGATGTATTGTATTTCCAATATTAAGATCTTATCAAATTAGCTGATATTTGATTAATTAATATTTTATAGAAGAAATTTTTTGAGTTCGTAAACGCGATTTTTTTACAGTTTTTCGATGATAGTCCGTGATGACCATTCTTTGTCTTTGGGCTAGCTGTACTTAAATTTGTAAATTTAATGTAATTGAGTTAGCTGTTTTATTATCTTGAAAGTTCGCTATATTTTCATTCTCATTCTTATTATTTATATGCATGTCATTATGAAAGCAATTTTCAATTCTATCTAGATCCAGTTATCTGAATGTACTAGTGGCTTATTGACATATGTGTTACTGCGCTGCAGTTTTCTATGTAGTACTGACAGTGAATATAACACGTAGATCGCAAATGTACAGTATTCATTACTTGGTCTTCGAAAATGCCTTAGTGTAAAGTAGCGATAGTATTACTAATGTTATTCTTCAGCTAGAGGTGGGACAGCATAAATCTAAAACGTTACTTAGCATTGTATTGATCCACAAGTAGTTGCAATATGCTGGAGCAAGGAATAAAAACTTGTTAAGTGTACAGATTAACGTAAAGTTATTTATTGCGCTTACCAGTAATACACCTAATGGGTACTGTCATGTTCTACGGTGCTATTGGCTTTTAATACTGTATTTCTTCTCATAAGATGACATGTAGTTAGAAATAAATGTAAGTACAGAAAAACCAAAGTAAGTGGGAAATGATTGAGCTAACAGCATGTCATTACTGATCCATAATAAGAAATTGATGATTCGCAGAAGTTCTGAGCTTGGATCACTATTGCAACATGAGCCGTTTGAATACTTGTATATCTCATAATTGCGATCACTATTTCCTTGAAGTAACCTATTCTGACGGAAATTTGACAAAAACTTTAAGATAGTACCTTGAATGTAGCGAGATGTGTAAATAGCTCCATATTCTATTTACTGGTGTGCTATCCTAAGCTACAAATCATCCGTTATGATGAGAATATGATTTTACTCTACTGACAGGTTTGAAGTCTTATTGCTGATAAGGAAATATTTACTGCAAATTCAATTTTTAAAATTTTAAAATTTGAATAGTATAAAGCCCAGCAAAACTGACGATTCGCGAGTAGCAGGCAAGCTGATTTCCTTGTGTTATGTATATATATATATACAGTACAGTAGTAAGGTTAGCCGTTCAGATTAGTAAAACTATTTACGATATTGTTTCGCATCAACTTTGCATGCAGTAGATATAGTTTTCAGTTTCATTGTATAATAAGTATTTGTAAATTTTTCGAAAGAGAAATAGCCAGGGCTATCATCTGATTAGGGTTGTTGCGTCGTGAAGTGCAGCAAAATGGGATAAGCTCTATAAAGCCTTGATGCAGAGTGCCAGTATAAGTTATTGCTGAAGTAATACAGTAGTTTGGAAGTATACAACCAAGACAAATGAAGGCTAATTTGGATAGAACTAGTATAAACTCCCGTCACTATGCTGACGGATTATGCTGTTATAATATTACAAACTCCCGTCGCTTTGCTGACGGATTATGCTCTTATAATATTATACTTCTAGAATATTATTTTACAATAATACTTCAAAGGTGACTCGATTTTGCATCACTATGCTGACGGATTATGTTCTATATACGTTAACGTTACAAAATATATTACAGTTACTATTCAGGAATTTGATTTTATCAAATTTTATCAACATTCATTCACGTTAAAAATGATGATTTGAACAGTAAATGCATTGCATGAAGGCAATAAGGGTAATGAGCCGTTTATTAATATCCATTCACGTTAAAAGTAATTCTTTCTTAGCGCGGTAAACCGAAATTGACATCTGGAGCTATACAGTACAGTATTCTCTACCCGCATAACAGTCCATGCTAACTAGAAAACAATCATTAAAATTCCTGTTATCATTGGATATTGGATAAAACATTAGAAAGTCGACATGATTTGTGATATTGTGTTATATCCAATGTATTATCAGCGTTATAGGAGTAGTGGCTCCTTTACTAAACGCTCGATTAGCCTAATTGAGGAGAGATTGCCATTCTAATGAAGCACAAGAAAGGGATTGACAGCAACTACTACAGTACAGTATAAAATCCAGGTAGAATAGTGTCGTAATGCATATTTGAATATCAAGGACAATTCTAGAATCAATTACGTCTAATTTATGGGACAAGACTATGACGGAAGAGACAAGAAATTAAAAAAAACAAAATCAACTAGACTGAATTGACCGGTTTTATATAGCCACTATTCCATTTTACAGCACTCTGCCTTATGGACTACTAAAAAAAGCTCATGGTATAACTTCTGATAGCATTCTACCATAAACTACTAGATACATCTTTGACGTTCTACAACTGCTTTTGAGCAGAACTTGGTAAAATAGAATAGATTTCAATGTTATATTACTTAATTTAGTAGAAAAAAAATAAGCGAATGACAGCATCGCGAGCATCCGCTTCAAAACATTTTAGCGAAACGAAGTGTTTAGAACAGGATGAAACCGAAGTGTCCGACCGTCTGAGTTCAGTGCACCGGTCCGGAAGTACAGTAGTCCACGACTATACAGTACGCTGTACTGTACAATGTACAGTACTACATACTGTATTTTACCTGGCCAGTATTGTACTGTCTTGTCCTGTATTACCTTACTAGGTTACTGTACACTATGGCTTACACGTGCAATCTATAGTAATTTGACCATCGAAATACAGACGGACAGAAGTTGTGCTCTGGTTCTGCTGACTTTCAGTACAGTACTGGACAGGACTAGTACTGTATACACTAAAGTAGAGCAGCATTTCTAATACTGTACAGTATTGTACCGCTACTACGGTAACAGCACTTATAGTGCGGTAGAGCGCCAGGCGTCCTTCAGTCTTGAAATCTCTCAAGCCGACAACGGCGGATTCATTTTGAAGCACAGCAAAATGGACGACGGTAAGTCCAATTTTTTCTTTGCTTTTAATATCAGCTAGGACAAGTGATGATCTTCATGGAAATGATGTAATTTGATTCATGTTTATGGAACTTATAATGATTGTTAATTCATGTATTGAACAGTTGACAGTTACGATCTAACCGATCAGCCGATCGATGATGATGAAATTGAGACAGATCTATGGCAAGAAGCCTGTTGGGTGGTTATCAATGCTTATTTTAATGAAAAAGGTTTAGTCCGTCAGCAGTTAGACTCTTTCGATGAATTTATCCAGATGTCAGTGCAAAGGATTGTGGAAGATTCACCACAGATCGATATACAAGGAGAGACCCAACATCATTCTTCGGAGGAACAACAATCGGTAAGCAGATCGGTTATGCGCTCCTCATTCAGCATGGCCAACAGTGACAGAATGCAACTGGAAATTGTATGACTGCAAACTTTCAGAATTAAGTAGTCTACCTCAATCAACTGGTTGAATTATGCTCAATGCTTGTTTAGACTAGACGCTGCTAATGTATACGTTAATCGATGTTAATACTGAAAGTTGAGATAGAAAGTTTGGCCTTAATTGGCAGCTGTTGTACTATAGTCCGAGCTTCAACATTTCCACCATTTTCGTATTCCTAACTACGATCGATCTGTCCATGATGCTCTTTGGAAGATAGTAGTTTAAACAGTCCAGTATTTGTTCTAAATGGTTATTTAATAATGTTACCGTATTATCATCAAATCTTTTGATACTTTAATGTACTTAAAGCAAATAAATAATGAAATTAAATGTATCATTGGCTTCATGTTTGAATCAAGATCACAAACGTAACCGTTAGTTACTCTAGACTTTTGAATGTTCACTTACTTTAGAATCATTTCTATCCGATACGATTCAATTAGGTTCGATATCAGCTGAAATTTGATCAGATTTATTTATCTAAACCAACTTTTTGGGAGAAAGATGGCTCACCAACACCTATGATGTCAAACCAAGCGCGTTTAAGGAACTTAACGTAAGACAAATCTACTGTTAATGTCAGTGATAATCAAGGAGAACAATGCTAAATGTGCGACTCTACTAGTGTAATGATGTAACTTGCATTGATAAACAGCGTATGACATTCCATTCCTTGCTCTTAAAGTTATATCTTAATTACTGTACGAGTATAAACACTTTTAATCTGAAAAATTTTTCAATTTTATCGGTTACGGTCTTAAGGTTAAATCTTAATTCAAATATCAGAATTTCTACACAATAATAAGTACGTATTCGATTGAGTAACAGTTTGTATACTTGATGCCATTTTTCTTTTCAGGTACTCAGCACCTCTATACGTAGATATCACAAAAACTATAACCAAAGGAAATAATGAACCTGAAGTAAAGTGCCACCCAAAGACGTTTATTGGCAAAATCCCCATCATGTTACGATCAACTTATTGTTTATTACACAACATGGCTGATCATGCCTTAACTGAGTTAAATGAATGTCCTTTGGATGTCGGTGGTTATTTTATCATTAATGGTTCTGAAAAAGTACTCATAGCACAGGAGAAAATGGCTTCAAATACCGGTCTGCTTAAACTAAATTACAATTGACATGGTTTTAATTAATTTATATACTCTTATTTTATCCAATAATCGAAAGATTAATTTGTGAATAAATATACTTGTTTTTATATGTACAGTCTATGTATTTCAAAAGAAAGAATCAAAGTACGCGTATGTAGCGGAAATTAGGTCTGTAACTGAAAATTCTTCTCGTCCAACGAGTACATTGTGGGTCAGTATGTTAGCACGTGGTGGCGGCACATCGAAAAAAAGCGTAATCGGTCAAAAGATTGTCGCTGCGATCCCGTATGTAAATCAAGAAATACCGATCATGGTTGTCTTTCGTGCACTTGGATTTGTCGCCGATCGAGATATCCTAGAACATATCATTTATGATTTTGATGACCCAGAATTGATGGAAATGGTAAGTAGATAGTTCGATTTATAATGCAGTAATGGCATAAATTACTTTCCGGCACTATCATAAATATACTCAATAGAATTAATCACTCTTTCGTGAATAGGTCAAGCCTTCACTTGATGAAGCTTTCGTTATTCAGGAGCAAAATGTCGCATTAAATTATATTGGATCTCGAGGCTCTCGTTCTGGTGTAACTAAAGAAAAGCGTATCAAATATGCACGAGAAATATTACAAAAAGAAATGTTGCCACATGTTGGTATCAGTGATTATTGTGAAACAAAGAAAGCATATTTTCTAGGGTAATGCAAGGCTATTTTAAATACTTTGTGTATGTTAAGATGATAAATTATAATTATTTAAATTTGTACCATTTCAGGTACATGGTCCATCGTTTATTACTGACAGCTCTAGGGAGACGTGAAGTGGATGATCGAGATCATTACGGTAACAAGAGGTTGGATTTGGCTGGCCCGCTGTTAGCTTTCTTATTCCGAGGGTAAAAGCCTGTATATGATATTGTTTCAACTATTTATATCGACTACTCTGTTAATTGAGTTCATGACTGCCAGAAAGTGAGATAACATACCACTTACCTTACTATTTACAGATTATTCCGTAATCTACTCAAAGAAGTCAAGATGTATGCACAAAAGTTTGTTGATAATGGGCGAGACTTCAACTTGGAACTTGCTATCAAAACAAAGATTATTACCGATGGTTTACGATACTCACTCGCTACTGGAAACTGGGGTGATCAAAAGAAAGCTCATCAGTCAAGAGCCGGTGTTTCACAAGTAATTAGTGATACATGGCTTTACATCTTACGTATTTTCGCTATCAATTTGAACCGATATGGAAAACTAATATTTGTTTACAATTGTTAGGTATTGAACCGTTTAACCTTTGTCTCAACGCTATCTCACTTACGACGTTTAAACTCCCCAATTGGCCGTGATGGTAAATTAGCTCGCCCTCGACAATTGCACAATACTCACTGGGGGATGATCTGTCCAGCTGAAACACCAGAGGTTAGAACCTACTCAACGTGTAATGAACCCATTTAAGCAATAATTATTAACTGATTTATCTACGAAAATTTGTAGGGTCAAGCAGTTGGACTTGTTAAAAATTTAGCCTTAATGGCATATATTTCCGTTGGTTCTCAGCCTAGCCCCATCTTAGAATTTTTAGAAGAATGGTCTATGGAAAATCTGGAAGAAGTATCTCATTCAGCTCTAGCTTCGTAAGTTAGAATCCGTTTTAATTTTTGTTTCTATTTCTTTATCAATACGTAAATTTTAATTGGTATCAACAAATCTGCCATCTAGAGCCACGAAGATCTTTGTGAATGGATGTTGGGTCGGTATTCACCGGGATCCAGAACAGCTAATGTCAACTTTAAGAAAATTACGTCGTCAAATGGATGTAATTGTTTCGGAGGTACTATAATTTTACCAATTCGTTACTACTGGTAAGCAAATTGTTATCTAGTTCTGGTTATTAAATGCTATATTGTATCTTTGATGATATAGGTATCTATGGTTCGAGATATTAGAGATAGAGAAATCCGTATTTATACAGATGCTGGACGAATCTGTCGCCCACTACTGATTGTGGAAAATCAAAAATTAGTTTTAAAGAAAAATCATATAGAGTCCATGAAAACAGCCGATGATTACGAAGTGTTTGGGTATAGAATGGAGATAAATATTAATCAAAGTAATTTGTAGTATTTTAAAAATATCAATAAATATTTTTTCCTATGTATTAATAGATGGCAAGATTTAATTGCAAACGGTATTGTTGAATATGTCGATACCCTGGAAGAAGAAACGGTTATGATAGCCATGACACCGGACTACTTAACAGCTGGAGTTAATTACTGCCGTACTTATACGCACTGTGAAATTCATCCATCTATGATATTAGGTGTCTGTGCCTCGATTATTCCTTTTCCAGATCATAACCAGGTTTGATTGTCATATAATATCAATATAGGACGATTTGCCGTGTCCAAGTTATTAAGTGGTATTGTATTAATGTATGATATATATGTCTATATTACTTCTTTAAATAATTAATTGTTAGTCACCGCGAAATACGTACCAATCAGCTATGGGTAAGCAAGCTATGGGGGTATACACAACAAATTTTCATGTCCGCATGGATACATTGGCTCACGTATTGTATTATCCGCAAAAGCCACTTGTTACAACTCGTTCTATGGAATACTTAAGGTTTCGGGAGTTACCAGCAGGTATTAATACAATTGTCGCCATCGCTTCTTATACTGGATACAATCAAGAGGATTCCATTATCATGAATAGGGGAGCTATTGATCGTGGTCTATTTCGGTAAATTAATTTAGCCGACTTAAACCTCGCTATTACTTCAAGCTTTAACACTCAATGTCAACATATTCAATATAGATCTGTATTTTATCGATCATATCGTGACCAAGAATCCAGTGGTGATTTTAATTCTGAAGAAATATTTGAAAAACCTTCTAAAGAAACCTGTTCAGGTATATAAATTTTGTGTAGTAGTGATATTAAAAGTTATTGTCTATTTAGATTACCTACATAACTTCAACAGGAATGCATAATGCAATGTATGATAAATTGGATGACGATGGACTGGTTGCTCCTGGAACTCGTGTTAGTGGTGGCGACATTGTTATTGGAAAAACTGCTTTATTACCTGAAGATGCAGATGCGGTAACGATACTGTTCTTAGCCTCTAAGTCTATACCATTACAAATCTTTAATTAATTACCCTTTCTAATGTATAGCTAGGAGATACTAATAAACGGTTCGTAAAGAGGGATGCTAGTACAGGGTTGCGTTCGAGTGAAAGTGGAATCGTTGATCAAGTAAGTTACCAATGGATGAAAAAATACCGTTAACTATAATACGATATTTAATAGTTACTTTCTAATAATTGGAAACAATGCACCATTATAGGTTTTATTAACTGTTAGCCAAGAAGGGTATAAATTCACCAAAGTTCGAGTTCGATCTGTTAGAATACCACAGATAGGTGACAAATTCGCTAGCCGTCATGGACAAAAAGGAACGTGTGGTATTACTTATCGTCAAGAGGTAATTTAACTAACATTTCATCACTTATTTATGATGTATAGCATGATATACAGCAGTTATATTATTTATGTTATCATTATTCAGGATATGCCATTCACATGTGAAGGAATTACGCCAGACATTATTATTAATCCTCATGCTATTCCAAGTCGTATGACAATCGGTCATTTGATCGAATGTCTACAAGGAAAGGTACATCTCTTTCTATGAAGTGCTTTTTTTTTATTGCATGCTTAATAAACTTATATGATACTGCTTAGGTTTCAGCAAATAAGGGTGAAATTGGTGATGCTACCCCTTTTAACGACACCCTAACCGTACAGAAAATTTCTAGTTTGTTGTCTGATTATGGCTACCATTTAAGGGGCAACGAGGTACGCTAATAAGATGACCGGAGATCAAAATTTGAATGATACAAGATAACAATATTTATACGTATACTATTTTCTAGGTGTTGTATAATGGTTTTACTGGTCGTAAATTAAACACCCAAGTATTTTTGGGTCCAACGTATTACCAACGTCTTAAGCACATGGTAGACGACAAAATACACGCTCGAGCTCGAGGTCCCTTACAGAATCTTACACGGCAGCCTATGCAAGGCCGTGCTCGGTAATTTGTGGTATATTTTACTACGTAACGTATAGGCCCCTACCGTGATTGTTCTCATGCATCTAATTTGCTTTCAATGTAGTGATGGCGGTTTACGATTTGGAGAGATGGAAAGAGATTGCCAAATTTCACATGGTGCTGCACAATTTTTACGTGAACGTTTATATGACGCGTCAGATCCATACATCGTACACATGTGCAATCTATGCGGTTTGGTTGCTGTGGCAAATTTAAGAAATGATACTTACGAATGTAAAGGCTGCAGGAATAAAACTAGGGTACGTTCGTAGAAACTTTCGCTTGCTGTGAATTGTATTTAATAACTAACAAGAGGGTGTATGTTCTTTTCTTGGTCTAGATTTCTCAAGTTCGTATTCCTTATGCGTGTAAATTGTTGTTTCAAGAGTTAATGTCCATGAGCCTTGCGCCAAGAATAATGGTAGAAAATTCAGCTTGTTAGGATCATTTGATATCATTTTATTTACGAAATGATACAGCCAGCAACTCACTATGATACAATATTTGATAGCTGAAGTTACGTTAAAAAAAAAGTGATACTTTAATACACTGTACCGAAAATGATTGAATGTACTTTCCTGTTTTATTATGTGTATATATACTACACACTTTTGTAATATTTCGTATTTGTAATGGTAGTTCGAATCATCTGACTCTATCTGCCGTATTGTTGTTCCTTTTCTTTCTTTGTAATGGAATCTTTGAAGTTTATTGTTCATGTATATTAGGATAAAAAATAGGTTCTGTTCACAGCTGGACACTGTACTTATCGATAATGAAGGAAGTCTTCAAAAGAACAGTGCATCTATGTAAACTTTTAGATACGTTATTTATTAAAAAGAATATAATAAATTTGTTTATATATTAGTTACTAGCCATTCGATACCTGTATATTTTGTCAATGGTTTCCACCACATTTTATGAAGTACAGTACAGTACGCATTTTGGTTTCGTGCAGTAAATGTTAACTACCAATGAACAACAGCTGTTTTATGATCGCATATCATGTACTAATGTTACATGTAAAGCGTCATTCGGATTAAATTTAGTTATAATGCCTTGCAATGCACGGTTCTATCAAATATTCCTGATAAAAGTTACGATCGGTGGAATGAATTCCACAATTGAATATTTCATTACATTAGCATTGCCAAAAATACGAGTATGAAATAATTTTTAAATTACTGAATAAATGACTAACTGCAATTTCGTGAACGTTTTCATATTAACATGCTGGTATTTCATCAATTTCGTATTAATTATATATTATAATTACATTCTGTCGTTTTCTTAGAGTAGATGTAGGAGCGATATTAGTAGTGGTAAACTTATTACAACCAACCAAGGAAAAACTTGCTATCGTAGAAATCATGCTGTGGTTCATAAACCAACAATCAAATTTTAAAGCTTTTCAGTGTCTCATGATAACATGCGATCATACTGCAAAATTTTAATACGCAAGTATCGCACACTCACAGATAGATTCATAACAGAAAAATGATAAAGTTCGAGCGTCGCTATCCTTTCACAAAACGCCCATAAATAAAGATAGAATACATCTTTTTTATTATATTGAATACTAAATACGATCGCTGCGTAATGAGTACGTAGTCGCGGCAATAGTAACATCCATATTTACTTAACACAAGTTCATTATTTCATCCAACTTTTGGAATAACAAATTAAAATTTCTGCTAATCCATGTTAGAATAACACAGTTCTTATATAGTAACCAAATATTAGAATAATAAACAATTTGATGGTCCTAACCCAAATCAATTTGACGTAACTGCACAATTATACATGGCAATAATACTACAAATACGTGTAAGTGGTTTTGCATAAATCTATACAAGCTAGTTATTTCCGATGTGAATATTGAATCAATCTTTCTAACGGTTCATCTACAGTTTGTACTAGATGTGTCAACTCATTACATTCGTAATATTTCATAGGTTCTAAAATTGTAATTATAAATCTAATATTTTATATATATATATATATACTCGTATTTTTAAGGTTACACGCAGGATTCATCCGATTCTTCATAATTATACTGTACTGTAGAAGGACAAAATCGATGTTTACATAACTTTTATCCTTACTATCAAAATAATAAAAAATGGATCATATAGTTTCTAATGTCTTCCTTCTATAACCGATTACGATGGAATTATTGGCTATCACCGTTTATAGAATACAATATAACAAATATTGTTAGCAATCATACATTGACTAATAACGGGCAATAAGAGTATTCCGATAGACTGTAACACTACGTATGTTAAAATATTTATTTGCAGCTACATCTTTCAAGTATCATTTTGCATATATTTAATTGGTATAATTAATATTACTAACTATTATTGCAATAACGGAAGCACTATCATTGTTGAATACGGTATAAAATTGGCCTAAATTTTTATTTTAGCACGCATGATGTAGTAATAACAATATCGCTAGGATATGCGCCAATAGAAATAGTTACATAATTTTCAATTTAGTTTAGCTCTAACCACTTCAGAGTTTATGTCTATAATTTCAGCTAATTTTCTACTTTTTTTAAATAATAAGGATAACATCAACTTTATCGAATTGCCATTAGTATTACAATACTATTAAACTCATACACGAATTTTTAAATGCCATAGTTATAACTAAATGGTAACTGTTCCAATTGAAT
This sequence comes from Trichoplax adhaerens, assembly GCF_000150275.1. Taxonomy (NCBI): domain Eukaryota; kingdom Metazoa; phylum Placozoa; class Uniplacotomia; order Trichoplacea; family Trichoplacidae; genus Trichoplax; species Trichoplax adhaerens. The sequence continues at coordinate 418,879 of NW_002060950.1, read as the reverse complement.
TCGTCCAATATGGTTTACCATTTCATTAATGATTAAAGTCTATCTATGAATACAAGTTGTTAGGATCAGCAAGAGTTAACAGTTTTCCCAGTACTCTTTTAAAAAAAATGTTATGGCCACACAAATGAAGTTTAGTTACGACTGCCAACGATAGAAATTCATCTTCTTGGTTGATACTTTTAAATACACAGTTTTCCTCTTTTATATTTTCAGCAAAAAATGAGATTTTAATCCATTCAACAAATTTCTTCTAGGTTAAAATCAATCAATCGGTATCTTGCAAGGGAGCCAATAATTAATGAAATTGTCTCTTCTCAAAACGTCAATTAAAAAAATTGTCCATTTTAAAAATTAGCTTATAATTCTATTCGTATTTTTTTCTTTTCATCAACGTATGATAGCTCTCATTACCCGTAACTACTAATATATAATAGCAAATTGAATCTGATCTATCTAATTAGGCATTTTGTGTATCGATTCACAGAAAAGGATTTCAAATATGTTATTAGTCATGTTCTTACATTATTCTTACTATTATTGTAGGCCTGAATTTTCTATATCAGTAAAATGATGGTATCATTTCTGCCATAAACTTGGTCATCATAACTATCACAATTGCTGTTTTCTGTTGATATTTCCATCAATTCTTAAATCATGCAATATAAATGATAATATTTATATAGGAAGTATTTTCCTTCAAACTTGCTCTGCACCTTTAACTGAAGAATTAGTCATAAATGAAGACTAATCTTAGTTAGATAATTACATAATATGCTGAATTAATTAGATTTGTATGATGGATAATCGGTTTTTAGTATTGGCTGATTGTAGGTGTTAATTCATTCATGTTACTTGATGGCGTAATTACTGTACTTGATAGCTTTGCTGCATCGCTGGATAACTTGTTGCTGTAGCTGGCTGTGGTGCTGGTAGAATTGGAGCACCACGTGCAGCTGCAGGAGTTACCACACCTAATGATTGCTGAGTTGGAATCATTTGTGCTTGCTGTTGTGTACTCGGAGTAACTTGATTTGCATAAGCAGTTTGTTGCACCATGGGAATCATTACGGGATTACTAAAAGAGATAGATAGGATGTAAATTAGTATAACATTCATAAATTACTTATCATCGGTCCAGTAAATATCACAACAATATATTAATTCTTTTTACGCTTTCCAATTCCAGCTAATGTCGATTAGACCAGTTATATTGCGTTATAAGCTCTTCATATACTTGGAAAAGTAAATTTTATAGATTATGGCATCTTACCCAAATTGTTGATATTGAGTATACACTTGATATGGCGGTGCTGGTATCGGCTGCATAAATGGTTGTGGCTGCTGTTGGAAAACTTGCTGAGGTTGTTGTTGAAAATAATACTGCGGAAATTGTAATTGCTGTTGTGCCTAGATGACATACACGTTATTTTGAATATTTAATTATACCATAAGAGTATTAAGTGTCTAAATTATATTTAAAATCATCATGTTGAAATTAGTTTAATTAAATTCACCTGTTGAGCCAATATTGGATCATTTGCTTCCTTACCCCAGGAACACTAAAGAATCAAATGAGGATATGCATGTATTATTTAAGTCATAATAAGATAAAGTCGAACTAAATATACGCATGTAGGTTACTCTATCCTATTGGATAGAAATATTCTAGATAAATGTGTACATAATTTACCCTATTGTTTGAGCGATCAAATTTTAACTAATCTATTCTAATTATAATCGACTGTCGACGATCAGTAGGTTATATTGTTTTAATCGGCCATGTGCTTAATATCCTCATTTTAGTATAGAAGATACACTAAGATATGTTTTAAATTTGCCATCTCAATGACACACGAAGGAATACATGATATTTAACCTCGTAAATATATGCATCTGCGACAAAATTAGAAATTTCTTTCTTTACCTTAACTTGTGATCCCTCAACTGCAGTACCATGGATTACTACGATAGCATTGGTAGCATGATCATGCGACATATAACGAATAAAGGCGTAGTTTTTATCGGGAAAGACTCTAATGTCTGCAATAGGACCGAACGGAATAAAAATGCGCCGCAAAGTTTCTTCCGTAGTTCCAGCACTTAAGTTACCAACGTAGACGGTACAATTGTAAACAGCAGTTTGTAGATATATTTCGTCATAATTTAATGATTTTGTTGAACCTTGAATTTTGAAGCACGCCATATGGTAGAAAGTTGATTAATGAACGTTTTACAAGTATACTATACATATCCTGCTTCATTTATTGATATTTTAACTAAGTCATTAGCCGTACGCGTATATGAAAGCGACAATACTGTATTAGACCATCATTAACTAAGAAATTAGACTACCAAAATAACGATAGTACATTATTCATCAAAAATATGGAACTAGTAATGGATTTTATGGATTTAGTAATTCGTTATTTATTCTTTACTTAGGATAATTCTATACAACGTGATCAGACTCTAAAGTTAGAAAGCCAATTCTTGGTGATCCATTTTTTAACTTTAAATTTCAAATTTAAATTATTCGTATTCGTATTGAATCTTACTTGAGTCGCTATTTTGCCGATTAGTTGTTGCTCCAGGCTTGCGAGTAGCCCAGTTAGTACGGATATTTCTACCACCAAGCCAAGCGCCTACGTTCAATTTAAAATCAAGTATATTTGTGTTATGAGTATTATTAAATTGCTGGAAAAACATGATATAACTATTTAGATTTTATCTCACCGTTCATTGATTGCATTGCATTTTCCGCTTCCTATAAGAAAAATTAATATAAGTAATTTATAACTACTGTGTATCACATTATCTGCTTAGTTGCTACCTTTATTTTAAAGTATCTTGAATCAAACATGCAACGATTATTACATATAAAATTATAGCAATATTTGATTGATAATCACTATGGTTTGAGTAAATAAAATCATTTTCGCTAGCACTTTCTGCAATACTGGCGCAATTGTACTTCAGTGATGATAAATTCGATCATTATACTACTGTACTCAATTCAGAGAAGACAAACTAGAGTCGCACTTACATTCTTTTAAAGTTAAAAATTTTTTTATCCGTTATACTTACATGTTTGAACTGATATGATACAAATCCATATCCTCTTGGCTTTCCAGTGGCGGAATCTTTCACTACCCTAGCATCACTAGATCAAAAATGATTGAATTATATCTTATGTCGTTATGGATCAAGAAAAATTAGATAATAGTACTTACGATACATGACCAAATTGATTAAAAGCACTTCGAAGTAACGTTGTATCAATATCAGGACTCAAATCTCCAACAAAGATGTGGTAATGATCTAATAATATAATGTATCACATGTAAGTAATTATTCGCTTTAGATAGAGTCTATTTCATAAGATACTACTGAGTATGAAATTTTAATGACATAAGAAGGTTAACATTTAAGAAATATTCTGGATGATATAGCGTCAATTTATCATGATATAGAAGCTAATTTTGAAGCGGCATTGAGTGCAGTTAAAATAATAATTACATGACTACCATACGGCATTTATAAGTCATAAAATTTTTTAGGTTTGGAAGTGAAAATAAAATTTCATCTGCATCTGTTAGCGGATATCTCACTACCTATACTTGATTGACTAGCATGATAAATGTATAATATCAATGCGGTAAATGCATGTAAATATAGAAATCTATTTGAGATAGATTAATCAATTCGGGAGTGAAATTACACTAATAACCACCAATAAGTGCTCTTTAGTCAGTCCATCTGATAGATAACCTTAATATTACAGCCTATCTAACACGAGACTTCAAAATCATCCTCTTATATGCCGATATGTCAAGAGCAAATTAAAAAAAATTAAGGGTACTATTACAATAACGCTTTGTTCTAATTATGAAATAAAATGCATGCCTTCATAAGTCATGCATGAGCTGATTTTCGCTGCAAAATTTATCCGATTAAGAAACTGAATTCGTGAAAAATATTTCTATATGAAATGGCAAATTCGTTATCAAGACACATTAATATAGTATATGTACATTAGCACTGTAACCTTAATAAAAGATGCAAATGCAATATTAATAATAGGTTTTCCTCGTACTGCATCAGGCATACAGTCAATCTGATACTCGTCAGTATATTAGAAATAGTATAGAACGGTATAAAGAAGCCTATTCTATTTTTTGTGCATACGCTAAAACATAATATATCTTATAGAATCGACTATCATCGTTACATTGAATAAGATAATTAGGCATAAAAGAAAGATAGCGTATTTATTGACCATACTGTGCATCCTAGTTCTTGTTTGGATAGTATAATATCAGAAAAACTACGATTAATTCAATATACTGTAGTATGGATATTGGGTGTGTATCTAAATGTATATTTTACTACATCTATCCAACATTTTATAACATTATAGCAGGTATATTCTTTAATAATATTTGGTTTAATTTCGCAATTTAGGAAGAATAAACGCAATAAACAATGAAATTACGTTTATGTTAACATCATCTTAAATTTTAGAATTCATGGTAGCGGTTATAACTGACAACAGTGCAAACTGTCAATATATTCTTCGAGTTATTAATTAATAAAATTAGACTCGGTATACCCTGTTTACCTTTAGGGTTGATTGGTTATTATTTATGCGATGTTTAGGAATATATACCGATTATAGCTAATACTTGAAATGTTAGCTACCTTTATAGTATGTATTTGCAAGGAATTTACATGTATTAGCAACAGACTGAAGTTTTACTACACAGCTTCATTTTGTTTCTTAGCCTATTTGAAACTAATAATTATAATTACTGTATAATTCATTTGCACCTAAAATCTAATTTTAAATAATAACTATTAGCTATGCTTACAGTATCAAACTACAATATATTAAGTATGAATTACAGTATATATACGCAAGGAAATATATACGGGAAAAGAAAATTCTATAATTCAGCCCCACCACCAAAGTACACGTTGTCTATCACAGAGTCGGTTTGTGAATACTATACTAAAAGCATTCGTCCATTTTCAAGTATAAATTGAATCACAGTAACAGATAGCTAGTTTACGATTGAACGTTTTATCTCATAGTAATAATAAAAAGATATTTCTTCAAACGAATATAGACATCGGAATTACAACTTAGGCAATCTATGATATAGTTCAAAACTTTAATAGAACATGAAAGTTAAGCTTACTTGTGTCTTTTCTCATGCTAGAATTGGTAGCCCAGTTAACCTTGATTGCCTATAATGAAATCAATATTATGCAAATCCAGTTGTTAGAAACGATTATGAAATGATCGGAAAGAATATCAACAAAGTATCGTAAGATCTATGTCAATAGTATAAAAAAATGGGAGTTCCTAATTTAATTGAAACAAATTTTTACTTTTTTAAAATTGATTAGAAAGAAGGAAGTATTCTCATCAATACACGCTAAGGTTTTAAGATGGCAAATTCCATAGGATTAAAAGATCACAACTCAATAAAAAAAGAACTACTACTTCAGCTACAAACTATCATTAAATTGCAAAGGTAGACCAAACTGCAATCTCTCATTAATTATTTCTTGCATGAAGTTACATTGTAGTGTGTTATAATTCTAGAACGGATTAAAAATGTCAACTCCCTTGTAGGGGTTTGTCATCGATTCATTGAGAAGTAATCAAAAATAAATTGTGCTATTACATGCATATGAATAGTAATTTTGGAGGTGTTATTGTACTCAATTTCTCCACATTCTTAAGGAAAAATTAATGTGTATTAGGAAAGGTACTAAAGAACGTTTTAAATCAGTAGTAATGAATGAAAAGCGGCAATCCGGATGAGTAAATTAAAAAATTACTAAAACTATTTCCATCCTAAATTTGACCAATTATCGATTGGATTGTTATTGAGGCAAAATGTATTCACTACATTTAACTTTATGTGATATCTGAATTAATTAACGAATTTTACTGATATGATCGATGCCATTATAACCGAATTAAACGAATCGATAATAAAGATATTAATTATGTATAATTAAGGTGAGATATCGTGATTATTTTAAAAAAGAGGGGATATACTGACTTTCATTCAAGTATTGGAATAACTTCATCTTAGCGGATAGATATAGTTAGCATACCGTATACTTTTTGCATGTGCATTTCTATTAATGGTTGATGGTGCAAGATGTTAGTTATAACACAATAGTATTCCTTAATTATAGTCAAGTAAATTGAATTACTAAATTTTGGCAAGGTACTGTAAAGTACAGTATTACTATATACTAAATTTTACCAATAAGTTCATGAATCTTTCTTTTAACTCTAGATAATGTCATATCATTTTTTTAAATTACAAAAGATACAATAAGTATAATCTAAAATCAGCCGTAAGCAATAATTAGTCTGTTAAGTAGCTGTAAATGGAAAATGATTCAATGCCGTCAGAAGTAAACGAGTAGAAGCGTGAAATAATCTGTAAGAAATATTTTGACATTACCGTAGGTGATGAGATGTAGTTTATAAAATCAAGTTAGCAACAGAAATCCCTATTTAAGAACTAAATTAATTTATCCCAACCTATGGGTACTAATGTATTATTGGTAATTGTTTTCTTAGATATGATATCGTGAGTATACCCGTATTATTAACAATTGCGATTACAGTAAAAATGGAAGAAAGAGTATATCAAGTGGAACAGAGAGCCAGTACGCAATAAAGACAAATGAGGGGAAGGGAACACATTAAGCATAAAAGATTGCGGAAGACAGACGTCGTAAAGAGTTACAAAGCAATCCGTAAAAGTAGGAGAAATAACAATAGATGGAAATGAGTATGGGAAGTTGAAATTGGATCAACAACATCGACAACGGACAATTTTTTTAAGCTATTATCTATCAACGATATACAAAAAAATGATCGTTGTTTCATCTTTTATAAATTTTTATAATATGGATGCCAATAGTTTAGTAGATTACCATCCATTACATTGGCATGTAATAAGTATAAAATAATATTCATATTTTTCATTTTAATATCTGCTGAACTAATTTCAATTAAGTAAAATCTATTCATTGTACCAAAAATATAAATCAATCTACTCTAATATTATCATAAAATCTCCATATCCTATTAATTTAATTAATTAGAATGTACATATGAAAAGTGTATTTGATGATTTTAGCTGCGTAGTAGAGATATGAAATGTAGAATATTCTGAATGTCATCTATCGTAAGCTCTACTATTACGTTAGTCTTTATAAAAAATCCTTTCGTTCGATTAAAATTGTATCGATTAGTGTATTAATAAGATCAAATTAAAAAGATTTGACATCCTGATATCATATCATCATCCGCGTTACATTCTTAGAGAGAAGATAACTAGAGTGCTTCCTATTTAAGTGTTGATTACCCATACTAAAATTATAATTTTACTATCTTTCATATCTCTTAAATAAAGCTAAATGAAACGCAAGAGACATTCCGTTTCCTTGCAAATAAGAACATCAATTTTTTCAACTGTCAGTCTAAATGAAGACTTTGCGAATATTATGAACTCATTTTTTACTCGCATTAGCTTTTCGTGGAGATTTTCTTGCGTCTTGGCGAGATCACTTTTTGGTAATTACTAAAAAAACACTTCCTCATACTGGTGCACATATAAATTTAAAATTGTTAGCTTGTGATGGATAATATTAATAAGAAAGTTCTATAGACTGTAGATGTTAACTATTAATCAACTCATCAAAAAACAGGATGAGAATAATTTTATCAATAGCGCACAATTAGCGGCTTTTGATTGATAATATTAGTAAAGCAAGGGCTGTAAATGTTAATTGTGAATCAGTTACTTAAAAATAGGATGAAATAATTTCGTTAGCGGCTTGTGATTGATAACATTTGTAAAGCAAGTTCTACAGTATAGGCTGTAAATGTTAGTTTTAAGCCAACCGCTTAAAAAATATAGTGAAATAATTTCATTAACGCAACGCAACGCAATCGGCAGCTACTATCTATTTTATTTATAGTAAAGTCGACATTCGTAATCCTCATTTAAGAGCGTGTATAACAAGTATCGTATACTTTTAGGGTACCCTATTGGATTATTACACAATAAACTTTTTTAAAGTATTAATCATATGCCAAAAAACAGTATTAAATTAGGTTGAAAATTATAGGTATCGCTACTTATTAATCGAACTTACCCTTGAGCCAAAGCTATAACCATTCATTGCATCTAATGCGCGTGCTGCAGAATTCTTTTCGGCATATTCAACAAATCCATACGGATCATTACCACCATGCTATTTTAAGACAGAAAAGTCCATAAAAATTATTGCTCTGTAAGCGATAGCGTTTAAACAAACTAAACATATCCAGGTGAGAATAACAAGGCAAGAAGATAAGAAAATTCATTAAAATTAAAAATTATTATTATCATATAATTGAGGACTTTCAAAAGTTTTAAAATATCCCAGCGACGATTTTAAAGCAAATAGCAAATAGCTATGATTTAAAACGCATAAATCTTCGGTGAGAATGACCTATATCACTTAAATTTGAGAAAGACAAACGTCCACATGTTTTGTTTCGGATGAGAGTATTTTAAAAATTACCAGCCACTTTACTACTATCTATTGATATTTTCCGTACCAGTAGCTCTAGCATTAATATACCAATTTAGGTACATGTACAGTATATGAAATCTTTAAGGCTACTTCGCATAATGAATTTTGCGGTATAAATTGGTGATTTTTTCTGACAAATATACTTGTATTTTAATCTAATTTTCTCTTGAATTCATGACTCACTACGGTATCTATCTATGGTTATCTCTATAGGTATATTATATATGATCAAGTTTATTAAGGATTAGTCCAACTGGTCTTCTATGATATTAAATCCTAGTTAAGCATAGTGACACGGCGATATTTTCTATCGATTTATGGATATTGACAGCTCTCAGCGAATAATGTCATAGTAAGATTACAAATCGATCCGTTCTAGTAGTGCAGCTATAACATTTTTTACTGACTACAAGGATTGAAATTAATTATAGTAAAGCTTCTTTATCGACGCATGTTCTCCTTAAGCTTTGACATAGGTAACATGCAAAGGAATATCTCGCAAAATAGAGCAAGATAGTATTGAGCGTTTAAAAAGAAACTGACTAAAAGGACAGAAATAAATTGTAGTAATGCTTCTTTATCGATACATCTCTTCCTTAAGCTTTGACATAGTTACTATGCCCAAAAATATCCCGCAAAATAGAGCAAGTAAGATAATATTGAGAGTTTAAAAATGAAAACGGTCTAATATTGCTTGATTTCAACGCAATATCGATTGTTTGTACAGGATTGATCACCAAAAGTCAAGTATAACTTGTTCTCCTCTAAAGTAGTGATCGAGAACAGATTACGATTTTTAGTCGCAAAAGACAGCACGGATTGATCTCATTCTATTTAGCACGGAAAATACTCAACGTTATCATTTTCTTATAGAAATATCGATCGTTCTATACACGTATATCATTTTTGCACATTCTTACTTGTATACTAAGATAATGAAATCCTTCCAAGTAAAGGATTGGTCAATAAATAGACTTTGTTAAAGCCCACAACAAGATCAATAGTAATAGTACGTGGGAAAGATAATCGAAAACATGATTGGTATTATAGTTCAACAACTATATCCATGCGTAAATAGTGATTGTTATCGTTGATTGAATACGATCCATAACCTATACAAATAATCTTATTCATTGGGTTATTGAAGGAAGATTCATCGAATAAAGATTATACCTTCGACCTCGTCCAATATTTAGTGAATACGAATCTGTTGCAATAACGGACTACAAACTATTTTATTCGATCTTAATCATTCGAAAAAGCAAAATAGAAAGAAAATGCGCTGGTTCCTTTACTAAAATGGCCGATCAGATCTATCTAGATGACGAGTATAGCCGCTTGTGTGATAATTAATTGATCATTTCAGAGCTATGCTATCGTCTCTAATTTTTAATCCATTTGAATATTTTGTTTACGGGTATTTCTACGACCATATCCGAATTTCTTATGATTAGTCTTTCTTTCATGACTTAATTATATATCTAAAGACGTAGTATGCGTTATTGATAGCGTTATTTTGTCGCTATGCCGTAACTATTGACGAGTTCCAATAAAAAGTGAGTGATTAGTGCATTGATCTTATTTGTTCTTATAAGAACGTCACCAATACTCATGAAAGTTGAATAACCAGTATAGTATCACAACTGCTGAGTAATTTCTACTGGTGTAGGAGCAATTACTGTTTCTACTGCAAAGGATTAGCATAAGATAGTTTTCTCTATCAAACCTAAATAGGAAGAAAAAAAGTAAACTATTCCTACCGTAAAGGACTAGCATAAGATAGCTTTCACTTGTTAAACCTAAATGTTCATAAGATGAGAAGAAGCAGATCATTTGTGCAGTAAAAGACTAGCAGGTGCGTAAGCGTCATGTAGTTATGATGGCTGATATATTAAGTTTACAAGCTATTATTAACTAAGAGCTAAACGAGGATGCCGATAGTGAACCACAAAAGTATTATTCTGATATAACCTAAAATGTTTAGCTTTAAATTCAATCTGAATAAAAACATTATAGTTCATATGAGTAAGAACAAAGTTGGTTCCTTACAGTATCGATATCGTCGTGGGAAAGTCAGTTAACCACGTAGGATCGATTTGGATGAAATTGGAAGAGAATAGCAGTATAGGAATTGGTCAGCGTAAGAAAACAGAATATTGATAAAATTTAATAAGAAAGATCGATATCATCACAGCCTTGTTGGTATAATGCTACAAAATGGACCAATGCGATTTACCCAGCTAAATCAATAATAATGTGTAGTAGCCATTGTAGGCTATCCACTACTGTGTAAGATGAGAAGAATACCCTGATCCAATTCGATCGTGAAGATTGGCAGTATGCCATCCTCCACAATATTGCCAAAGGATCATTTGCGTTAGAAGACAGACGATGGAGCTCGCTAGTAGATTATCGATTACGCTACATACCCTGGTAGATCGTCGTCTCGGCTGCAGAAAGGTGCTCAAGAAGGCTAAAGATTGCATCGTGTTAAGCATAGGCTGGAGTACCGTGGACGTTCTTAATTATATTAAGAAAGGATCTAATAACCTAGTCATAATAAACCGTTTTAAGAAAGGAGCTCACTAACGCTAGAAATTGGATCATGCTAAGCATTTGTTTTAGCACTTTAGTTATTATCAATCATTTTAAGGAAGGAGGTTAATAACGTTAGAAATGGATCCGTTAAGCATTTATCGACAATACAATTTACTGTAGTAATTAGTGCTAGAAATTGGATAGCGTTGAGCTCTAGTATTCGATCCTTTAAGTATGGGCTGTAGAATGGTCACTATACGTGCACACAATTTTTACGAAAAGAGAGCTAAATAAACGCTGAAATTTAGTCCATTAAATATGGGTTATAACAGTCATTCATAAATCATTTTACTTTTCATTTTTTGAGTTGATTTATTCATGATGAAACAAGACATTCGCTGTATCTGAGTTTTAGACCTCCATCATACTCAATTAACGATCCATTAATTTGGATGCTTTTTCAGAATAAGGATGATGATTAATTAAATTTATTCTGGTTTATAAAATCAAGTGATAACGTAAAATCGCTGAGATTAGGCAGGTTGGATAGAAGTCGTAGAAATGGTTCATGTACTCACAGTATTGCTTAGGTTCTATTTGGAAAATATTGAAAAAGCTTTCGGCGCCTCGAGTCAATAAAATAAATCTATTATGACTGCAATGGAAGTTAATCCAATCCATCGTGATTGCAATAAATGTATTATTAGACTAGCAGCAGATGGCTGTTGAAGAGGTTAGGATATCATGGCGATTGAGAATCCTTGATCGAATCTCTATACAAGTTGACTTAGAAATCACTTGTAATCCTTGATGGACAGTTGTAAAAATCCATTTCTTGTACTATAATAAGGGATAAAACAAGTATTCTTCTCTCTTGTCATATGCCAAGTAGAATATCATCATTCTAATTTATCCATTATCAACAAGGCTTGAAGTTCTTGGCAACGAAATCGATGTACTTTCATTTTGGGCATAATGCTACCTTCCACTTTTTTTGACATTTTCACCCATTTTATTTTTACAACACAAAATTAGAGCCTCGAAAGCAATATCCAAACGTATAATTTCGACAATTGTCTAAGGCTTAAGGTAACTTCATTTAGGGCAGAGCGCAATTCAAGGTCAGTCACTACGATAAATTTTTGGTGATTGTGTGTTCTCCTGATTAATCCTATGCAGAATGTTAGGCTAGAAGCCATATAAAAAATGAAACTAAAACATGGATTGTAATTTAGGTTAGGAAATTTTCATTGGTCTACGACGTAGTTTGGACTAACCAAAGTAACTAGTGAACCTTACTAATATGAGATCCAAAGGACCTTGATCAAAGTGGATTGAAAAGCAACAACGCCATGAGAGAAAGCAAAATCAGGCATTTCTATCCCATGCCTATAAGGGCTTTGCTTATTTTTACTCTAAGGATTAGCGAATTGAGCTCAAGTTATACCCATGGTTATGACCCATGTTTAGGGTGGATAACCATTTAATTTTATCTGCATAACGTATAATTGAGGGAGAGAATCACTTTCTAAGTAGGCTTAACTCGAGTTGTAAAATGACGATCTAAGTGGATTCAGATTCAATCAGTAGTCCATCTAAACAAATAATCCTCTAGTACTACCTCTGTTCTCCATGAATCAATACCATACTGACGAATCAAATTCCATCTTACCGATTAAAATGAGAGAAGAGGAGTAACTTGGTTACTCTATGAATGATCAATCTTCTCATTCGGGAGCTTTTGCTCATTTTTAAGAGAAAGGATTATCGAATGAGGCTCAGGTTCAATTTATTGTCTAGTTAAGCTAACGTTATTCATGTTCTATCGATGCTTATGATGAATTAATGCGAATTCAAATGGAAAAGGCAGTTGCTTGGCTATTGCATATACGATAAATCCTACGATTGGGGACTTATTTGGGAGAATTTATTAGCGAAAATGATAACTCGACAAGACTCGAGCTCTATGATCACGTTGTAATCCATATTGAGGAATAAATACTGATTGATCAAATTTCTATTTTGCTAATTAAAATAACAGCGAGAGGAGTTACTTGATCATTCGACGCACGATAAACATAGTATTGGCAACTTTTCTGATTCTACGAGCGTACATAATTTGTTTATGGAAATAATTGTCCAATCTGTCTCAAACTCAATTATTGATCGTGTTGTAATCCATATTGAGGAGGAATAAATACTGATTAATCAAATTCTATTTTATAGATTAAGTAACTGAGAGAGAGGAGTAACTTGATCAGTCTACGCATGATAAATGCTAATATTAGCCATTTTTATAATTTGTTTATCGAATTGATTTTCCGATATAACTCACATTCAATTAATGATTGTGTTGTAACCATGTTAAAGAGGAATAAATACTGATTAATCAGATTCTATCTGATTAAAATGATAAGGATAAGAGTAATTTGATAATTCTACGCACGATAAATGCTAGTACATTATTGGAAAATTTTCGAATTTCTTTAGTGAACTGATTATCCGCAAGTTAAATCAATTATTTTGTAGCCAATGTTGAGGAAGAATAAATGTTGATTAATCAAGTTATATCTTACTGATTAAAATGACGAGAGAAGAGTAACTTAATCATTCTACGCGCGATAAATGCTAATAGCAGCCATTTTCTAATATGTTTAGTGAAATAATTGTCTAACTTGATTTAAGCTCAATCAATAGTCCAATTTAATTAAAAGCCATCATGTAGTACCAATATTCAGAAGGAATAAATACGGATTAATCAAATTCTGTCTTACTGATTAAAATGATCAAGAGAAGAGTAATTCGATCATTCTACGCATGATAAATGCTATAACTAGCAATTTTTTTCTAATTTGTTTAGTGAAATGATTGTCTAATAATATGACTTAAGTTAAATCATTGATTATGTTATCAAATGTTCAAGAGGAATAAATACTAATTAATCCAATTATAGCATTCAAACGATAGAGAAAAGGAGAGTAAATTAATCATTTTGCATACGATAAACGCTACGGTAATACTAAAAACTCTTCTAATTTGTTTAGCGAATAATGCCCACTTTGATTCAAGTTAAATCAACGATTATATTATATTCAATATTCGAGAGGAATAAATGCTGATTAATCAAATTATAGGATTCAAATGATAGAGAGGGAGAGTAATTCGCACATTCTCTACGTGATGAGTAATAAGAACTTTTCTAATTTGTTGAGTCCATCTTGACTCAAGTTTAATCCAATAGTCCATAGAGATGATCATCATGTTGTACAGAGTTTCGACCCATATTCAATCATTACTAATTCAAATAAAAATAAAAATTGGAGTAATTTGGACCATACTATAGAAATGATCAACTCTAATATTGAGAGTTTTGCTTATTTTTTTAGTCAACTCATTGTTCAATCGGATTGAAATTAAATAAATGATCATCAGGTTCTATCAAGCAGTCTAAAGCATAGCGGTCGGTAACAAGCTTAAAGTCAATAGTAATCGTGAATGCATGAAGAATAATGTATTACAATCTTGTTGTAGTGAAATGAAGATGATTAGCCAAAGTTAAACAAACTACTTGAATAATCTTGTCAAGATACGGTAATATGTTTCTATTATCCGGCCTATCCAGTTGAATGATGAACAAAGCAATATCAACATGATCGTTGAACATCCAATGTTGATCATTATCTAAAGGTTAAACAACAACAAAAAAAATGAAATGGATAGAATTTCATCTCGTTGCTTAATTTACTCCTTCAAAATCAAGTTCTCTATTACGCCGCCAATCGCGTCATGATGCCGATAGAAATTTATCCATTTCTTTAACAATACCTGGTAATGAAGAAAATTCCAATTTCCAATCAAGGGAATCAAAAATGAAAATAAGAGCTTAAACTATCTTGACTGTCCAATGATGGTCAAATCTATTTCATACTACGATTATTCTCTTAATAATCATCTGGTATGCGTGAATACCATAGATCAAAGCTTCTTTTTCAACCAGAGTCTACAAGTACTCAATATTGCCCTTATTGGATCCATTTGCAGATTTAAATTTGTAGGCGATAGATCCCCCCCCCCCAAAAAAAATACAACTATCCAGTCTAAACAATGTACCACTTACGCTATTCAGCTCGAATAAAATGATCTACTACATTGGATAAATGATCATAAATACATGTACAACGAGTAGTAGCCGTTGTAGCAATTGTCGTCGATCAAAAATAAATTGCAAAATGTGTATTCAATCTTGTCAAAGCACAAGAAAATGACACGATGAGTTGAATAAAATGAGTTAACAAAAACATGAATAAAAACAAAACGCAATCTATTAAAAATAGATTGATAGAATAGAATATGTAGAAAATGAAAAAAGTTGACTAAAGCCTGATTGGATCATTCTTGTCCCACCACGTATTCTAATGTCTTGAAAAAATTCCATTTTGTTTTACTTACCTCAGTGATCAATTTGCAACGTTTAATTGCACCAAATTTTGCAAATAGTTCGCCAATAGATTGTTCTGTAGTTTGACGATCTAAATTACCGATATATCTATAATAGAATAGATCCATATTGAAAATAGATTAGTCCACCAATAAGTAATAGATAGGATTATCAACTATGCTATTTAATAATTATAATCAACGCTCGAGAAGATTTTTTATTTTATTTTTCCTTCCTTCCTCCCTTCCACAAACGCGTATTTTGTTGTAATCAACACTTTTAACATGCGATTTTACTCCAGTTATGATATAAAGAAGGTAAAGAAAAAAGGTGTACAAAGTACGATCGGTTTGAACCATCAATCGATGATTAATCGTTGCCAGATGAGTTAGACCACATATAGAAAGACAACAAAATTGGGAACTATCTGAAAAGACATCGAATTGATGTCCATTGGATGACTAATTTAGTATAAATTTCCAATATCAGCACGCATTGGTTTCCCGTTACCAAATCTCCATGTAGATTAATGATTAATATAGTCAAATGGGCAATCCAAAACAATTATAGAATCAAAATGGTGAGCAACAAAGAATACCGCCGTATATACAGTTACTTTCGTAGGAAAATGCACAGTAATTAGATGACAGGATATCGGCTAAACTGCTGTTGATCATATCTGTTGACTATCTTCACAGGCTCGAGGAGCGATTTCAAGTCTAGTTTTCGCCATAATGGGGGTAAAATCAAACTAATCACTCGATTGCACAAATCAACGGTAGAATCATTTAATTTCTTGAATTTCAATTCTCTACAGTACTGCTACTCCACTCCATCAATGATGATAGAGCCATCAAGGGTATAAAAATTGGCATTATTCTTAAAAGTAAACGCAACGATAATGTCGTTATTGAATTATGAATGCAATATGAATAGAAAAACGAGTTTGCTATTTACATCTTAGCAATTTTCTTCATCTTATCCTATACTATTTCACCTCTATTTTAATGTAAAAGCTACATGAAATGAGAACTGAAATAAGAATGACTATTATCATAAGAAGGTCTTAACGGTACACTGATAGTCATCATTCTAGGGTAAAAATAAAATTCAGTCTTGGATATTAAATTAGAAATACCATCAAAGTAGATTAAAAGTTAGCTATCCAATGACCCGTGTAGGATCGTTGAATGGCTTTTACGATATCTTTCTAGCTTGAACAAATAGAGTAATACTGTTCTACTTGAGAGTATGGGAGAAAAAATGAAGAGAGACGGATATAATAAATGATAATAGTATAGAAAGATGATCGATGAAAGCAATAACTACCCTCTAACTCATCTAGGGTAGTCTGCATTTTGGAGCATTACGTTCTTCTTCTAGGACTACCTTTACGTGAACAACCAAAAATAGTATCGCTAATAATAAAGCTATGACGATGGAAATCAAACCGTCAATTCTATGATGATGGCCAATTAAACGGTGAAGAGGCTATTAATCGTTTACAATTTGTACTATGGAAAAAAAACAACTTACAACACATAGGGTCCATTGTCGTTTTCACGATTGGAATTGATCATTGTTTACAGAAAATGGATCGTTTCCTACTATCTCAATCTTGCAAACCTATTAAGCGATCATAAACGACATTATCAAGAGTAAGCAATCATAGTTCGTTAACAACATGCAAGTAAGCTGTACTAAAGCAAACAACAATCACCAAAACAAGAAGTTTACATGATAATCTAAAGATGGTAATGATGAAAATGGTAGATTATTATTATTATACATGACAACAACGATAGCGTAGGGATTCCCTTTCGTTTTGAGAAAGTATCATCACGCTCATCATATCCACATGACGCATGGACTACTTGTTTTATGAAGCCCCCCCCCCCAAAAAAAAAATTAGAGGAAGAGGGTTTGTAAAAAATGAAGATTTGTAATTATGTTAAGAATTACTTATCATCAAAAATATTATCATCATACAAGAAATAGTATTAGAAGAAGATGAACAGCATAGTATCACCAACATTAGTGAATTCGATAGGCCTTGACTAGGATGATGAACTAGATTATTAAATGACTTGCTGATAGAAGCATCATGGCCAAGAGAAAATAAAAAATATAATTTGAGCGATCATGTTATCATGCAGAAATAAAATTTTCTAATCTATCGCATACTAGATAACAATGTTTATCTATTAGTTAGAACAAACTACTCCTGTCGTAATGGATAGTGAATCTAGATGAAGCTGATCCAGTAGATTCAACGGCTTTGCCAAAAACTAGATCTTGATTACTTACTACTCAAAATTAATATAATAGTAATAGGGCCTGAACGACCATGTTATCATGCAGAAAATGGGATTTGCTAATTTATCGCATGCTAGATAATGATGTTTATCTACTAGTTAGGACAAATCACTCCTATCATTTCGGCTCCAACTAGACTCAATGGCTTTACCGAATACAAGCATCATGGTTGTTTACAGTAATATAGAAAAAACAATAATAATAAGATGGCCTGAACGATCATGTTATCATGCAGAAAATGAAATTTTTGTAATCAATCACATGCTAGATAACGATGTTTATCTACCAGTTGGAACAAATTACTCCTATCATCTCGTGTAGAAAGTTATTTTTAATGCTAACTGACTATGGGCAATGGACGCTAACGACTTTTGGATGATCATTTCGGTCATTTTTTTTCCTCATGCATTCACTTCTCCCTACAATCTCTAAATATCAATCGGATACCAAGCGTCATCGATCTCCTTACCTATTAAAAAATTTTTTCTTCTCTGTATATTAATTGAATAAGGAATGAAAGAATAGTCGAAGGCTAATTGCTGGTAGAATGAACAAGCCAAGTTGGATTTGATGTTGATGTTACTCGTTGTTGGTAATAATACAGTTGTAATTTGGGGATAGAAAATAAGCTTTCAAGACTGATGTTTAATCACTTGCACCAGCAAGATTGTAGAATGGATTTGTGGCAAATCGATACGTTGGAGTTGTAAAAATAGGACCAAACAACAACCACTGAATCTATTGAAGTAATAACAATAATGATGATAATATCATTTTCAACGGCAATACAAGGTTATTGATGAAGAGGTTTTCCTCTCAAATAATGATCGAATTGAAGAAGATGGAAGGAAGCGACTCGTATCGAACGATCGCTGATGACATCCAAGTACTCGTTAAACTGTTCAAAGTCATTGGCCTTGAATAACTTACGCTATTGCTCTCTCTATCTCTCATGAGCGAATACGACACATTCTTTCTCTCTCTCTCTCTCTCCTCGATGGTAACCACCAGCCCACTTACACTATCAATGATGACTGTGGTGGTGATCGATTCCAACTAGGCTATGAGCTATATTATCTGATGTGTAATGTAGACGAGTTAGGGCCCACCTTGTCAGGTTATTATTGATTAACTTGGCAGACAATTTCGTATTCAACTCAATCAAATAATTACAATTAACTGTGTATGTTGTTGTGTTGTTGTCTAATGGTTATTGTCCGTTATTGTATGGAGAAAGGAGAAAAATCTAGGCATGCTCCAATACAAGCTGTATTTACATAAATGGCGGGTGGACGCCATTTTGTCAACTTAGTTTATTTGTTCATTATTGATGAGAGATAATAGAGAGAAAAATAATCTACAGCCAACCATATTGATTACTCAACAAAACATACCAATACGTAGTAAAGGAACGAGTCCAATTCAATTGAAATCAACATCGAGCAGTGGCATGCATGACAAAGGCAAAAAGGAATATTAGCCCTAAATGGAGAGGATCCAGTCGGGCGACAACGTTCATTTCGCCTCCTTGTATAAATTAGCTCTATCCCCCTATCCATGACTAAGGTGATCTCCAAACAATTCAATACAACAACGTTTACTATTGTCATGATGATGGCAGTCCGTCATCATCATGATTGTTATTCATCACTTACGAGGAGAAAAATTAATCATTAAAGGAAGGCGATTGGGCTACACCATTCGATGGATGCTCTTCTTTCGTCATCAGCAAATTAAAAAAAAGTAGTAGATAATGCACAGCATCATATTGCAATCATGCAAATAATCCTATTTTACGCGTAGCTAAATCAATTGAATAATGCAATTGCCATGAATAGTATTACTCTAGCATGCAGGAGATGCCACGGAAATAGCGACAAGTTCTATATAGAATAGATTCGTAGCATCGCTATATTCAATTCGTTAAACACCGTCTTCTAAGCGGAAGCGGTCAATACTTTCTCTTTTCCTATCTTATCATGTAGAGTTTAATTAGAAAAATATGAGATCATTGATTGGCAAGATGGATGATAGCTTAGCCAATGGCATCATTCTATCTAAATTTTAGCCACGATCTAACTTTTAATCAACGAGACGGTAAACGATTTCGATAAAACAGCATGATAGTTACCCCTTTCCAAAGACAAGTAGACAAGACTACATACAACTCTTCCTACCCTACATACGAATACCATGAAACAAGCTGTGCAATCTACGGCTATAACCTCATCCATCATTATCACTCGTTTCAATAAAATCTATCATTAAGTTGCTTCGCATGAAATGATTAGCGAGAACTAGTAGACAAGGCTAAACAACTTTTTCAATAATATGTACGTGTACCATGAAACAGGTTATGCAATCCACGGCTACAACATCGTTAATCTTCGCCACGCACTTCAATTAAATGTGTCATTAAATTGCTTTACATAGTATGGTTAGCGGTAATTAGTAGACAAGGCTAAACAACTCTTTCAATCCTTCACACCAAGAAACAAGCTGTGCATTCCACGCCTATAACACCATCCATCATTGCTACTCGCTTCAATAAATAGATCATGAAATTGCTTTACATAGTACGATAATTAAATTGCGTCAAAAGGAGTGAGCAATCAACATCAACCGAAACAACATGAGGTCTTTCAATCAAATAGTCTGCAGTCCGCAGGAGGTATATTGAAATAGCTCAAGATTAATAGCATACAAAGTGTGTTCTAATGGCCTAGATCAATGTTGTATTAATTGGTACTTTATTCTCCTATAGTATTCTATATCGATGAGTGGAACTTTCATTACAGCTTTTGCTCTTTTTTAATTTGATAACTAGAATCTTGTCATGGCTCATGGAACGGTTATGCCTTTCCTATCGCCTTGACTAATTTACAGACTCTCTACTCGCTGATAGACACTTCCCTTGCCTCCACTCAGCTTACTTTATCAACATCCATTATACTATCATAAACGGCTAATACTATTTATTGTACTACCACATCAGTTTATTTATTCAGCTTCTTTCCATAGGTTAAAGAAGGGCAAGGTTAAGAGTCGATCGTTGTCGAGAGTAAGTATAACGTAAATTACTTGCAAAGTGGAAAAAGGCATCGACGCACGTGTCGAAAATGGAACGGTGGATGCTAACATCATGATGATATTTCATGCTATAGGAAGGGGGAGGGTGGAGTGAATTCACTTTACAGTCCTAAAACTCTTTCTATACCTTACTAGAATATGGTCAAGCGAAAAGTGAGAAATCAACATCATGAATACTTTTCGTCTACTCGACAACGTAGCACGCCAATAACTATCAATGGACAATTTTAGTGTCTTTAAGGCGACAATAGTTTATTAATAACTGGTCTTGGATAGGGCGGTCGGTAATTTCAAAATTCAATCATCGCCATGAGAGAAGAGCAGCAATCGATCGATACAACATCAACTTAACATGATAGGTTGAATTTAATAAATTCTAACAGTTAAAACAATTAGCGTTTATTGCTTACAATTTTGGAGGACAAAATCACCGGCGTTTTATGAGCTTGCAAAACGACTTGCTTGAGTGGAACTCCTTCCACACCCTGCCACTATTCTTCTTGCATGTCAAGTGGGCTTCGTCACACATCGACAGACAGCAACATATCAATTCTGTGTATTACATACAGTTTTACACCGATATTGGTTGGCTTTAGAGCTACAGTTAAATTTATTATTTAATTGCAGTTAATTGTTCCGTTAGTTAGTGACAATGGATGCGCCACCTTTGTGCTAATAGTTAATAATTAAATAAATAGTCAAGAGGGGCGGAGATGATGATGGCCCATCCAACAAAAATAGTCCGTCGGAGAAATAGTACAATTTATTCATAGGATGAATTAAGACAAATACGTTAGGAAAGGACAGTAGAAAGGTTGGAAAGCTACTCCTTTTTCACTCGTGCTATTTTTCATCCTTATCGAACCTTGCTACTCAATCGCATTTAAAATCTTGCCTAAGCAATCCGTATACAAAATAAATCCATAGTCCATTGTTCAAGTTCTACTATAGTCTTCTCTCCTTCACTAGTTGTGTAATGTGTTATTTTCTACTCTCATTTTCAAATAAAATGAAAAATGATTGCAACAATCTTTCTACGCCTTATAGTATCAACATTATCATCGGTTGAGTAGTCTTGTCGGCGTGATTGTTTCAATGACAAGTATGATAAAATCGAGCTCTTACACACCATGAATGAACTAGATTGCGTGATCTCATTCCTTTAAAGGAAAGAATCATTTTCAGCTATTAGAAATTTCAATCTATTCAGATCGAATAAATGATATCGTCTGTTCGCCTCTTGATCAATATCAAATCGAGCTTTTATTATGTTATCCCATACTGTACATATTATTCATGGGAAATAATGCGTTATTCTATTCCTTAAAAGGTGATGATCAGTTTTGGCCGTTATTAGACCTCGCTTAAGCCTCTTCGTCATGCAAATGTCTATACAAGCAAAGATAAATTTTCTCCTTGCATAGAATTTAGCTATGCAGCATCCGGCCAGAGACTCATCAAGTTGGCATAATAACAATGAATTACATTTCTGCTAGTTGCAAATTAAAAATCGATCGCATACAGTAGAAGTTACCAGACTATCTATCGCAACAACGCCCAAGTTTTAGGAATTTCTTTAAGCACATGGATCAAGTAGATGTCTAAGCATATGTTAAGATAGATTTTACCATATTCTTAATTCTCACTTCGATACTAGTAGAGCTAAGTATAGTCAGTATAGTCACGATAACACCATTACTTATTTATACAGTATATCGTACAGCTACACGATCGATGATACTATATATAAATATATATATATATATATATATCAGCATTTATTATTTATTTGTCAATCAACGCTATCAAGATAAATTGCTTTATGCGTTATATATATATATATATATATATAGTATACGCATATATATATATATAGCGTAGATATTTATAGATATGTGAATATACAAGTACATCACAATTTTAATTTAATGCACTCATTATAATAACTTTAACTAGGAAAATCGTGTAAATTGTAATTACTGCCAATAGCTTTTATTTACGCTATTATTCAATCCATGAATCGATTTTGGAAAGCTAGTAAAAAGACTAATAAATTATTTAAAAAGTTACCCATAAAAGATGATATTGACCTAGATTCCCTGAACTATTGATCATGAAGATATATTTCACATCAATTAATTTGGTGGCAATGACGTCGAGAATGATTATTAGTGAACAAGGGTAATACTATATTTGTAGCATTTACCTGTCATAACCAATTTGCTTAAATACTATCATTACATTGGTTTAAATGCTGCCTCTAACGTTGAGATAATCAGATCAATCAATAGGAGCACGAATGACTCAATGTTACGATGTTATTTTGCAGTTATAATCAAAAAACTACGTGAAAATTACTTTCTCTTAGATGGTTACGCGTATTATCTTGTTGATGAGTTAGCTAGCCGATGCCTCACTCTGACTGGGAATATGAATAGTAGGATGCGCTAGCTAGCTATTATTGAATAAGCCAGTTACCTTGCTTATTGTTATAATTGTATTCATGCGACTAATCGTCATCAATTTTAATTTATACCATAGTTTTAGTCATGATTTAATGACTAATAAGAAAAGTATCTAAGCCATGTTTGTCTTTCTGACTTGATACAATATAGCTAATTTCTTGATCATTGAAAGACAACTATACGACAACAACGATAACGCTAATGGCTAGCTATTCTATTTTTCATATCATGCCGTTGGTGAACGACTCTATTCATTGACTATGCAAACTAGATCGTTTCTATTTCTATACTAGAGAATTCGACCTTATTATCCTGACTTAAGTCCATGAAATTGAATAATACCACCACGTATTTCATTTATTTCTCAAATTTGTTTATTCAATCCAGTCAAAACTGGAACGATAAAAGAATCTTGCCTTATTAACAAATAGATGATAAAATTATGACCCAGGTCAATTACCGCTGATAACTTATGATATTGTAATAGTGACCATATCAAAAATGGCTCAAAATTCTCTTCCTTCTTCAGCTAGATTAACGAGTATATAGACCTAAACGTAATGAAGGTAATCTAGAAGAGGGAGACCTCTGTAATAAAACTATTAAAATTATACATCTCTCCATGTTCTTAATACAACTACCCGTATACTCATAAAATGAAAGATATTCAAAGTGATCGACAAAATAAAGGAGTTAAAACTACCGTTAGAGTATCTAGAGAAATTCATTTTAATGAAATGACTAATATAATATTATGAGCTTAACTCTAAATATCATTATTGAAGTCGTATATAACAGATGCATTCGTTGGATTTCGGATTGGAATCGGATTAGACGAGCTGAATCGACTTCGAATTTCGAAGTGGATAAGAAAGAAGTTGTAGAAAACTGCTACGCAGCATTTAATTGATCTGTCCTGAAAAAATTTTAAGCCATAGGGTGGCAATAATACAAAGGCTTTTGGCATATTTTCTATAATGGCTTACGGCAACCTGATTGATAAGTTTACAGTGTTGGATAAGTAAATTATAGTGTATTAACAAGATATGAAAATACTGATATAATTTCGATAATCCTTTGTGCTACTTCATGATGCCCTTTTAGCATACACAGACTAACAGCTTGCCGGGTCCTTATCAATCTTATACGCGTAAGATTGCACACAAGATTTAAGTTAGCGCAGTTGAATACTGTTTGGAAAAGAGTAGACTGAGGCATAAATGCAGATGTTATGTTGAATCAAATCATATCTTAGTTCGAGATTGCAATAGTTGCTGATATTAACCGATACTGTCTATTATTGAATATTGCTTTAATTGGAGTTTTGCCATGAACTACAGTATTAGTGTTAGCCTAGTGCTAGCCATTCACGAATACAAATATATTTTGTAATTCTTACATTATCTGAATGCTAAAGAAAGGAAATTTTTCGCTATTAGATGTTAATAATACAGTTGAACTTTCTTGCCGATATATCAAGAATATTAAAATGGAGTTCCGATAATATAATTAATATTATCCTGTTAAGAAAGCTCATTCTGTTATGTGTGCTGTCATCGAGACTTAAACTATAACTAGCCTATTCATCATTTTCGTTACAAGCGTTAATGATCGGTTTTTCTTTGGTTCTAGTAATAACAGTTCGGCACTTGTTTGATGTGCTTGTATACTATTTTAAACTATTCTATTTTACTGTCAATTCTCATTAATTTATTAAATAGTATTAATTGTATCATTCAATGTTCTTAAAATAGCAACACTAAAGATTTATGAAGCAGTTAAATTTTTAGTATATAAACTAAGTTTTTACCATAGGCAACGTAATAAATAAATGCAAGCCGTAAAAGCTTTAGATAATCACATTAAGTGAAAATAGGGAATGTGATATAAGGTCATTTAACAAAATTGACGACGAAATCTACCTCTCTAATTTTTCACTCTTTACTAGAAATATGTAAAATTGACAGTAAAAAGCTTATTAATCTTGCTTTTCTGGATAGATTATTCATCATAGCACTATTTTAGAGAATTAATAACGCTAGTGATCTTTGAATAATATTTCAATTTCCTGTACAGTATTAAGAAATTATGTCTTCTATAATCAAAGAAAATAAGACGATTTAGATAAATAGGCTTGCAATTACACTCCCCCTACGACTGTTCCATGCTAGCTTAATAGCATAGCGTAACTTAATCATGTACATCTACTTTAAGTGGAATGCGTACAACTGTAAATAAGGTATTCATCCTGTCATTCCTTTAGGTAAAGTTTAACTTGTGTCTCCTTTCTAGTAATTGAATGATAAATATGTCTAACTGGGTCTATTGTGAGCTTCTTCTGGCAAGACAAATGTAAATAGTCTCAAAGGATACAATAAGACAAATAATCGTTATTTATCCAATTAATATTTTCAAAATAATTTATGCTATTTTATCATCTATCAGATTATGTACATATTACTCCATTAAGCTTTTGTGACGGAATAATCGAATAGGAACACCTACTGCTGCTGCGCTTGTTAACCGTTTTGAAAAAAATTATACCAGCCAGGTGAATTTTACGAGTAACTTAAAAAAATACGTCCTAAACAATGACATATTTTGAAGATGATTGCGATCTTTATCTATGATCATCTTCCGATTAGTTCGTTAAAGTACAAAAAGAAGATAATGCCACTATTTCCTTAATAATAACCGTTTTCTTCTAGTTCCTTTTATATTTCGTTTAATAGCTATTTCTAAGTCGCAATAAGCTTCAATTAGCCCCTCTTATTTATTATCTACTCTCTTTCAAATGTTTACTATGTTACCTATACTGTCAATGTTATTGTTGACTTCCAACCAATAATATGATAATTTTATAGGTACTCCGGTAATGGTCAATGAATACTTTCGTGTGTAGTGCTACGGTAATTGTGATTTATTTTTGATATAAAAATGGTTATCTAGTAAAATACAGAAGTTAAATAAAGTAAATCGGTGATATTAGGCTATTAAGTGCCACAAATTACTAAATATATACGCGAAGCACTCGTTAATTAATCCAAAGTCAGCAAAATGTGATTTCCCTTTTGGGAGCTCTATCTTAAAGAGATAACTGTTAGCTCATTAGTTTATATTTATTGGAACATACTTGAAGTCTTTTAAAATAGATGTAGTAAAAATGCAATACTACGTATGTTAGAAATGGTATATGCTCCAGCTGACTTGTTAAGGCGTTGCTACAAATTTCTTTTGAGCTGCAATTAACTTAATAAATTATTTGGATGAAATAAATAGATCATTGCGTATTATTTATCAAGGAAACAAAATCTTTAAGATATAATATATACCTAGAATTTATGATACCTCCCATTTCAATAATAATGGATACTTTACAGTATAGCGCAATCTCCATCGCTAGTTGACAAAAGGATTCTACTTCAGGCAAGAAATATAACATAATATGCAAGTTACGACCTGTTGTTAACCTACTTTATTAACTAAAAATATTGCATTACTAAATCTTATGATTACTGACTTTTATGCAATCGATTGCCAACACAGCTTTTGGTAAAGCTAATCTTGTAAATTGATGATAATTATGACAAAGATTTGGCCATGGTTCTTAATAGCAAGACTTAATTTTTGTTAATAGTTCAAGTACTCATGTAATGGTACTGTATTCATAACCAGGGTTAAATGCTAAGTATATCCACGCTTCTAGTAGATAGTATCTGTATTACCACACAAATGAAACTTTTAATAATTTTCTACTTGACAGTAAATTTAGGCTATGTACGTTATTGATCATGCATGCGTAAAAGTTTAAGGCAGCAATATTGAATGATATTGGGCAAACCGCGGACTCAAAGATAATTAAAACAGTGTTTAAACCGGTTACCAATACTGATTTTATTACTTTACAAAAGCCACTCGGCTTTATATATTAACGATTATAGCTTTAAGTAGACTAGATTTGCTTTTTACACGTAGTATATCACCATTTGCATGCTAAAGCGAAATAATTAGATTATCGATTGCCTCATATAAATCCTTCAGCTGCAACCTTCTAAATCAAAATTTGTAGATCGATGAAAACGGAAAATTTAAATTGGACTTTACAGTATATGAAACTACATACGAGCATACAAACACCTTTTAAATTGGTTATAATTATTAAGTAAGTTTTAATGCTGAGTTGACGCTAACGTGGTATTCAGCTCTGATAAGTCTTACGTATTTTTGATAATCCGTAGTATCAGATCAAATTTAAATTAAAAGTTTATTCATCAAATAAAGAAGTTATTCTAATTGCCATAATCATACTTTAACGCACAATCAATTACTATAATTAATTAGGATCACGTACGACGCAGTTCATACATTCACAACTAAGCACACATACAAGTTTTATATAGTACATTCTTAAACTGAGAATTTACAGTAGCGAAAGCCTTACCTAGTTTATTTTTCATTACAAATTATGCAAGCTTATATAAATGTAAAGATTAACAACGTATCTAGACACAGCTCGATCAAATTAGGTAAAAGACACTTGTATACCTTAGCATTGCATGAAAACTTAGTATCATCAGTTTTGACTGCATTTTAAAGTACATCATGAATATTGAAAATAAACTAGGACGTTATCGTTATTGTGTATCGTCACATAATAGTGCAATAAAATATTTAGCCAGCACATTAATTAGAATTTTTCTAGGTTATTTGTTAAACTGGGTTTGTTCTTTGCTACAAGTACTCTCTTCATGTTGCGAATTAGTTATCCACGAATGGATGGGCAAAGGCTAAATCTAATATTCAAATCTTTATCAATACAGTTTATGTCTTTAAATTAGGGTAGAAAATTTTTGCAATATATAATTTTACTACAAAACTTGGCGATATAAAAGCGCCCATACAGTAGGAGAATAGAATTGTAATTACTGTCCTTGTAGAGTGTCTCAATACAATGATTACAATCAATTCGTGATTTATCACTAACAGTATTTACATCGGAAACTACGAGGTTTATCGTTGTTGTCCGTAGTATCCATAAGGTCTTTGACCGTAACCTTGTCCACCCATAGAGTTACCTCCCATGACTTGTTGCTGTTGTCCCATCATGCCTCCACTCATCATGTTAGGCTGTATCATACCCATATTGCCCATTGATGGATTAAAATTTGAACCCTGAGGTCCCTGAAAACCAGTAAAATTGCTCTGTTGCATTTGATTCATGCTTACTGAGGGTTGTGGCTTACTTTGACCGGACGATTTCAAGCCATCTAGACTAATATCTAAGCTAGAGTTTGACCAGATTGTACCAGTCTTGGATAGATCCTGAAATAAAAGGATAATTCCTTTATAATAAAATCACAAAAAAGAGTAAATAGCGTACTTATCGTGGCTTACTTGATTTTGATTTGTCTGTGAATCAGTTTTCCCTTTGTTTCTATTTGCCATACTTTGAAAAGAGTTTGATTGTACAGGTTGCCTCGGTTGTGGTCCGGCAAATCCTGTTTGCTGTTGCATCGGCTGCTGCATGAATTGAGATGTCTGCTGTCCCATCATTGGCTGCTGGAATCCTTGGACCGAAGTAGCCGTTACAGGCTGTTGCACAGATGAAGACATCTGGCCCATAAAAGGCTGCTGTAATGGTTGTGATGTTTGTCCCATTAAAGGCGATTGCATACCATAAGATGATTGTCCCATTAGTGGCTGTTGTATCTGCTGAGATGGCTGGCCCATTGGAGGTTGCTGCATCGGTTGAGTGCTTTGACCCATTAACGGCTGCCCTGCTTGAGATAAATTTTGATTTATCTGCGGTTGTTGCATCACTCCGAATGCTTGCATTGGTTGAGCACTTGCAGTTTGAGGAGCATTAAACATTTGCTGCGATTGCTGCATTTGAGGTATCTGGGCAGAATTATACATTGACGACTGAGAAGTCTATTGTGATCCAAAAAAATGACCAATATTTACCAGAAATTATTTGTAAGGTAGCAAAGTTAAAGTAATATACGTTCGTGAAAAATAACCATTATCAGAAAGTAGTTAAGAATGATGTTTATCAATAATGCATCACTGCACATAAGTATTCAGAAAGAATAACCTGTGAAACAGATAGACCACTAAAATCGCCCAGCAAGTCCCCGCCACTGCCATGGTTGTTCTCTGTTTTTGATGATACATTGGACTGAAAATCACTAAATTCATCACCAGTGCTGGTTTTAGCACGCATAGCAGAAAAATTTGCAAAGTCACCGTTCGCACTCGATTCTGCAGCAGTAGAACTACTTTCCGTAGCTGCTGAGGCGGCAGGTGGTGACGCAGATGAAGTTTCAGTTCTTCCGAAATTTGCTGCAGCCCCAAGAGATATTTTTGCTTTCGATTTTTCTCGAGCAGGTTTCTCAGATTGTGAAGTTGGCGGTGAATAGCTATCATCTTTTGTTTCCTTACTGTATTAGAAATGATGAATTCGATTGTCACAACCGTTGTATAAGCAGCAAAAGCAAGGCCAATTTAAATTTTTAATGACTTAATTTGAATCAAGCCATAATAGATAAAATAAATGTTTTACCCAGATTCATCTCCAGATTCGTCTTTATATTCAAATCGGCCACCACTACGTGGTTTTCTAAAATCGTAATCATCCGAAGTATCGTATCGACTTTTCGATCCTATTATGAGGTAAAGAAAGAATACTTTACCAGATTTGACATGATACAGAATAGAACTGCTAAAATGTTATCTTTCAATAATTTGATCAATGTCCAACTCTAATGGAGCAGAATGTTGCCATATCGTATTATAATATTTGAGTATTTTTTAAAATATAACGGTAGATATTTTGTGTGCCATATGTTCTCATTATTTCCGTCGATCACTTAAAAATGGCTGCTTATCGATAATACGTCAATTGCAGTACGCTACTACTAGAAGTATACTATATGAGCAATGTTACCGTAAGCATACGGATAAACGAGTATACTTAGTAAATATACCGGTAACTGTTTACTGTATGTCTTTACTATCAAATCAATGCAACATTTCTTGTGGTGTTTTTACTCCTTTGCTGTAAGTAATAGCGTGATAAACTACAATAATTTTCTTATTCGATTTCCATCAATAAGAAATTTGTTATTGATTACTAATACTTGTTAAGATGACAAGTTGAACAGACTGAAACGGAATGAAATGTCAATAACTTGGAAATAAATTGTGTATGTCAAGTGATTTCATAATAAAAAGTTAACAAAGACATATAATTAAATTGTTCAATGTTGGAATACTATGCCAATGCACAGTATAATATTTATACAGTATATTAGTTAATGTGAAAGTTTTACAATCTTGGTATCTTTCGTACTGAAAGATTGCAAGCTAATAAATGATTTACCCCAACGCGAATCGTTTGATGATACCCCAATGTACTTGTCGCGGGTTTTCTTAGCGTTTTTACGTTCTTGACGGAGTCGTTCGTTATCCTGTAGTAAATTGATGATTTCTTTGACCTTTTGTCGAACTGAAAAACAATAATGGCATCCGGTCACGAAATGCTAATTAGGAATGCCATGCATGTAGTAAAAGAGTTATGACTAGGTAAACTTAAATTACGGTAGAAGTAATCGCAACTGTTTGCTACTGTACTAATAATCATTTATTAGTATCGTACAACATTTGCAAGTACGGTATAATCACAGTACTACTTGTATGCGAGATCTGAATGCGTTTTTATTGACAGAACTTGTCAATTATGAACACTGCATGCAATTACGGTGTACTGCTTAGTCAAGAATTGTCGAGAAATGAGAATCATTACAGGATTCTACTTGATCATATCATACAGTATGTAAGGTAAGAGCTTTCACACTATACTTATTTTTTGACGGAAAGGTAGCGCTTATGAACTGACAAAGGTAGGTGCTAGTCTAGTGAGACTCGCAATAAGGAAAGGAGTATCATATAGTAGGTGAGATTGTGTACAGAAGTATACTAGATAGGAAGATTATTTTAAAGACAAGAAAAATTGAGATATTCATTTACCATTTATTCCTTGGTCTTTACCAAACTCATCGAAAGCCTGAAAGTTTTCTAAATTTCTTAAATCGTATAAATGCTCCCTAGCGTTGTTCACTACACGATCTGACCCATTTCTTATTAAATACGCAAGTAGAAGGAGAGACTAAGGTTGGTAGTTATCCATGGGTAAAGCAGAACATTGCCAAAGTCGCAGTTGGTAAAGAAAAAATAATATCAAAATTAGCTGTTGATATAATAGTTACAATACGTCAAAGACGATTATTTTCATGACTACAGTAGAGTCGTTGATGAGAAGATATCGAATAAACTACAAATGAATTAGGTCATCGAGTAGAGTAGGAAGTGTCTTTTCAATGATCTCCTAGATCGTATCAAGGCTTACCTTGTATGTTCTACGC
Organism: Trichoplax adhaerens; assembly: GCF_000150275.1. NCBI lineage: Eukaryota > Metazoa > Placozoa > Uniplacotomia > Trichoplacea > Trichoplacidae > Trichoplax > Trichoplax adhaerens. The sequence continues at coordinate 386,993 of NW_002060950.1, read as the reverse complement.
CAAATTTTTTTATCATTAAACATTCGTCTCCATAACATAGACATTAACTCTGGATAATGTTCATAAGTGAAAGTACATTTGGCTAACTCTGACATAAGGCTACCATGGGGACCCCATTTCTCATCATTGGTTGCTTCTTTAACCTTTTTTTCAATTTCTGAGTAATTCATCACCACATCGGTGCTAAATGGATACACAGTAAAGGTTATTCATTCACGAAAATAATGCACAAGTATCTGTTCCTCTACATCCTACTACTCGCACTTTTAGAGTCAAAGAAGACAGATATCAAGCTTGATAATAACTAAAGCTACAGCAACAAAATCTACGTTACTTCCTCGACATCGATCGTCGTTGCAAACAACATCGTAGACAAAAGTATAAATTGTTTCTGATCTATTTGTTAGAAATTTTATACGATAAGGTCTTAACTAAGGCTTTCTAGTCACTAAAATAAAGTATATCTCGTCTTTGGCATTATGGATAGCTTTCCTGAATGAAGATTACTTTAATTAAGGTACGGCGGCAACAGATGGAACTCAAGGTGTCATATCCATTTTGCCTACTACTCCATCAACTTGTCTACTATACTGTACAGTGTACAGTACAATATTATCGGAGGTGGTAGTGATGTCGCTAGCGCAATACAACTCTTACAGCTTGTCCTGGATCTTTTGCAAATGATGCATTTTGGAACGGGAATTCTGTGCACGATCGAATGCTTAATGATAGCTGGAAGATGAGCGAGGATGTTGAGGATATTTTGTCGATATCAAATAGGCAACACAGGATCCGATGCCCACTGGATTTCCTAATTCGACCGGCCAGTTGAAATTTCTAGGCGTAGCCTTTTTGATGGTTGTCCACCAGACAGTCCAGACTCCTGCTAGCAGCGGTTTCGACAGCAAGGACTACGCATGTGCAGTGCTCCAGGCTTACAGACAGTAAGTTACAGGTACAGTACAGTACAGTACAGTGTACAGTGTCAAGCTCTCCTTCTCACCTCTGTACTGTACTGTACAAAGACTACGCATGTGCAGTACTTTCCGCTTACTGGAAGTGGTAGAAGTACAGTACTGCACAGTGTCAAGCTCTTCTTCTAACCTCTGTACCGTACAGTACTGTACAAGGACTACGCGTGTGCAGTACTGTACTCTCCGCTTACTGGAAGCGGTAGAGGTACAGTACATACTGTACAGTACACTAGTACAGTACTGTACAGTGTCAAGCTCTTCTTCTCACCTCTGTACTGTACTGTACAGCGAACAGAAATTCTACAGTATTCAGATTTTTCAAAATGAAATAAAAGTGCCCAAAATTGATGGATTCTATTGAGTTTTTGATAAATCAGTAGCATTTAGACCTTCCTCTTTCTCCATGTATAAAATTTTAAGAAATTTTACACGTGTAGAAAGAGGAAAGTCGAAATTCGACACGCTGTACAGTGTACAGTACTGACCTCTAAGTGGCGACTCTACCTCCTACTTTACGTACGTGTACACTCCCAGTAGACAGTACACTGAGTATAGTAAGAATTTTCTCATCCAGTCCTTGATAGAGGCCAGACAGGCAGTAGCGACGATACGGTTTAGACCGTGTTGCGAGCCTGAAAGACTGAACTATCCAATACATACATGATGGTGCTTGTTGGCTTTGATCGATGGCGTTAGTAGTTCAAAGTAAAAATGATACTGCTCAAACAGTGCTCCGAGTCGCCAATTTTATTCAACATATCAGTCACTCAAAGGGTTCAATAGCGATACAATAGACTAAATAAATTAAATTAAAAAACCCGACTTTAGCTCGTTATTGAGCTAGTCTACAGTAGTGGAGACTACGGTAGTAAGTCATATTCTACTTTTACTTGGATTAGTCCCTGGAGTTACAAGTATTCAGTACAGTACTGCATCTCTTGTTTAATTATTGTTACTATTTAGTGGCAGCTAATTAGATATTATCTGATGGCTTAATGGCAACATAAACTCATTGCTAGCTACGCGTATGCAGGTACTTTTGGATGGACTACTAGAGCTAAGGGTGATCGGCTACGTCAAGTAACCGGATTGTCAATGATCACATTATAAATTAATAAAGCCATATGCGCAAGATCATAAATTGCATAGCTGTATTCGTAACTTCTTCAAACATATTAGCATTGTAACTGACTACCCAAACAGATAATGATTTTTTATCGTATAGGTGGGCAATACATGAGCTATAAACTGATTAAAAAATCTTAATCGTTTAATAGTATTGCATACGTTACTTAAACAAACTTTTGATACAAACATAAATGTTGAATGAATGTATATGTTACATATGTATACTTGATATATTTATGTACAATTACAATTATTGTCACATTGGGCAACATAGTTGTTCAAATTGAAAGTTAAAATTTTTCTGCTGGCCTATTACTTAATAATAACTTCTAAGATTTTATTGCAATAGCCGTTGTTATTCAATCTTGACGAACAAAATATACAATATTAAGCCTTAGTTGAATGGCTATGACAAACTAATGGATGGAATAATTAAAAGATGTGGCCTTCACACGCAACAATTTAAATAGATAATTTATAAACTAACTACGTCCCCATACGTCTATATAGGGATAACGTATAAGCTACCAAGACAACAGTTTAAACGTTATTGACATCAAAATTGCTGGTTAAGGCAGAAAATTTTATGAGCACTAAATTGAAATTGGTTGGTGTAAGGTTTTCTTATTAATATGATATTGAGATATTTTATAGTGACATATTTAAGGCTACTTTTAACCTTTAATTTTCTCTTGTTGTATTAGTTTATATTAAAAACAATAATCAGTATTAGAGATTAAATAATTCAAAATGTATATAGTAAGTATATTGTATGAAGATGAGATAATCCACAAATATTCGGACACTCGATCCTTCTCTTCATATACACACGTAAAAACTTTGCATATCCAGAATAAAATTGACAAAAAAATTCGATATAATACAAAATAAGCGGTATTTTAAAAGCAAATTTTAAGCGTTGATAAATGATTAATACAAAAATTCCGTTCTGTCCATAGTATGCTTCGAGCAACAGTATTTCTAGACGCAATCGTCGTCCAGGTATTCAATATCATCGATGTCTTCCTCATTATCGTATACTCGTTTTTCGATAATTGATTGATTAGCTTTAATAGAAGTAGATTCTGCAACTGTGTTGTAATCTGTGCTACTTCCTCGGAGTAAATGAGTTGAGCTTTTATCCCAATTATTAGAATCTGACGATGAATAAGAGTCAATATTACTATCTACTTGTAAGGTGATTTCGACATTAGGATCAATATCAAAACTATTTTCTCTTGAACCGTTAAATTCTGGTGCGATTGCGTACTTTGTCATATCACTTATGGAAGAATTATTACTCCGCGACATCTCGGATTTACTAGATTCACTATATTTTATGTCAGCACCATTCATGGGAGTTTTCATTTCTGATTTCTTATGAACTGTTACTGCATGGTTGTCTGTTGAAGGTACTGTCTCAGTATATCTTGAATTTATTGCGCCATTAGCAGAATATTGCGAACCTTTACCAGTATAATCTTCAACATTATTGGTATCAACAGCACGCTCATTTTCGTATTGAATCTTTGAACTACCATTACGATATGAAATCGCGTTCATAAAATTTCTATCGGTATTATTATATCCTGGGTTGCTAGTCTTTCTCTTGTCTTCCATGCTTTTATCATTTACTTTATCACTACCATTGATTAGAGTTTTGGAAGCGTGAGAAAATTTCAGTGAATCTTGACTATCAACCTTGCCAGGATCATCTTCTCTAATAACTACCCCAATATCTGACAATGATTGATCTTTGATATGCACAGATCGTGGATTACTTGCAGTCTCTGTAACATCCAATGCTTCACGCCCGGATGACACCCTATGAATGTTATCTGATCCATCATAATTTTTTAGATTATTAACTTCAGGCTTATAATGATCATCTTGTGAATCAGAAGATGAGCTATCGGATATGTTAGAGACCACAGAGTGAGTCTTTGATAGAGATGAGGGATCACTGACTACTTCACTTTTAACGTAATGTTGAGTGTTGCTAGTAATGTCGGTACCCTTCACTCTAAAATCATCAACCGTCGACTTTCTTCCTTGGTGTTCGATTTGAACTACTTCCGAACTAACTTGGTTTTCATGCGCAGCATCATCTTCTTGTTGTTCATCATCTCGGACTTCGTTATCTTCCGATGAAGCGGATATGCTAGTAGTATCACGAGCAACAACTTCCCTCTCTTGGAAGCTACCTGTCTGATATTGGATCCCATAAACGTCAGGCATTGTGTTTAGCCTGCCTGGTACTTCTGGTAATTGCCTATGATCATCGCTTAATAATTTAACGGCTGTTCGAAATTTTTTTAATATTTTAGCTGGATTTTTCTTTGCAGAAGTTGATACATCTATAAATAATTAAGAATAAATTTATGGATAATATGTTCTTAAATTTTATCAAAATAAAAGAAATATCAAGGAATAAATCACGGCTATAGGGGATTAAGAATAACTCAATCTTAATAAGATTAATTCGTATTTTCAGTTATCTAGGTTTAAAGTTATTTTCCTCTATCGAGACGTAACTAATATCTTAATGAATTGCAATTATAAACAATATTTACCATTAATTAGGAAACCTGCATCAGCTATAGTCTTTTTCTGCTTTTTCCTGTGAATTAAAAGTTAAAATAGATTTATTTTAACTCAAGTGATTGTGCATATCAAAGTGTAAGAGCTAGTAAAAAGATCAACAATTTGGATACCAACCATAACTGATACATATAATAGAAGACAGCAGCATAAAATTCACAGAACACATTAATAACATTTCCGTTTCTGTTGCATTCTCTATAATTCAAAGCCTCGAATTAGCATTGTGCATTAAAAGTACTCATAATATAATGGATTATTAATAATGTCATTAAAATTGTTGAAAATCTGAAGATAATATTAAAATCGTGAAGTAGCTTTAATTCACTCTACAGTAAGTAATCAACACCTTTTTAGCCAAGTAGTACATAATAATGCATATCGATACGGCACGATTTCAAATAATTTTATGTACTACAAAATCGATACCTTGTTAACATTTCTTCTCTTAGTGCATGCATCGCTACTCTGGACATGTTTATAGACATAGCACAAAAGGGAAAATTCTACAATGAAAGTATTCAATTTGAACATTTTAATCAGTAGGAATAATTTATTACATAAAAATATGAAAGATAAAATCGAGTATTAATAGCTTATTATTGCCGATGATACCTGGGTTTCATGTTGCGAAAGGCGGTAAATATCTTTTGTCAATCGGCCAAGTTCAGGATTGGTAACAAAGTAGAGAGTAGTTAATAATCCTAAGAATCCGCAACCTCTTAGATCGGTGGATGGGTCGCTACCTACAAAGGAAATTTAGGTTGCTTTTAAAAGTATTGTATAGAACATGTGCTGTAATAGTTAATTCTTAAGCGTTGAAATAGACTTAAAGGTATCAGTTAATATCGCTGATTGTGCTAATATTCAATTTATTGACAGTGTAGTTACTGTACGTTACGTACAACTTAGTTTGTTCAAAATCTTACCTTGAAACCCTATATCCTGCCAATGATTACCGTATCTTTGACAGTTATGGCTAACATCTATGACAATTTTACATTTGAAAATTAGCAATAGCATCTTGAGAAAAGGTGGATGCAGTCGAATTGACCCATAACGTAGTTATTTTATTTTATAAAAGGCTTAATGCTTACTAGTCAACTTCTTATAAATCGTTTGTAAGATCCAGAAATGTTCTGGCATTTCATTGTCAAATGGCCCTTACAGTATTGATAAATTAGGTTAAATGATCATTCAGCAATATCATAGGCAGTAGTCAATGAATTCCAATTTGTTTCTCATAGTCGTTAGCCTCCTTACATTGAGCCAAAATAAATACGAAGTCTCTTTCTTCATGTAAATGCTTGGATAATTTTGGTGGCCCTACCACGCTTCTTAAAATCGACGCAAATCCTCCTCGAGGTATAGTTGACTTTATATTCTTCTATTAAGTATCAATAAAAGTTGAAGTCAGTGTATTAAAAGCAGCAGTAACTGAATCTTTTATTAAGTATTTAGTATACTCATTCTCAATAATACAATATATTGAAAAGTCAATTTAATGTAAGCGATACGCCTAAATTTATTTTACTTTGATATTTTATTAGTTATAGTTAAAAGTAAAATTACTCCTTACTTAACTAATTATTACAATCAAATTATATAACAAGTTATTAAAATCAATAAATATAAATTCTAAGTACTCACTGCATATATTTCTAGATTCTGTTGTTTAGCAAAATTGAGAGCGTCTTCGAACGACATTAATAGAGCTTGATTTTGAGTTCTTGCTAGTTCTAATATAAATCGTATAAAGTAGTGTAATTAACTAATTTTACGAAGCGAAATCGTGATCGATAACAAGTCGAACAATGTAAATACATCAAAAGTAAAGGTAACATTACGAAATTGTATATCTAACTTTAACGCACCTTCACCATTGTTACCGGATTGAGCCTCTGTTACGGCATCCCATTCCGAGATTGCTTGGGCTAACGGAAGTTCACCGTTTGCATTTTCTGATTCCGAAACTAGGGTAGTAATTATGCAAGTTACACAGTATGAAAAGAAAACTAATACATTCGATTAAAAATTTTATATCATCAATATTTAGGATAGAAACAGATATTGTCTCGAAAGTTATCAACTTTATCATTTCATCTACCTTCCATCGCAAGTTGTAAAACTTCGTTGTATAAGTTTGGTTCAATTGCAAGTCTTTTGGCATAATAACTATCAGGTATATCGTCGTAATCGCTCCCGTCCTAAGTTTTTAATAGTCAAATGCAATAATTGTCGTCAATTTAATTGATAACTTGGTAGACAATTGAAATTCACTTCAATATAACAGTCGCTTATGTAGCAACGAAATTAAGAAATCAATAGCAAGAAGGTAAACATCTGCAAATATGGACAATAAAACTAAAAAATAATACAATTGAAATAGCAGACAAAGAGTTATAATGGTGATAAAGATCAATTCTAACCGTAATATGGATGTAGTAAGCCTCAAATCCAGCGCTATGCAAGCCTTTCATACCTTACGTAGCGGATAAGTAAAATAAATACATTTAAAAAATGAAAAATGATTTACCAGCTCATTTCCTAAATTTATTGTAAAATGTCCCTTCTAGGTTAATATAACAGTTCTAAAGAATAGAATTTCAATAGATGCCAATATTGAATTATACATGTAGTAATATACTTGAACATACCTTCAACATCAGTAGATACAAGTATATTCTCGGCTCCAGTCTTGGTAGCATATTCAAAAGCAGTATAAGAAATACCAATCATATCGTTGCCATCTCCTAAGAAATGTATTTCGATAAATTCTCCATTTCGTGCATCGATACTCATATCTTCACGTTTGACGAAGAAGTAATCCAATCCATCAATTTCGTCGGGGTTTGGTGGCCTAGTTGTATCTACAGAGTAACCGTATTATTATTCAACAATACATTCGCGTTAATATTCAATGATTTGACCAGGGATTGAGTTTGTCAATTTTATTTATTAATTGTTTTCAACTTGTGTTGTCTTTCGCTGCAGCTGGATCAAAAAACTAAAGTACTATAGCATCAGTGCTTTGATTAACAATGCGAAGGAACGCCATATGAATAGCAATGTCCTATAAAACTTGCATTTACAATAAGTACCACAATGCAGCATGATAGCATTAAACAGCAAATAAAGAATAGACTGGTGATCAATACGGAGAACACGCAATTATATTGTAGCAGCGAAAGTCGGAATTGAATAGTATAAATAAAATGTATGAACTATTGCTACGATGAAATTTGTTGATCTCATGGATTTTCTTAAAATTTACAGTAGTGTTGTAGTTATATCTACCAAGTAAACAAATAATTTATTGCGTTTATAGACCCTCCTGTGTTTATTCTAAGTAAGGTATTATCTTTTTAGTAGACTTAGATTTTCGTTATATAGTATTGGCTCTTAATCATACGCATGCAAAACTATGGTGTTCGTATAATATCGTTTTTAGATAACATAGTGTAGGAGTGAAAGATTTCATAAAATATGGGCAAAACTATATATTGTCATTACATTATTATTTATATATTGATAGATATATAACGGCGATTGTGTAATGATATCTTACGTGAGATAATGTCAGTAAATAGAACAGGCTGCTGTTGAACCATATTGTAGATGAGGTCTCGTACTACTAATAGTGGGCCAAACAATACGATCACTTTACCATCGAATGGTGCCAATACTCTTTGATCAGGTATAAATTTGTTAGACTAGGAATATAAAGGAATAATAATATTATAAAAGAGTAGAAAGGCTAGTAATCCGTCCAGTTAGCATTTACACATAATGCATCGATGTAGAGTGAATGGATAATACTACATATCAAGCGATCGATTGCATAACATTATTTTATCGACGCTCGACAACGCGTAAACTCAAATATTAAATTTTACACCAAAGTAACTGCAAATTAGCCCCTCAACGAAAGTAAAATTACAATACATCTAACATATAAGCGTATATCATACACTTATCTTTGCGTGCAATACCACATAAAGTAGTATATACCTATTACACGTAATGGCTATAAGAGCACTGAAACGAAGAATAGAGCGAAGGCATCAATGAAAGGTGATAGAAAAAGGAAACAACAAATTTTGGAGTTTATTGATATCAAGAAATACTAAAAATGGTTAGATTAACAATGATAGTACTACCATGACATCCAAAAAAATTGTTACTAAAACAACAACATTCAGATCGATGTTTATTTAATGGAAACTACAGGTGGGGTAGTATGAAGAGATCTGCAAACTTATATATCGTTCAGCGTATGCCTATGATAATATGAGTAAAAGAAAATATTTGCGATTGCCCGTGATGATCGACAAGTACGTCTATCGATTGATTATTTTTATTATATTCATAATAAGCGATAAGATAATAAAACGAGTCATCATGGGATTATACATGAATAAAGGATAGGGTTACAAAGACACTGATCTAATAATATAACTTATCTGTATTTTAAAAAAATAATATAAATCCTAAGGTATAGGGTTACTATTGCACGGTATTGCAAAAATCGGCCAATGTCTGTGGGTAATGTTCATGCACGATGCGTGCAAGGAAAGACTAAATTGTTTCGAGTACCTTTAGAACTAGAATGTACATACCATATCTATTTCAATACTGGAGATAAAGCTGCCATTAATATTATATTATTTGCATATGTGTAAGTAAATGCGCCGATGTCGAATTGCATGGCAAATACATTGAGTTATTAGCAATCGATTGACTAAGGTTAACCTCAACACTATCTCGTATAGTGCGACAATAGCATACAAGAGTTCATTATTCCTTGTTATCATCAGTTGATTAACGCCTCAATTAATGACTTTACTATGAAGGAGACGCTTTTAGTTCAATGTCATTGATTTTCCATATTTCAACTAGGTAAAATAGACAACAAATCAACTTAAAAATTTATAGGTACCTTTCTGGATAATGTAAATGCCTTTTTATAGCTTGAAAGCCCAGTATGTTTGGCGTCCGTCGCCATATTGAATTGACGCTATTTACGCTTGTTCATGAAAAATGGATCATACCACGCATGCGTAAGTACTTAAGAATGCACCAGTCCGCCGACACTGACTACCAGTCAGCAGTCCTCTTGTCTAGTATTGTATCATTATGTAGTGGTGTACTAGACACAGTACAGTCTTCAAGTAAGAGAAATTTATGACTGTTCATCCATATTAAGGAAGGGTTTACTCGGCATATTTTTTGATTCTTGGATCACTGTGTAGTGCTATAATGATGCGAAAGATGATTTTAATTTTCTTTTTTTATATGTAGAGAGTAAAGTATAAAACAGTATCTTATTCACGATTACTGTAGTAGTGCTATTCTGTCATACAGTATCCAGTATGGCGATATTTATACTGTATACTGATCATACTTCTCAGATATGAACGGGAACGGTAGCCCGCATTTAAAATAATTTTTTTTCATTATTTTCTGAGATTATGGCTGACTTAATAATAAAGTAAGAAATAACATAAAATCAAGGGAAAAGCATTAAAATAGAGATGAATAAGCACATAATACTAATCCAATAGCGTAATACAAACTGAGACTAGAGACCGGACATCGAACGGAAATGGATTGAATGTCAGACACCAAGTACGCAGATGTACTCTTTACTATGGCAACGGGAAAAACAAAACAGCTCCTGCTGTGGTTTACCTCTAAAGTTCGTTGTAATTTGTATATAGAAACAGTGCTCTAGCATGGGGCTGTAGTAACATAGTCATTAATTACTCAATAACAAATAAATAATAATAATATGCATAATATCTACTTAAACAACTACTAACGCAGCTCATGCGAATCAAACCCGATTAGAGTAATACCTCCCTATGCGCACAGAAATACTGGTAATATGATAGAAACTTTTGATGGACGAGTAAGTGTGTAATCGACGATAAACGGTAAGATAGAATTGTAGGCAAATCGATCAAATATTGATGCAACAACTGGAAATCGTACAATTATAAAACTACCACATTTATTTATAATACACGTTCATTATCATCGCAATAATCCAAAGAAAGAATATTTAATCGTGAGCTAAGCTTTCCGATTGATAAAGTTGACACGCGTCGACAGACTCTACACTCTCTACTTACAACAACCTAGTAGTTTCTATTGGGATTCGTTGATTTAGTTGTGGCTATGTAATACAAATTAACTTCAATTTATTATACAACTTTAACTGAAAAAGAAATGGGAACTCGAGTTTATAACAGTGCTGGTAAATCCAGTACCAAGAGCGCAACTGGAAGTCCGATGGATGCTCCTAATGAGATCGCTGTCAAGATGTGCAAGAAAATCGCTCAATTAACCAAAGTTATTTATGCTCTAAATACTAAGCTGGACGACCATGAGGTAGCATTACAAAGCTTACAAGAAGGCTATGAAGAAGAAATCAAGCAAATGGTTACTGAAACAGAGAATAAACTGCTCCAATATAAAATAAAGCTAGAGACAGCTTTAGATTTACAGGATCGTTACGATAAGATTAAAGGTACTCTAAAAGAATCTCAAACAATTAAAAAAGGCTTACAAGATGAAATAGAGCAAATTAAATTAACTAACTTAGAAGAGAACAAAATACTAAAAAATGATTACGAATCAAAACTGAAAGAAATTGAAAATCAGCTTCAAGATGTAACTGACGATCGAGATAAAACCGTAAGTCATCTTAAAGAAATTAAACAAGCATCGATAAATAACCTTGAGTCGGTTGCTGATTCACTTAAAGAAAATCATAGTCGAGAAGTTGAAGCAATAAAATTAGCTTTAAATGAAAAAGCTGCCAAATTGGATGAAGAAATTGTTACCTTAAAATCAACTTATGAGAAGGAGATTGAACAGCTGAAGCAAGATCATCAAGCAGAACTTCATATGATCAAGAATACTGAAGCAAACAGTCATCAAGATTATATCGATCAATTAAAGAAAAAAATTGAAGATACAAACCGTTCATTAAGTGAAAAGGAAACAGAACATGAAAAAGTTATTAATGAAATGAAGACAGATTTCGTCGCTAAGGAAGAATATATTCATATTTTACAAGATCAGCTACAGAAAATTCAATTTGAAAAGGAATCAAGCAATAGCGTTACATATGGTATCGAAAAGCAACTGGGTGATGCTCAAGTCGAAATAGCAAAGGCAGCTTATAGAATTAATGAAATGGAAACAGCACTATCGATTGCTAATGAAAGAGGTGATGAACATGAAAATTTGCTGCTTAAGAAAGATGGTAAGTCTTAAACCATAAATATGCTATATACTTTATATACTGATATCGGGCCTAAAATCTTACTTGAAGACTTTATATCGTTAGAATCACTAAACGCATAAGTTAATTGTAAATTATATGTAGCATAACAGAAATACTATTCATAAATCATTACCCAATCTTTCTACTCAATTGAGAGTTTAATAATATATCTGTTTATTAAAAAGCATCTAATCTAATAGTAGCCTAAATTTCATTTCCGAATTAAAAATAACCTAATACCTGTGGCCGGTGTATTTTTAACATTGTCTAGATATACTGACATCTGTTCTGATTCTAATTGATTCCTCTTTTTCATTAGCTGAATTATTGAAGTTATCTGAAATCAACCGTCAGCTAGAGAGTAAAGTAAATGAGATGAACGTTACTGTTACTACTGCTATGGAACAAATGAAGTTATACAACAGCGAAAAGACAGACGTGGTATCAAGATATAAAGTTGAATCAGAGCTTAAAAATAAAAGAATAAAGGTATTACAAAACGAAATTGAAAAACTCTCCGCTGAAAGAGCTGAAATGAGAAGTATTTTCGAGAAGGAGAAAGAATTAGCCGCTTCGAAAGCAGCCGATAGGCAAATGCAGATTCAGGCAGAATTTACACAACAACTGGAATTAAGAAAGAGAGAACACAAATTGGAAATTGATAATTTAATAAAAGATGCAAAGAATAAATTAGAGGAGGTATGTGAAAGGTTTTTACTGAGATTTAAGAAATCGATTAAAGAATAATGCAGCTTGCTATTTTATTTCTACTCTTAATATATATGTGTTCAATTTTATCTATCCTTAGCAAAAGCATCAATTAGATAGAATTTATGACCAAGACCGTAGCCAGATTATAACAAATCACGAAGAAGTGGTTAACCATTTGAAGTCTAGCATTTCGGAATTAAATAGAGCTATTGATGCTGACAGAACCGAATTAAAAAGATTAAATAACTTTGTACATAATTCTTCCGAGGAACTGACTTCTAAAACTACACAGATCAAATCGTTGAAATCGAAAGTAACCGAATATGAGGGCATTGTTGCAAATAAATCTGCTGAATTAGAAACATCGCAACGACAGCTGTCTTCGCTATCGGTACAAATGATTAGTTTTTAATTTGTAAGGAGTAGATACTCATTTTTTGTAAGGATACTTACCAAAAGCTATTATATGAACTATTTCAGAATGAAATTAATGTCATTAAAAATGATTTTGAAAGTCGCATCAGAATTACTGAAGAAAATCATAGAAAGAAACTTGATGATGTTTCCAAAGATATGCTTTCATTCTGGTCCGAACGACTTAAGTACGTAAATAAGTATACATTTGGTCTGTTTGTGCAACATATTAGTAACTGATAGCATTGTGATTACAAATAGATAATTGACTCTATTTTTAAATTAGGAAATTGAATTTATATAATGTAATTTCTTTATCAGCAACAAACCAAATATAAATCCATACTATATTGCATTTTATTACGTGAAATAGAAATGAAAATCTAAAGCTACGAGCTCAATTAGAGGAGACTCACTTAAAAGATCAACAAGAAGCATTACACAAGTTAACAACTATTAAAGATGAAGAGATTGCTGAAGTTAAATTTCAAGCTAACTTTCAAGTTAAAGAACTGCAATCTAAAGTATTAGATTTACAGCAAACATTAGATACTTCGTCAAAAGAAGCAAAAGAGAGAGAAAAAGAAATTATTCAAGAGACGGAAGAAAAAATTAGCGCCATGAAGAAGCAAATTGATATGACAACAAATGACGTAAAACAACGAATTAATGCCATCAAAAAGGAGTATGAGGAAGAAATACGTGATATTAATGAAAAGCATAATTATGAGTTAAAGGCAAGTTATTGGGAAATGATCTTAACCTTATTACTTCTTAATCAATATAACCGCCACTTTTATGGAGAAAAATAGTTTTAAGCATAGATTACGCTACTACTTTATCTCTCTAATGAATACTATTATTACAGGTAACAGAAGAAAAGACGAAAGTTGAAACACAAAATGAGGTTAGTGAACAGCTAAAAGCTAGCCAATTAGCCATTGAAGCCATCAGGGAGCAAGCAGAAAGACGGCGTATTGCCGATATTAAAGAACTTCAATTAGTTCATCAACGATCACAGGGTAATATATATTTCTATTTAGTACATTTCCTTATAAATTGCTTGATTATAACTGATCTTTTTTTATAATTAGACTCTTTAAGAGAGGATTTATCTCATCAGCATATGGAAGAACTTAATAAACTAAATAAGCAGCATGCAGCACAGTTACAAGCTTCCCGATTGGAACTTCAGCGTGCGATGGAATTAAGAAAACGAGAGGTAAAATAGAATTTATTCATTGCTTATAAGATTGAAATTAAACTCACTGTTAGTTACCTTTCAAAATTTTTTATTAACAACTACCTACTATGAATTACTAAACATAAAATCGTTCTGTCTTTATGAATTAATTTTACAGAATCAAGACCATGACAACTTGGTCTATGAATTAAATTTTAAGATTGATCAGCGTGAGATTCAAATAGGCGACCTGCAAAAACAGATCGCTGAAATTAATAGGAAAGTTGACTCTTTAGATTCGCAATCTAAAGCTAAAGATACTGAAATGGAGGAAATTAAGAAGGACGCAAGCTTTCAATTAAGGTGGTTAATTATTACTTGGTAGACAATAAACTTGGTCGATATGGTGATACTTAATATCTATAGTTAAAACAATTCATTTTTACAATCGATATATAGACGGCAAGAAGAACAGTTAGGAGTTGCCCATCAAGCTGAAATGGATTCATTAGCGGCTGAACATATGCGAGATAAGCAAAAGATGTTAGGGGAATTTAGCCAGACTAAAGAATTTTTACATCAAAAAATAGCCGGATTATATGAGATGTAAGTCATAAATAATTGTCCTATTGTATACGGTGCATCCTCATTAACTACTGATATAGAATAAATACATTTGATATTTTAGAAATGATGAGAAAAATATAGCGCAAAAATGTCAAACGATACTTGTTACTGATATAATACATATACATATTATGTAGGCTACAAGAATCTGAAAGAAGATATGCAAATAGAGAACCTCGTGAAGAGGATGTTAAACAAATTGCAGAACTGAAAGAGATTCTAGGACTTAAAGATTCCGAAATCAAAAAATTAGTGGTGAGTATTAAAAATTTCTAATGTCGATACTACAGAAGACAAAGTTTATCTAGAGTATAATGAATTTTGAATGAAATATTAAAACAGGATGAGAAACGATTCTATCAACTGGAGCTTATTAATAGGGAAGAAAATTACAACAAAATGTTTAGCAGATCGCCAAATGTTGGTGTAATAAATCCATTGATATCTACAAAGGTAACTTTAGATCAGATAATAACTCTATCACTGAAGTGAAATGTAATTTTGCATCCATAATTAGATGAAAAATTCATAAACGATCTTTTTTTCATTATCAGAAAAAGCAATCTAACATCAGAAACAGTGCCAAGAAGGATTCTCGATCTAATTCACCTAATGGCAAGTTGGAACCGTTATCTGGTACGCCAACTCATAACTACTCACTAAATAAAACAATTCCTTTACCGGATCAACAATTTTCAGTCACAAAAGCCCAAAAGAGAGCGGTTGTGTCTTAATTTTACTGTACTAAATCTATTTATTACAACACGAGACCATGCAGTAAAATAATATACACATGTAATGTACAGCTAGCAATTATGTTTATTTGCGAAATTAAGAAGCGATATAAGATTTAATACTAGCAGCAATTTACGACTTGTATTGTTTGATAGTTATGCGATCTTAAAGCATCGTGATCAATACAATGATTTACATTGTATATTGCGGTGCTAAATATCTATCAAGCTCTATAAATTAAAGTTATTCTTATATCTGAATCGAAACAAGATATAATGTATAAAAATACCTGAAATCTATTTTCTTAATCAAATCTGTTTAATTAATCCTAATCTATCCAATACAAATTCTTTTATTTTAATTCTACAAAGTCTAAAATACGCCAATTACGCGTATAGAAGGCACTTTATCTCGGTTAACTATCTTTCATTAGATGGAGATAACGCAATTTTTCTACTATGAATTTTATAACAGCCAGTAAAATTTTATTTATGTCTACATGCCGACAATATGCAAGACGCACCAAATAGAAATAAAATTCAATTACTGATGATATATTTACAGTATTCCTATTGCACCTTTTGTAATCTTGTAATTACGAATTCTCCTGTAAAACGTACAGTATAAATTCTATGTCTATATCACTAAAATATAAATCGATATAGATGTATACTATACACAGATATGCGTAATGCTAAAATACGACACTGACTTGCTCGATTGATAATTATAATTAGCGTCTATCAATTGTCCTGTCATAAGCATAACGAATATCTTAAGTATTACTATTAATGGAATAAAAAATACCCGGAGTCGCGAATTTTAATCAATTTTATCCTATAGGCCGACTAAATGATGTAATTATAATATCCAATTACTGTAGATCGTAAGGTCTTCACTTTACGTATTGCTAATTCTTTACTAAAAAGAAAAACTTTTTCCATTAACTGTTGAAAACAATAACACATTACCGATACCCTGAGCTATTTATGATTTAGTCTACCAGATACTGTACAATGTATAGTATAGGAGTAATGTTGCGTGCTAATGCCATTTACAACACTCAATGTTTGAAGTATAAGTATCGATTCGATTCGATGTAATACTATAATTTTTAAAATTTTATTCAACTGGATACAATTGACGATAACGTAAAATTTACAGGCAATGCATTACGACTCTGCAGTACTGTGCAGTAAAAAGGGAAACTTTCACGTTCGTTTTAGTAGTCTCTGCTTTCATTTAATGACTATTTTCAGGCTGCATACGCGTATATCAAATGTTGGCGGTCATTTCTCGTAGTTTGTAATGACCTCGCAAGACTTTCAGTAATTAGGGCATTGACTGACAGAAACGTTAGCTGAGCTATCCTAATTACGGAATACGAGCAATGTATGAGTATGGCTCACACTGTAACTAATAATACATCCAGTACTTCTGTATTAGTATTGATTGATTTGCCTTCTATTCAATGACATAGACTAAAGAATCGTCAATATTACTTTAGCCAACGTAAAGGTGGCATCGAAATCTTAGTATGAGCAGGTATCTGCAGATTTAGCCATCAGCACCATAACGACATGCTACCGTCAGCGACTGCTGCACAGCGCACAGCTAGCAGGATACGGTAGACCAGTAAGTTGAGTAGATAGACTACTGTGGTTCAAGTATCCAATAGAGCTGAGCCTAATCCATTTTATTTATTTTAAGTTTCTTCTAACTTTCTAAGTTTCTAACTTTCGGCATTAATAGCGTTTTGAAATATTGGGTAGTCGTGCGCTACTTATTCGTCAGCTGTGTGTAAAATAGATGTCGTATTAGTAAGATTTATTCATAGTTTAGTACCAAGATTATATGCGACATATATTATGCGCAACTTGCAGTACAGTGTACAGTACTGTATGTCAATGTTAAGTACTGTAAGGTACAGTACAATGTGCACTCGGCTTTCTACGGTACCGTACCGTATCGGGCCATAGAGATCTCTATCCAGCGTACAGGAGGAGCTCCTCCACGAGATCACCACGGAAAACATGGCAGCTGGTCGAGTAATGATGTTCCAACGTGCACGAATTGCTTGCCAAATGATAGTAACACGGCAACATTATCGTGGTATGGCCGCTATACCGGAGACTTTACGCATGGAAACCAAGGAGAAGAAAGAATATGAACGTAAATTGATGTGTTGGAGAAAAGAAATGGCTGTGCTTAGAAAGAAATTTTTCGACCATCATCAGCGATACATGCAAACACAACTTTCTAGTCAAGAAGACACCAAGGAAGAGGAAAAACGGCAAGATGTAGTGACTGAACGGATCATTCAGGAGCGTAATAAGAAAATTTCAAAACGAAGGTACATTTGCATACTTCCTAATAGTTTATTGTAAGCAGTGAATACTACATCTTCTACTTTATACGAATCTTCGCTAACCGTTAGAGAGTTCAACACTGCTGTAATACTTTTTAAACAATATACAAAACTCGTAGCTGCAGTACTGTACTACTGTTGTATCACTAGGTCGTTTAAATGTATACGTTATTAGTTGATCATCCTTTGCATTTACATTATGTATTGTTTAGTAGTTAAATTATTACTGTGCTCGATCCTACGTATAGAGAGATAAGAGAAAAACAAATCAGACAAAAAGCAGCTGTATCAAGAGAAGTTGGTGCAGCCAAGCAACAAGCTTCTGAAGAGAAGATCCTCAATAAATATACACAAGCTGTATCCAACCAAATGGTAAGTCATGAATGATTATGTGGAAATACAGTACAGTAAATACGCTTGCATGCTTTAAATGTGCTAAGATTATGTAGTAATGCATCTGACAAAAGGTACAATATGGTATGTAGGGTAATAAAATAAAATTTTATGGTTTGCATAAGTGAATATAACTTTTAAGTGCTCTAAATTTGCAAGATATCTAGTAGTTGTCTGTAATGTCGTACGGGTATTATTGTGCAACGCGGATTAATTATGACATATAACTAAACAACAAGCCAAAGTGTAACTTTTTCGGAGTGAATCCGAACTCTGTAAAATATATTCAATATAGCATCAGATTTATAAAATACAGCAGTTGAACGTTGAAGATATAGAAATAAGTTTAATATCTTCACTGCTACAAAGAATAGATTTAAGTTATGCCCTACTTAATAGACATACACAAAATGCGATATCGTTTCTCAGTGTTAAATGCCCTTACCCCTAATAATTCCGATAACCCTGATAATATTTTGGGATTTCGCAGGTGGAAAGTGAAAATTTTATTACCGAAGACAATATTGATGCAAAGTTACGCGAAATTATTACAAATACCAAGGATTACAACTTTTATGTTTATGAAGATGGTAAAATCGTCACGCCTAGCGATTCTACTGAAGTTGAATAGATAAAGTATCAAAATTAATTTAAGATTTTCATATATTTTTCCTACGACATTGGTAAGTCGATACGGTGAGGATATACACTTATGGCATACACGCGTATGAAGTCTACACAACTCGATGTGATTGATGCGAATTATATAACGATTTAAATTATTTTCTAAAAACCTCTTTCTGGAATTTTCAAGGGAAATTATAAAGCACGTACTCATACGCGCATGATGTTTTATGATAGAAACATGGTTTTTAAATTACACATTTAATGGATGCCTTATAACAAAAAACGGAACTGGTATCATTAGATGACATGACAAAGTCAATACCAAGTAGATGATTTTTATTTCCGGAAAAAAGAATTATTATTGCAGTAGTTTATACATATGCAAAGTGTATACTATATATACATGTGTATTTTTACACTATATTGTGTGTATATAATAATAAGCTGATGTGATTAAACGTAATTTAATGAATGCTAATGTTACAGTTTTCTTATTACAGTACCTTGTAAATAAATAAAGAGTAACATTATGAAAATATGACCCTGCAGCATCCCTATTTTCTTATTGTTGTCATTGCCTAAGGATAGCTCTACTACGTATACATTCCTATTTTGATAATATAATTATTTAAACATAACAGTTAAAAACTTTCTTAAAGAATACAGTACTTCTCGAAATTCAAGCCTGCTGTAGATACGAGTATAAGCTGTGCCATGTTGGGAAAGTTCGAATCAATTTTTATCTCTGCTACTATAATTAATAAATTATATTTAGCATACACTAAGTTTTAATTAACTATATCGATATTAGTGTAAAATAGTACTCAACCATGTACAGTATATGTAGCCGTTACTGTATGAGTCCATTACAATCTGGGATAGTTTCTAAGAAGTTTTATAACCAGCCATAAAAATCGATAGACTCCATGCTCTTATGCGACTTATTAATTAAGTTAACCTCTCAAAAATCTATGAAATGGCAGTAACAAGCGCAGAACTACCGCATGGCTTTATGTTAGAATCATAGACGTATGATTCGAATGTCAAATTATGAATAAACCGCAATACGCGTATGTAGACTTTAGCTTCACATCTTACATCACAACAGGAATATCGTAACCTATTAACCTATTACTTATGACATGCATAATATCTGATAGAAAACAAATAGGTGAGCAACAATGAACAAACATGGAAACATTTTGTGGTATTACAGTTGTTAGACATATTACAACGGCATGTTAGTTAGTATTACATATTCAGGAAAACTTACACGGTTAGTTAAATGTAATATGGCCGTATATTTTTTAATGACGTTAAATCTTTAGAAATGAGATTTTAAAATAGAATTTATTTGATATCAAATTACACGTACAATATATATACATTTTCAGATGCCTCAAATTTGAATGACTGGATGTAATAAAATTATATGAAAGGTTTATTGATGAATAATTAAACAACACCAAGTATTGTAGATGTTGTAAAAGTGCGAGTAGGCAAATATTCATCTAGTTAGAGCAATTAGGCTTTAAAAGTAATTAATTTATCAAGACACCGTACTCTCCCTAATTTTTACTTTTTCTAAAATCATTAATTGCGGTTCAGTTGAAATAACTAGAGGATATGGTAACAATTTCCAATTAATTCTTATACCGGAGTAACCATTGACGACAGAAAGTTGACGATGAGTAATCTGGTAACTATCCCAGTCAGCAGCTTCAATTATTAAATGGGAATACTTTAAAATCCACGGATCGGCTTTCTTCATATTTTCAACTTTAGAATAGCTGTAAGAATGATCAAACTTTCATTATCACTGAAAAATTGTGAGAAAACTTGTTCAACTTTATTAACAACTATTTATAATTATTGATATTGTCTTACTTCCAAGAAGGCTCGAGCTCACCAAATCTTGAAACACCCGTTTGTGCAGCGAGATTACAGATATGCACTGAAACTAATAAGTTCCAGGTCAGTTCAAAACGAAGTTGACATTTAATTTAAGTCCAATACTAGCAATAGCAGGAACATAGAAGTCACAAACAAACCTCCTTGTCTCTCTTTGACTAGACTATGTAATTCTTGCAGCGCATTTCCTCCAGAATAATTGTGATATGAAACGCATAACATTATCGTAGAAAATATCGAATTTAATAATAGTACACCAACAATGCTGATAGCTCCCAAATTAGGCGAAATTCTATTAAATTTCCTTTGACTATAGTATGAATTAATCAGTGCACACAGATTAATGGTTATAGTCAGTGGTGATAATCAACAAGTGCATGATTACTTTCAAGTTATACAAGTACTTACATAAAAATGAGACCTCTAGCCGCAGAAATATTAAGGAGTGGAAAAGCATATATAATAAATCGCAATTCTTTATGGGGTAGTATCGAGTATATTAAAACGAAAATAATACCAGAAAAGAAGATGGTCCTAATCTGTTTATCAGTAATAGCACCTACAGGAGAAAGTAAATAGGCAAGTAATAGCGCTCTTGGTAGAGCTGAATAAAAATACCATAGAAACGGTGAGGTCTGATATTGGCATTCATTGTCAAGGAAACTGAACGGAATTGTGATCATGAGGGTACGCTTTTTATTTTAGCTTGTTAATCGTTCATCGACTATTATATTACAACATGAAAGCCAATGTTTTGCATCATGTAATGTTATCAGTATAATAACAGTAAATAATATTATTCATTAGTTAGGATACGCCCCAGTTTGAGCTCTTATTCATGATGGTATTGTACCAAAGCACTTCACCTTCTGGCCATAAATATCTTCCCCAGCAGTACGAGTCTATGGCAATTGTAATTGCTACAAAATGGATCCATGTAAATATAAGAATATTTCAAGCAATAATTATCCAAAAATACCACTATCGATAACAAGCGGGTATTTGCGTAAAATGGTATAGTTTAATATTATTTTGGACTTAATTTCTGTGTAGTACCTAAACAAAAGATGGTGGCAAGAGTACCATGGTAAAGCAATTTCAGTATAGATAATCTAAAGCTCATCAACTCTAAGAGTAATAATATTCCCAATAGGAGACATAGCTCGAATCGGAACACCAGTATCGCAAACGCCGATAACCATATAAATTTGCTATGGTGTCCTCTCATCCAACTTGTAACTGCAAACATCACTATCCAATTACAATGATGCAATGAATAGAATATACATATAAATATATAAAATGTTGTAAATACTGTAGATGTATTTAATTTGTACATATCCAAGACAAAGCATCAAAATGATCATTTTGTAAAATAACTTACCAACAACTAAGGCAAAAGTATTTGGCAACGTCCTCGAGATGTAGAATAAAAAATGAAATTGGGAAGCTGTTAACAATAGCATATATCGAGCAATGGTTGTACCAAAAGTGTCTCGAACAGCATCAGATAGCGTTAACAACCCTTTTAATCCCCATGCCATAAGGCAGCACCTAACTAGCAAATATCCAATCATCACCAACATTACTTGTACAGCTTGATAGATGTAACACAAGCATGCAGTACTCACGAATATACTACCTGACTGTAGCTATGCTATAGTCTATTTAATATTATAGCATAAAATACTCTATTTAACGCAACGTACCGATATATAAAGCTGCTAGTTTAGAATGGGTGATGATGATAAACGGCCATGCAGTTAACGAGATTACTAAAGGACCAGTAAATGTTCGAGGTACGACTCCTGGAAATTCATGGTGATCATACTAAAAAGTGATATAGCATAACATGAATACTTTATCTTTCGTGGGTATCATTTTAACAGATTTGAATTAATTGAGTAGAATATCCATTAAAAATGTCTAATACGCTATAAATATCGGTATTCATCAAACATAGGGATCTACGCATAGGTATGCATCATAGTCTATGGGTATATTGCATGGCTTATACCGATTAATAAATTTATAATTATTATCATTTTTCCTTTTACCATTGTAATAATATTGTAATACTGTAAGTGGAATTAGATTATATAAATAATTAATGATTACAGCTAATGGCAGTATACGTTTGCATGTATGGTACGTTGTTCTTGACGTCTACTGTAATGATTCAAAAACTACTAGCCCTGCTATCAGTATAGGTGATTCCTTCTTGAGAAAATGGTATCATTATCAAAGCACAGAGGAGACGAATAAGCTCTATTTATCACTGAGGTACAGAATTGACAGTAATGTTTATTACACGTGTACACAGGCTTGCAATTAAGTTCTTATGCCAAATTGATTTGACGATCTTCAAAGCTGAATAAGCTGCAGTGGCGTTGCAATGATGAATATTTACAGTACTATTCGATGTATTGTACCATGTCTAGCACATGCACTGAATCCAATACTGTATGATTGATTGATTATTCGTTTGATGCAGCCTTGCAAATGTCAGCCGTAAGGATTGCTGTAGGTAACAAGATTTGTACAAGTCCAGTAGGTGACATTATACTACTACTGCATGATGACAAGTCTGATCAAATATGGAAAGATATCAAGGTGTGTGGATATGCAACCAGTTGTAGAAAGTAATGCCTATTGCAAAGTTCAACCTTTTGTATATTGCCCTTATGATAAATGATATCATGAATGGCTTGTAAATTGAAGCTTTCTTCGACTTTGGTATATGGACATACAAGCAAATGCAGAAATGCCACTGCTACCACTAAATACTTTTCCCATGGCATAATTGAAAAAAATGGCGAGGGATTCCTTGGCTAACTTTGATTGAAATTCGGTTTAATTCATTGACTGATTGACTAAATTGATGTCACCCTTGATCTGATGGCAGTGACGTCCAGTCCAAGCCCAATACGCACGCGCATTGCTACAGTACACTGTACTGTACAACTGCAGTTTACAGTACTGTACTAAAAGTTTTGTCCCTCTTGTAACAGCTGTGAGGTGAAGTAAGATTGCATCAATTGTATTGACTCTACCGTAGCGTAGTACAGTACACTGTACTGTACAACTACAGTGTACAGTATTGTACTAAAAGTCTTGTCCCTCTTGTAGGGATGACAAACTATTGCTAAAAATAGCTTCAACGCTACTGCTGTACTGCATACTGGATACTGGACACTGGACACTGGACACTGGATACTGGATACTGACTACTGGACACTGGACACAGAACACTGGACAGTAAGTATTAACGCTGACGGATCTGGCGTATCGTTCTGTACCCAAACAACTGTGAGGTGAAGTAAGATTGTATCAATTGTCTTGACTCTACCGTAGCGTAGTACAGTTCTTGTCCCTCTTGTAGGGATGACAAACTGTTGCTAAAAATAGCCTCAACGCTACTGCATACTGGACACTGACTGCTGGACACTGGACACAGAACACTGGACAGTATTGCGCTGACCAAACTGGCGTATCGTGCTGTACCCAAACAACTGTGAGGTGAAGTAAGATTGTATCAAAGTCCAAGTGAGTGAATGCAGCGCAGCGGGTCACTAACATGACACATGACCGCTGCAGTACGTCATTCGATGATACTGTAGCATAGGAGAAAAATAGCAAATTGTATAGAAAGACCTTGATGAAGTGGGCCAAGTGAAGCAGAAAACCGCCCATGACAACACTGGCATAATACTGTAGTTAATAAAATTAACATGGGGAGTAAAATTGATGCCAAAATAGTTTTATTAGGTCGAGAATACGCCGGCAAAACTTGCCTGGTTGAACGCTATTTACATGGTAAAGCGCCTGGTTCTACTCCTTATCAAAATGTACGTCATTAAGTATCAAATTGAAATGGATATAAAGCCTATTCTATTTAGCAAGAAGACTTACACTGTAAATTAATCAGCAAATCTGCTCAAAGGCAGGCAATTCTGTAGGCAATAATGTCCATTTTTAATTGATAGACTGGACTTGTAATGAAGAAATTAGGATAAAGTTATTGTAGTGTACTATATGGATAAACCAGTAGTCGATGATATTGGTTAATATTCCTTTCTTGATGATAATGCCACATTGGCGTTGTTGTCATTTTATAATACGGAACATGGACTGTATTTCTAAATGGATCCAAATCATCAATGTTATTATTATTGTTTTCACTTGTATTAATGAACTGCCTCATACTATTCTTGTACAATATCGCGGCAATGCTGATCAAGTGCATCTGAAGTTGATTGACAATATGTTATGTTTATTAGACTATTGGCGCTGCTTTTGGAGCTAAAAAAGTTTCAGTGGCAGGTCGTGCAATTACCCTTGGTATCTGGGTAAGTTCTGGACTATTTTCAACTTGAGATATCGTCACCAATATTAACAATTCGTGCCATTTCCTCTAACAATTATTTTGAGAAACTTATGCAATTGCTTCGCCTACAGTCTGGTTTTACTTTAATAATGATATAGAACAGTACAATCTTGTAGATGATAGGTTACTAATATATTGAACAATCGATCCAATGAAAACGCTACATCTTTGCAATACTACCAAGATTATACTCGATAGAAACTGGTAGATTGATATTTTTTCATCTGCTAGTACTGTACAGGTGATAAAACATGGGGTACACGTATATTGATGGTATATCACTTATGACTCGTAAATCGTACACTTGGCTATCGTTACCCCAAATAATTTGTTAAAGTTGAAATACTTTCTGTTGTATAATTAATTGTATTCGTATATTACTTATTGCTTGATTGCATATGGAGATTGCTTTTTTTATCCGATAGTACAAGTGATAACACAGTGTATGCGTATTCTTGATGATAATCACTAATGAATTACTACTGAACTGTATACCTTAGCTCTTATTTATACACGATATGGACAACGTCATTGCCCGAAATAATTATTATAAATTTAAAAAGAATTTCTGTTGTAGGTATAATCGTTCGTTGTTTAATACTTGATTATACAGTAGTATGATAGAGAATAAAACTAGCGTAAGGAAATCATCCATAGCTCTATACACGTATTTATAGTACTGTAGAATTCAGCTAAAAGTTTAACCTTAATATAGGAGGCTGATAGACAGGATAACTGTTAAAAAGGACAGCCGTATAGGAAATTACATCAATTCAAAGGTAGATGCGCATGTCGTATGTGCGCCCTCTACTCTAACAAGGTTTACGTACAGTATACCTCGTGTTGCTGCCTCTGAATTCAATCATTATAATGGACCACTGGTGCTATTATTACTTTATGGCTTACCGCGACTGAACATAAACTTCAACTAGGATATCAACAATTAGTGTAATAGCATATGACATAATGGCACTATTCCTATTAGGATAGGATAGAGTGAGGCATTCCCTCGATTACGTAGAACCCAATAACATATTCATGCATAATTGTACGAATTAAGCTTTTTCCACAAAGAGAATATAGTGAATACTGTTACAGAAATATTGACTGAATAAACGTTTATAATAGAGTACATTGATTAAATATTATACATGTTGTCATTTACTATCTAGAGGCGAGAGTACCACAACTTCTTTCAGTGATAAATACCGTAAAATTATACTAATTATCATTTCATTGATCAGGATACTGCTGGATCAGAAAGATACAAAGCCATGAGTCGTATTTATTACCGTGGGGCCAAAGGTGCCGTAGTTTGTTTTGGTATGTACAGTATCTATATTATGGTTTTGCAATCTCGAATAAAATCGTTGATATACTTTATAAATTGCCTTTCCTTATCTATTATACGCGTCTTTAGAACATAAATTTACTTTGGAAACATTTTTAATTAGATTTAACAGATTCAGCTAGTTTTGGAGTTGCCCGAGAGTGGATTGATGAACTCAAGTCTTGTGAAGAGGTATAGTCTATCTAGAATAATTTATCCATCACCTTCTAATCCTTGTTATGCTATTTCTAGTAAAGAAATTGCCTAACAACCAAATATAAACATTAGTCTTATGAATTCTTTAATTTCGATGTCATTGCTTCGCCTACTGTAATAGAATAATCTAACTTAATTTTTGATTGCATCAATTTTCGTTATCATCATTAATACTTTAATAATAATTATATAATATTACAGGCTTGTAAGGTCTATTTATGTGGTACCAAAAAGGACTTAATCAGCGGTGACAAAGCACGTGCGGTATCGCACAGTGACATCCAAGCACTAGCTGACGGTAAATAATTTATTATGTGTAAGACTTATTTTGCCTAGGGTAATGCTGCTAATACAGCACGGTATAACTATCTTATTGATTACCTTCTTATAGTTACTATACTATTATAAGCCTCTACTTGTGTTATTATATGATCATGCTAATATAATTACCCAACATCCTTCAGACGTACGTGCAAAAGCATTTGAAACTTCTAGCGTAACTGGTGAAAGTGTTGGTAAGTTTTACATCGTACAATCTTTCATGGCGTATATATGTCTTATTCAGTGTATGTTTACACTAAAGCTTGCGAAATATTATAACGTAATAATTTTAATGATATTATAAGGATGCAATGAGGTAACAACTATGAAAAAGTAGTTTAACTGTCGTGAACAAACTGAAAAATCTTTTTTACCATTATTGTTTTATACTTGTATACAAGTACGAAAGGATTTCCGTATTGTACTGATATAATTGACAATATTAATATTGGAAGACTGATAACAGATAAAAATGACGATGTGCAATTAATCAAGTTGATGATATAGTTATCATATCGTACCACATTCTATTGATATCATTGTATTGTACTATATAATTTGCAATATTAATATCGGAAGATTAATAGCAGATAAAAATGACGATGTGCAAGTAATCACGTTGATGATATAGTTATCATATCACACTACATCCTATTAATATCAATGTATAATTTGTCTTTAGAATCATTATTTTTCCAAATTGCTGAAGATCTCATAAGGGATAATGTAATATCACCTGCAGGTAATTGATGTAATGACAAAGGAATGCTTAGAAGCAGTCCTATCTTATGGTACTGTGCTGATTCTAAATACTTTAAATAAGTTGGTAATTATTAACGGAATTTTAGATATACAAGTATTGTTATAATAATCAAATTACTTAAATGTACTATATAGATGAACCTAAGCAAGGATTTAATGTGGATAGCAGCTCTGCTCCTGCTCAAAAGAAATCATGCTGTGGTTAATGCTTAATAATATATATAGTTGTTTCTCCTACATTGTAGCCTAACATAGCAACGTCATGACAATCAATTCTGACATTCTTTTCTTGTGTATGATAATCTTTCAATAGTGAATAGAGAATGAATGACTTTTTGACTTAATTACCTAGTTAAGAATTTAGTATTTTCTAGAGATTGACTTGGAATCTTTACGATTCATAAAGAACTGATCATTTTCAAATATAGAAAGTATTACTACATATGCAAATGTATATTCTGTTATCAGTAGTTAATATAACATACTGTATTTTATCATTTCCTCACAGATGATTTATCGGCTATAGAGCAAGTGACACTGTTATTTGTAATTATGATATATCAAATAGGTCAATATTGAACTATGTATTCATATGCGACTTACTCAAATGATAGTTTGACATGATTTAAATTTTTAATTAAAAGATCTGTTTTCGTACAAATTATGATTTTAGTATTGTTTAAAATAATTTCCAGAGTTAATACAGGACGTAGTCTTTATATTTATAACAATTGCATGGCACGATTAATACCTTTATTATCATTTACTTATCGACCTGAAAAACTTACTCACTAAATTAGTTGTAAAGTTTCTCAGCAATACCACGATAGTATTATGATTATGTCATTAGATATCATTTCACCCGACGTAATTGGGCAAATACAACAATCTTGATGAGATGCAGAGACATGCCGCTTCATAAAGTATTTGAATGTATATTTGCTTTGGATAGGTTTAAATTTTAAGGACATTATAAATGTAGTCTAGAAAATTAATCTACAGTACAGAACTGTACTTAGGAGGACCGAATTAGTTCTTATACTGCAATTACAATTCGACCAAATTATATAATATTATCAGAGCGATGACATGAATCCCGACTGTTTAGGCCATCTTAAGAACTGTTTGGACCATGGCAGCAACACCATCGTGTACCACATGAAAGTCGGCGTCGCACATAAATGCAGCAGTTGTCACTACGCGATTTTCTTGATCAACATGAATTTCGTGAAAGCAGTTAAGCAAATGTTTATCAGTCATAAAATTGGGCTATATTTATAATGTTATAGTTATTAGTGCTGTAAACTGTAGATGATAGGTACCATCATTTTTTAAGTTGGATTGACAAAATACGAACCAGCGCTCATCACTGTACAGTGCAAGTAGCAAGAACACCGCTACCAATTTAAAATTTACTTTTATAGCATAGAAAGGATATATTAACAGCTGTATCGACATGCTTGGCTCCCATTTTTTCAATTGCTTGTGCAGTATCGGCATAAGGCCATTTCCCGTCGTCGTTTTTACTCTGCCCTACAGTTACTTCACCCGTTCCAAGAACCTATACGTTGATAAAAATTATAAATTGGCATTATACTAAATCATCATATGAAGATAATGCTAAGAAAGGATATGACTAAAATTAACTTCCTAAGAGACCTTGGCCACGATTGTTGGGGCGATGCAACAAAATCTAAAATTTTGTAGAAAGTAACAAGATTGTGCTTAATCACATGATGAAAGTATGATACATTTTCTAGAACTATATTGCTAAAATTTTTGTATTATTAAAACGTAAATAAATCTATTTCAAAATCAAATTAACTGTCTCTTCTATTGATTCTTACCCCATGGGTTTTTTCAACTTATGAAAGTCTACGATAACACGTTGCACTTCATCATTTACCTCACAGTCTGGGCCTTTAACTGCAACAGTAGACCTAGTAGAGAATAATTCCGTGCAATATTAGTACTACTACATAATCTATATGACAAGATATCAAATTTGTAACTAGATTAATCACTTATGCAGTAATTTAATCACCAACATACAAATTCTTCGCTGCTCCAAACCCTCCAGGGAATACAATGGCGTCATAATCATTGGCTACCAAAGTATCAAGAGCTGCGATATTACCTCGAGCAATTCGTGCTGATTCTTGAAGAACGTTTCTAGCAATTACAAGTATAATCATTCACTTCAATCAATAGAACAATCTTCATCTAGCATGTTAGTACACTTTATAAACATAGTTGTTGACATGTCTATAATACTGTAAGTTTGGACTTGCCTGTTGACACTTTCCTCCTGTCCATTCAGATGATTGATAGTATGCATTTGTGGAATATTAGGCGCAAATATAGAGTATTTCACTCCTTCACGACTTAAGCTCACTAAAGCACTAAAGTATTAAAAAAATAGCATTGAAATCATTATTTAATAACTTACTTTATCGTTTTATCAGTAAGATAAAATGGATTTCTAGAAGTATAGTAACTTATTGACTTATACATTAGGTGCAAAGCGACTAACAATAACGTCTATTAGAATTCTTGCAGAGTCTAATGGCAGTTTTGACAATACAGTACAGTATACATATGCTCGTACCGAATCGTACATAAATAGTACGCTATTTCAATATATTGTAAATATTACGTTGTATAGGCATACTTATGGGACAGCTGGTGTCAAATCCTAACAACTATAAAGGTAAATCATGCATTATTACCACTATAACTTCCTACATCTAGAAACTTACGCAGAAGCTTCGTGGATTTCGCTTCCATCGAAGACTCCACAGCCAGATAAAACCTACAAGAGAAAATGAGTTCCTGTGTTAGGCACGCGTCTAATTTTACTACATAAGCGTATACTCCGTAGAGTAAATTATATTAAAATAACTTGATATCATTGATAACAACTATTCTAAGTGAATCATTATAATTGTATGTGGGAATATTGAGGCAAAATACTGTACTCAAAAGAAGTCTGAGTAAATTAATGTATCGATTCATTTTATAGCACCTTTTCTAAACTAGATTGATATAATTGTTATTATACCGGTTGATTCTCTTACAGCAAATATGAGATACTGCATAATTCAATTCGTTAAGTAAGATGATACAGTATGTCTATATGAGTGACTGTAACTGATTATTCCTTTGCATACTATGGGTGCAGTATTCATTTTTCGGTAGACTGTAGCTATTTTTTTTTCTCTCGCGTATCATCATCATCAATCATCGCCTCAATAGTCAACAGCAAATAGTCAGCAAATCGTTTCTTTCCTCTACTGTACAC
This sequence comes from Trichoplax adhaerens, assembly GCF_000150275.1. Lineage (NCBI taxonomy): Eukaryota > Metazoa > Placozoa > Uniplacotomia > Trichoplacea > Trichoplacidae > Trichoplax > Trichoplax adhaerens. Next base: position 355,710 of record NW_002060950.1, on the reverse strand, counting down.
GTATAATAATCCTCTTATCATATTCTTTTATCATGCAATACTCGTATACCAGAGCTATCTTCTTGGGCGTAGACATGACACCAGGTGTAGTGGAAATAAGTCGGCGAGAAATAAGTTGGAAGCCTTTCGAAAACATTTGCAACAAAATGAGCTCTTGTTCACGGATGAATTGCAGCTTGCACTTTACCTCTGCTAGTGCTTAACTCTACAACACTACAGTACAGTATACTGTAGTGTACACTGTACTGTACACTGTACAGCAGCTCGACTCTGAACTGGATTAGACTGGACTGACAGGACGGATGGGAATGAGTCACGGGGACAGCTAGGTCAGGAGTCAGGACCGACTAGACCATACAGTACCTTCGGACAAAATTTCACTTTGTACTGTAGCAGATTTTGTCTTTAAACTGATATTGTTTGAGAATTTTATAATGGCCATCACGAGTAGCGTAATTCTATCAACTCGTATAAAAAGTTCAGCTCTCTAGCTACATAATATTGTAAAGTATAGCTATTTTAGATTAGCTATAGTAATATTTTTCCCCTTTTTCTACGTCTGAAAAGAAAATAAACATGCTTGTTCTATACTGTACTGTAGAAACGATCCGCATACTGTAAACTTCTACACCGTATCTCCTGCAGCTCTGGTCGTTTTTCTTCAATCATCGGAGAGAAAAAGAAAAAAATATGAGAATTGTAATAAATTGTCGAAATAGTATAGCAAAAGAGGAGACTATAGTGTAGATATTCTTGATAGAGACGGAAACAAGATGATTAACGGTAGATAGCGTTTCATTTATCATTAGACTTAGAGATGGCACAGAGATAAGTTAGTTAGACTGGGCGCCATATAAAACGTACGAGCATATACGATACCTTTATCCATGCGCGCATATAGCACCAGGCGGATTCAGAATATACAAAGTTGGAAATAATCATACTTAGATAATCCCAATACGGCATGTGGAAGTTATCTAAGATTGGTATATGTTCGTATATGCATATCTTATACGGCCGTATCATATCCATAGTAAATCATGGAATATTCTAAAACTTATTTATACTGACGCGTATTACAATATATGGAATAAAATGTTTCAGAAAATTCGACATGCACACGAGCGCGAGCGCGTACCCATTCTAGGGCTTGAGAAATCACTCTACTAAGACTGTGACAAGACTGGTAGAAATGAAGACATCTTCATCTTTTTTCTACTGTATCACCATCTTTATAGCAGAGACAATCAGTAAAGTTCAGTTATAAATATGGATACCTGTATATTGGACATTGAACGATGTTAAAAGACTTATTGCAGACCTGGTGCAAATACTTGCAAGATAGATGGGTATTCAAATGTTCAACAGCATAACTTATGCTGTAATGAGTTATCAATACACCTAATATCTGGATAGCTGATATCAAGCAAATTATTAGTAATACAATATTAATGGAGGGCATAAGCCTGACTTTCCCATGATAGCTATCGGCTTTTATTGCACGGATAGATGAAGTAACAGTTTGCATTTTTAGCTATCTCGTTCCTATCCGTTTTCCGATTCAGTGACATCATCTCAAACTCATTCTTTTGGATGATACTACAATATCATCTATTTTACTAGATTAGCCGCCATAGTTGAGTACTGTAGCAAATGATGAACTAAAAAAATACGACAGAAACTGAATCAAGGGAGTCAACGCAATAAATAGCCTGTTAAATTAACTTGAGCAAATGAGCAGTACCCGATCAATACAATACGTCTGATAGTAAAAGTGTTAAATGCGCGTGTTGACTCATTTACCTCACTTGTTAATACTAATGATATTACTTTGCATATTTCTAAATATAACGACAAAGAGTGACTACTGTAACGGTATGTGATCGCAATGACTAATTAATTAGGCAGTAATGAAATCAAGATAATGTTGTACCGTATATCTATGAACGATCGGTCTTTCTAAGACAAAAAAAATGCTAATAGTCATTATTATTATTAATACCCTCAAAGTCAATACCTAGAGCATAAATACATTATTAAGAGGGCATTTCTTTAACTATTATTTTACAATCAAAGCAAAAAAAACTAATGGTCATTATTATTAATATGCTTGATCTTAATATATAGAGCATACATACTTTATTGCGAGGACATTTTTTCTTTACTCTTATTTTACTTGTAATAAAGAAAATGCATTCATATTTATTTACTTTTCTTTATTTATAGATCGTGCATAGCATTAGTTTACATAAAATAATTGTATTCATAGTCTCGATAGGGTGATCATGTATTTCAATTATTATGTATCTAGTGTTGTAAATTTATCCAATATAATATACAGGTTTTATAAAGCGTAGTAACAAGGAAATTTCAATTTCGTATTTTGGATTTAATAAAATTTCATATCACTTTTGATATGGCAGTATTTTCCTGCAATCAATATTGCCAGCTAATCTGCGATATCCTCTATCATGAAGTTGGTATTGAGAATAGTAACTTTCCATCAATAGATACCATACTACAATCAGATAGGTTAGCCAAAAATAATCGAAGGGTTATTATCATCAATGCTCCGCACCTGTCATGAAAAGAGGGGATAATTATGAATAGGCAATAGACCTAGAAGGAAAACTAGAGTAAAGTAGAGTTGTAAACTATCAGTGTGGGTGTACGTTAAAAAATTTAAAGAGAAAATTAAACACAGCCATCAAGACTATTATATGTTCAACATTGAAGCAGCTATTCAAAGTTTTCCGGCTATAGTTATAATGATAAGCGTAATCTTTGATATGCTATGACTGTTAATAGTGAAGTAGAAACAATGAGACAATTTTATGTCAAATTAGACGGTATTGTTTCACCATTTCCTATACATTTAATTAATCCATTATCTATTGAACAATATGGTTATTTTAGCACTTGTGCAAAACGGATTTCTAATAAGATAGATATTTATAGATGTCTATATTTGCTAGCTGACTAAATGAAATTTGGATTTTTGTAAACGGGATGATTCGATAGTGATTCTATTTAATAAAATATACAATCAACTCATCTCCTGGGTAATTTTGTACGTTTAAAATAGTAAAATCATAGTTATAATTCGCTCTTATGTTAATTTGTTTCAAGAAAAAGAGTTTCAATAAGGTAAAATTGTATTATAATCATTTTCGTATATATTACATTCTCTTTGAATGAGTTATTTAGAATAGATAGATTTTAGCTCTGAGTGTGAACATATGCTGTTTCTAATTCAATTATTTATAGATGATACTTTCAGATCGATACTTGACGTTGTTATGTTTTATTTTTAGATTGCTTGTTTCAAAATTAAATATTCTATGCAATTAAGTCAGCCTTTCTGTATTGTAAAAGCAGAGATCTACGCTATATGAACATAATCTACTACCTGTAAAATATAACATGGATGACAGCCTTGAATCAATGCATCTGTAATTCGCATACAAATTGCTACTGTAATATTAAATTAGCAGCAAAGTGGTCTTTTATTTAAATAGTATGGAACTATTTAATAGCGAATATTACCATCCATATCCTATTTTCTATCGAAAAATGATGACTATCAAGTCGTCATTTTGCAAACAGATTAGTATCAATGTTAGATTAGCATTACTCCTATTTATTACTATGGTTATCATATTATCTATAGGAAGAGAAAATAAATGATATGATACGTGTATTAATAGTTTTAGCTAAAAAATGTATCGTCATCTTGACTGTATTAAATAGGATTTAGAACTAGTAGATAAAGTGATTGAGCTTTTAAGTCATCGAATCCAAATTTGCAATGCCGTTTGTAGACGTAGCATAATATGCCATGATCTTTATTATGGGATTCTTAATATTAAAAAATGTAAATTGCATAACACTATTAGGCTAGCTAATGGGCAATTCGATCAATGTTAATAAAGGTTAGGTGACGAAATGAGTATAATTGTTGAATCGAAACAATTGCTTCTATTGCATTAAAATATAGTACGGTAAAACAGTCAATATCATCTTATGTTTACTTTTTTTAACCATTACTTTCGCAATCTTAAAAAAGATTTCAAAGTTCGATATAAAAAAAGATACAATTATCCACGGCTTGCACCCATCAAGCAATTACTAGTGTAAATTATTATTTTCATACCATTCTTGGCTAGTATTGTTGTTTTGATTTTATTCAATGCAAATTCAATTCCTTTATATTATTTAATATGACGCGATAATAGAATTGATAGAATTAATTATGTCAGAACAATTTTAATTTACTATGCTGCCGGCTTTTATCAATTAAAATTAATGAATTTTAAATTAGCCGTATATTTATTGTATCCCTCTGATGACCTAGGCTCGAATATTTACCTATATAAATGATTACTCCCTTTGCTCTAGTTCATTCATTAAATTATCATTCTTCCATCAACGAATCGCCTTATTTTTTTAAGGTCCAGAAAAGGTAAAAAATGATTAAAAAAATGTTGAAATCATCCAATTAGTTAATACTAATGCATTGAAATCTCTGTATCTTCAGTATTTGAATAAGGGGATATATAGTGCGTATCGCATACGTATAGCTCTGATAATATATACATCTAACTTAATCGTGATCATGACGATGATTAATACGTTTCAATTATTTTAGAAATTACTAAGTATAATAATGCAGGTACTACCCTTAGTTTCAATAGATCTAGCACCTTATATAAGTATGCATGAATAGTATCATGGATGCAAATTGTATCTTCACAGCCTAGTAGAAGCTATACTATATTTAATCAACATTGATTTCAACTACTAACATTAATTTACGACGTTGCAGCTTGAGAGAAAGAATTTAATATCGATTTTTATTATAATACGATCTCTATCAAAGAAAAAGTAAAAAGATTCTGACTTATTTAACAGATCTGCCTAGCATTTCAATCGATTCTATCCTTTACTACGATTACTTGACTCTAAACTCCCGTTAAGTCTAGAATAGTAAAAGCAAAGGAAAATATTTTAAATATGGAATGACGCCAATTTCTTGTCTATCCACATATATGAACATTTTGTAACGATAGCGCTATTTGAATATACCTATTGTTATAAAATTTACGAATTTTTCCATATCTAAGTTACGGTTTATTCATTTTATGAGCATTTCATGTAGACTTCTCATATGCATTACATTACACTATTACAATCATATTGTAGTCAAGTTACTATTGCCTTTTAACAAGCAAAAGTGATAAAATGAACAGGACATAATAAAGATATTGCGGCATTCTTTTTATTCATAGCCTGCAATAACAGTTTGAGATTACAGCATAGATCATGTTAGAAAGCTAGAATACTTTGCACGCCATGACTTTGAAATTATATTGCCATGTAATCTTGACATTTCCCATTTCAGACGGTTATGCTCTATTTCATTTTCTTCCAGAATACCTAAAGATTAAAGTATATACTACATCATAAATTATATGTAAGAAACATTTAAAACAATATTATTTACACATTTCCTTCGATGAAGTATTGACCTTATTCCACTGTAGATCAACTGCTGCTGATTAAATTTATAAAAACCTTTCAACTTTATTATTCTTTATTAAACATAATGCGTTATCGTAAATTCTGATTACTTTTAAAACGGTAATAGAGATTGAAAATTTGGGGAGTAGGATGTTATTTTTTCCTGTAATCGTAAAGTGTGTAAATGAATAGTTTAAAATGCTCAAAAATTAATCACTTCTATGATAAAGAAGAATGATTAGATCCTCTAATTTCTTTGTTCTAAATTTCTTTCTTCTTAAATAGTGAAGCAAGGAAGCGTGATAAAAAGTAGTGATACTATCGCATGGAACATGCATTCATATCAACGAGTAGAGAAAGATGATGTGGCCGATATTTCTAGAGAGGATAACAACGTTTTCAGATCGCTAGCCATGTTGCCTGCTAAAATGAACAAGAAAGCTGATATTATCCTAATTTCAATTGTCGTAGCAATAGTAGTACTTCTTATTACTATGACTTTGCTTACAAGTCAGGATAAAATAAAGCAGGAAAATACTCATAATACTAGCACATTTGAAGCTAATCCAACTATTTCTAACCTTTATCTGAATTCATTGCTGTCATCCCAATTTAATTCCTCTATTATTGAAAATGATACGACCTTCGATCGAATCGAACGCTTACCAGATGAAATCAAACCTTTACATTATGAAATCGATTTACAGCCTAATTATCAACAATTATATATTATTGGCAGAAGTAAAATTGAAATTCTCTGTTTGAATAGGACCGATAGAATTGTTTTGCATAAAAAAGATATTGATATCCAACGGATGGCTGTTTATGGCAATGGACTGAAATACCATATCCTTAACGTTCAGCAAGATTTAAAAAATGAATTGTTTCATATACAACTCGATCATCATTTAATCGGCGGCCATCATTATCAGTTACATCTATGGTTTAAGAGTCAAATTGTAGTTAATAGACGTTATGGCTTCTACCGCAGCTATTACCAAAATCGATCCAAACAAACCAGGTAAAACAAAATTCGATTACTACACTAATCAAAGGTCTGAAACCTTTATGATTCTAATTTTAATTTTAATACATCTAATTCAGTCTGATCCATTCTCAATATGAACGTTTCCTATTCCTTTTATTTTAAGTACTGATCTAGTAAATATTATATCTATTTTTCCGTTTTATCCCAATTCATAATTTTTGGATTTACAGTTTCTCTAATGTATGCATTTTATCCGAAAGTGAAACCATCTTTGCTTCTAATATTCAGAATATATTATCCTGCTACATCTCAAATAACTAAAAAAAGTTATTTTGTAATTAAATCAAATCACAACGCCTGTCTGAGTTTGGATATTGTTATATTTTTGTATACAATCATGTTAAACAGCAAATTCGATCCTATTTCCGTAAATTCTAAAGTGTATTCTATCAATGAATACCTTAGATAAATGGCACAATAATTACATTCATAACGTTCTCTCTCTTTTTTAGTAGTTTAATCTATCATTTACAGTTACTAACCTATTTGCTTATGATGAAGGATTAATACCCTAATTTATCATCATTTAACCTTACCGATATCATATCTCATTTAACTCTTGATAAGCGATCTTTATTAATCTTTCGTATAATCAGAGTCTACTTTATATATATTAATGATTAAAGTATTCGTTGTGATATGACGAATTAAATCTATTCCTTAGTAGCGAGATTGTATCTATGAATAAATTGAAAAAATCTATTAGTATTATAGTCCATTGCCAAGCTATCTTAGCTCAAATTTGGCCTACCTAATACTGATCTTGACCGTTATCACTAGTAAATCAGCTTCGGTAATTTACAATCCAATTTATATTCAATCTATCTCCATTTTTTTATTACATACTGTTGGCAAGGCAGTTGTTTTTTATGGTATATCGTTTCTCTACTCGATTTTAAATCTGTCCTAAAATGATATATTGATCATCATTTAAACAATAATAACTGTACGACTCTTAAAAATGACTGTGATTATTTAATTTTGACAATTTCTCTATTCATTTCGTACATAAATGGACTTTTGTTTTAATAACTATAATCAATAATAACATGTCGTTAATTATAAAAATAGCCATTATTATTCTCAAAGGCAACACTCTGGTGAAAAGGTTTGGAAATGATTACAATTTCAGTTAGATACTGATTGTTATGAAATAGAAATCAATGACTCTTTTGTATCTATTGAATACGCAATTTTTATACTTGTTTGTAGCAAAAGTATGGACAATAACATGTCATTAGTTGCAAATAACTACTGAATTTGTAAGAGAAACACTTTATGAGACTAAAATGACTAGGAATGCCATGGTTTTTTCTAGATATGCACGTAATTAATACAGGTAGATGCTATCAACTCTTTCATTTCCATTAGCGAAATAATTGCTTGCCTGTTGTGCTTCTATACTTGTAATTTTTTTCAGAATCAGTATATAGAAATGACTAAGAAATTGGCTCTATTTTAAGAGAATGTGTTAGATAATTATATAACATATATGTAATTAATGGGGGCTGTGGACTCTTTATTTACCGTTACACATAAATTTCTTAGAAGCAGCAACAGTATACAGAAGCGGTTAAGAAATGGATATCATGTCAAAAAGATCCATTACATAATAAATAAGGGTTTCATTTCTTTGCATTGCTACACATATAAATTTCTTACAGGCAGTACAGCTTTGCAAAAACGGCTAAGAATTTCATACCATTTTAGGAGGATACGAATATTAGTGGCAAATGAGAGCTATTGATGCTTTTACATTGCTACCCATATAGATTTCTCAAAGACAGCGTTATTGTGTATAATAGTCAAGAAATTAATTTTATTGCAGTATAATAACTTATATAATAAATAAGGATTGCTGAGTCATTTTGCATTGATTGATTAAATAATTACTGACATATATTTGTAATGAATACGAGCCTTATTATTAGCTGCAACTAGCGTTATCTTCGCGATTGCATTCTATTACATTAAAATGATAAGAAAATCGTAATAATAGCTCGAAATACACCATTACGAATAGAAGTAATTTATAATTATTCATCAATGGACTCAATAATCACTTTTGCAGCAGGAGTTTATAATTTTCCCGTAGACATGACTCTGTTTAAAAGCAAAGCGACGAAATCTAGACAATGTTAATACGATAAGCATCGTTATAGGCGTGGCTGTTTTAGTTGTGTATTTATCGCTTGACTAAGCCTTGACTTATACAGGGTGTATTGATAATTTTCTTTAATGGAAGTATTCTATCGTTCGGATAGAACTATGTACGGTAATTGCTACAATTTCAATAGGATATAAATTTGGCCTTACTTCTATTTTTAGATATTTATATGTAACTCAGCTCTCTCCTACCGACGCAAGAATGGTTTTTCCCTGCTTTGATGAACCATCAATGAAATCTACTTTTAAACTTTCAATTACATGCCTGCCTGGCTATTCAGCGTTATCCAATATGCCAGTTCAATCATATTCTATATTACCCAATGGCCATACCTTAGTTTCTTTTGCTACCACTGTCAAAATGAGTACTTACTTAGTCGGTTTTGTAGTCTCAGATTTTGAAAATTTAGCTCGATATTCCTCCAATGGTATCTTGGTAAGTCATTAAAGATAATAAGATACCTATACCATATACCGAACTTATACTGTATTAGCTAAGACTTCTAGCAAATAACTTTTAATATATCCCTTCAGATTAATCCTGTATTAGGGTATATAAAATAATTTTCTGTGTATGGATGGATGGATGATGGATATAAGATACCGTATATTTCAGAAAATAGATCAATATTTACTTCTATCTTTCACACCCAGAGCTACTTTAGTATACCAACATATACCATTAAAAATTCCTGAACATGAAATGAGGTTTAGCAGTATAATAAACGTTACTTATTGAGAATTGTTCCAATATAGTAGGAACAGATATTAATATTCTAAACTTATTATTTATTAAATCTAATTAAACTGAAAAGTTGCACTGATTGATTATTACTTCCAGGTTCGAACGTGGACTAGCAAAGAAAATATTAAACAAACACAAGATGCTCTAAAATTAGCCACTGCTTACATCTCATTATTTAGTAATTTGTTTAATATTACTTTCCCTCTACCTAAATTAGGTAAGTCAGTTTTCAATATTCTTTTCAATAGCCGTCTAAATTCAACATATATATTGATTAAATGAGTTGATCTTCTTTTAAAAATTTTATCATTATTTGGAATTGATCGCATACTGGCAAATTAAATGATAATATTATAAACTTTTCACACGGTAGTTAAAACTAATCTATGACTATATCATTTGTTACATAGAATGCAGGAACTATAGTATTTGCAATAACTTAGTAATAATTGTGAATTGTTATACAGTCTGTAGTTGCATGAGTCGGCGTTGAAAAATATTATTGACAGAATTCTTATTTACAGATTTAGTAGCCATACCCGATTTTGCTGTTGCTGGTATGGAAAATTGGGGACTAATCACCATAATGCAAGATAAATTACTATGTGATATGCAGTATTGCTCGATGAGAAATTACGCCTCCACGGCTTCCGTTCTTGCTCATGAGATTGCCCATCAGGTTATCTTAACCTAGGATGATTTTTACGTCACCCTATTTACGATCAATTATAGAATTAATTGATTAGTACTAAACCATAATCATTAATCGTCCTAGTTGTCTCAAAGCATAATACACCCTAAAGTTCTTTAGTAACTCTAGTGTATACTTGACGAACGATATATAATTATTTCACACCTTTACCTTAAACAATGATTCTTTATTACAGTGGTTTGGGAATTTGGTCACAATGAAATGGTGGAATGATCTATGGCTAAAGGAAGGTTTTGCTACCTTTGCTAGTCAGTTAGGCTGTAAATTTATGAATCGAGATCTTAATCTTGTAAGTAAATAAATCATATAACATATGATATAATTCATAGTAGATCGCGAATATCAAATCTGAAATATATGTTATCGCCAATATAAGAGATCTTAAATGTGGAGAGATATTACTTACTCTTAAAATTTTTAATTGGTTAATATAGTCAAAGTACCGAATCATTATAATGCATTTTACTCTATTACAACTATCAGCAATCATCAAAAACGTATGAATGCATTATTCACTATTAGGATATTATCAATAGTATTGGAATGGTGTATCACCATTATTACATGGTCAGCAATTATGAGTAATCTAACCTTACTTTCGGATCCATTATCTATTTAACAGGCTTAGCTAAAATACTATATTACTTTAGTATATACGTAGCCATAAAATATAAGTAGCATCAATATTCATTTTCATCATTTACTTATAGAATTCGCTAAAATACTGAGCTACTATTAGTATATAATCATTAATTGTTAATAAATAATCTTGCATAATATGTAGAGGTATATTTATACATTTTGCTTCTTGGATTTTATAGCTGAAATACTCCATTATGTATTCAGCAATAATAAGTAGCGATAAAAAATTATTTCATGTTAAAGTACTTGCTGCATCATGCAGCACCTACATGATTATTAGTGCATTAGATTCCTATGCCATCGTTGGTATATATGTATTCATGAGAAATTCTAAACGAAACAGAAATTTAGGATTATAGCTCCTTGTACCTGCTAAAAAACTTTATATTATGACTGATTTTTAGATCTAGATATACATACATATTATCGTTATTTACGATATAAGGTAGCCAGATTAAGTACTACTATGATTGTTAACATTCTTTTTCGAACATTAAATGAACAGTGTCGATTTATTGTCAGCGCTGCTCATGAAAATGCAATGCAATTTGACAGCTCAATATATTCCCATCCAATACATCAACCTATCGAGAGTCAGATCAACATAAAATCGCAATTTGATTCTATTTCATATCGTAAGGTAAGATTAATTTTTGATAGTGACACAACTTTTCTTTAGTCATTTGCCAAATAAAAATTTACAATTGACTATTATCATTCCTGGCTTATCTTCTAAACTAAGAGATATTCCTTACTAAGAGCCGCTTCATAATTGAAAATTAATGATTAGCTGGCGTATCTTTTCCAATAGGCAGCTTCTTTAATCCGTATGCTGTATCATTACATTGGTCCATCATCATTTGTTCAGGGTGTTCAAAAGTTTTTACGTAAATATGAATATGGAAATGCTAATAACCATGATTTATGGCGGAGTTTTACCGAGGTATCCATCCTTTTATATACACCATTGATAGAAGTAATGTAGTTTTATTAATAAAAAAATAATCTCTAGTCAACATTACCATGAAATAATATTAATGCCAGTTGAATTGTAAATGTTATGTATTCTGATTTGTGTATATATACACTGTGTTCCTAATATCAAGTAGTATTAGTGCCAGAGACATAACTAATAATTGATTGCATATGTTTGCAGTTCTCCAAAGTATATGTAATATTTTCTAATTATTACTGAAGTTGATGTATTGATATAAATTACTGCATGACCTATTGATTTAGAAAGCTCCAATACCTACAATATACTAGAATCACAGCTATATGCAAATAATTAATTAGATGATATTTAGATCCAAAGAGGGAAATACACATTTTTCTATCATCGGAACAGAATAATTTTTAAATGATAGTTTTCCAATGATTTGCAATTATGTATTGCATGATATAAGTTGCTGAAATGCACATACAAATAAAAATTTTAAGAGTATTTAATGTAGTATTTGATCTTACGATTTTATTTACACAGCAAAGAATTTATAACGTTAGCTTATACATGCCGTCCTATAAATTATACCAGAATGGTTAAACTGATGTTATCAATACCGGATTATATGATTATAAAACAAAATCATAATATTGATCAATTTCTAATGCGATAAACCCTGTAGGAGGATAAAGTTGTCCACTTCAATGATAGTAATTCTGATTGATGTTACAGGTAAATGATCTAATAAATGTAGGAGAAGTTATGGATACATGGATATACCAAAAGAATTATCCACTTTTAACAATGAAAATTAAAAGCAATATGGTAAACATAAGTCAATCGCCATTTATGGAAGGACGCGTGCATACCTTAAGAGCTAGGTAAAGCATTAATAATTATTTTATTTAGATAAAATTATCCGACTTAATCATCTTAAGACATTCTTTTCAATATATGAAGATGGTTAAATCTAATGATCAGTCTAGGGTGATTCATTTCTGATCGCTATAATTTTATTGACTTATCCGTATCACCATGGTGTTGATGCAGATAATATATATTTCTTGTAAAGTCTCTAATTCATATTGAAACAATGATCTAGATGGCTGATACCCTTTTGCTATATGACAGAAAACGGTTTTATTCAGCGTAAACTAATTGATTTGAATGGTTGTAAGTATTACAGAATAGATTTTTTAATAGGACAAAACGTAATTTCGTCACTTTTTATCTTTCATAAAAGTACTATCATATCTGATAGCTATGCGTTGCACTTTTTATACAAATTAGCGATGATTCCTTTACCTCCATCTACATCTTGGATTAAAGGAAATTGTAATCGTACAGGCATTTATCGAATCAATTATGAGATAGATCTTTGGCAGAAGTTTGTTGATCTATTACAGCAGCAGCCTCAGGTATTATCGTACTACCTCTAACAACAGATCCGTCAGGAATAGTTTTAGATCTGAATAAATAGACAATCTAGCTCTTATGGTTATTAAATAAAATAAGATAATTCGATATGCGGAAATAAAATTATTTTTTTAGATTTCGGTTTCACGCAATTTTAATGTTTGATAATATCTTGATGTCCGCTAGATTTACTAATAACAATATATTGATGTACAATCTCACTTTATTAAAAATAGTACTTTAGCAGTCATGATAGAGCAAATCTGCTGGATGATTCTTATTATTTATCAAGGTAGAAGATAAATACGTAAAATAAATAAGATCTTAAAATAAGAATTACATTTAAAATTACTTCCTTTTTCATGATAGTTAAATTTGGAATATCTAATTTAGGGTGGACCTGCTAAATATTGAGATTTTTTTAAATATGACGCGTTATCTGATTGCTGAACATGATTATGAAGCATTCAACATGGGCATATTGCGTTTAAAGTTTCTAGCTTCAATTCTTGATGAACCTTTTAAGCAGAAAGCAAAGGTAATAATTGGGTCAAATGATGTTATTACACTTAGAATTGATTGAAGGAGTATCAAATTGAATCATAAGTAGCATATTTCGACATGAATCGTCTTGCAAGCTAAAAGTTTATTTTCGAACAGCAATAAAATGTGTTAGTACTCTTAATTCTTATTTCAATTAATATATCAACTGAATATTAGAAATTTATCCTATATCTTCTACGATCAAACCTTTATCAAAATAATCAAGTCGATGAATATGATATCAATAAAATGTTAGTTCTTTCAAATTTTTTATTCCATATATTAAGGGCTTACTAATTAAAATTGATTGTATTAATTATTATTACTGGGTAAATTTAACAGTATGATGAAAGTTCTTGTACTTCGCATGGCGTCATGGGCTGAATATAAACCGGTACTTTATCAAATTAAAAGAGCATTTCAGCGATGGTTACATGGTTATAGGTACTATTAAATAAGTAAAATCGTTTACGGGTTGTAGTTGTTACTAAACGTACCCTACATGAGAGATAGCTTCGTATCTTTAAATATTGCCGTTTTGCTATGTCACAGAATCAGAAAACCATAAGCAATAATTTAATTTCTACTTTGATAGTGTAGCTATAGCTACTAGCTAGGGTATAAGACTTAAAATGATAATGTAATTACCATATTATATAGTTTATCGCCGAATTTGGTGCCCGCTATTGTGGAAATTGGAGTTAGTATTGGTGATGAGGATGATTGGAATAGAGTATTGAAAAGATATTATGAAGTTGACGATGATCATAGCAAAAAATTGTGCATGAAAGGATTAGCTGCATCAAAAAATCCAAAGTTATTGAAAAGGTCAGTAGGTTATAGAGTTATGTTGTACTGATAGTGTAATCAGCAATGGTTGGAGAGTATAGGAAAGGACTTATTTATATTTTAATTTACGTGTATATTGAAGTTATAAGAAAGGTTAGCATTCTTACGACAAAGATTTACAAGTTATCAGGATAACGCCATAATTAATAAGTAATGAATATAAAATTGTTTAAAGCGGTCTAGTACTGTATCTAGATGATTAAATTTTGATTAGAGTGTAGTGATAGACAATACAGCTACCTTAGAATTTCACTAAGAAGTGGTAGTGCTTAATTTTTAACGTTATTTCAAATTTCGATAGGTTAATAATATTATTTATGTATCATTATATACCTAACAGTACAATCTATCCTTATGCAATATGCAGGCCTTACAGTGTAAATTTATTCATCATATGAAGTTTATTAAGCAGGACGAAAATATTATCTCTTGACTATTATATGCGTGAATAATTAATACTGCTGTATAACAGCGTCTGAATTTAATAATTTTTAAACATTTTATTCACAGATTGTTAGAAATAATTATGGATGAGAAACAAGTTAAACCTGATCAGACCGTCCAAATTCTTGATCTTATTGCTAAAAATCCAGTAGGCACAGATTTAGTATGGAAATTTATTACTTCACACTGGGATCAATTTTATAATAGGTTAGCTACTCATTACGCGATTTAACAGTAAATACTGAAATTAAATTTTTAACTGGCTTTAAATCAGGGAAATAATAGCAAATTTAGTTCCCTATCGCAGGAATTGCTATATAGATGTTTGTATTCGTATAACTTAATTGAATATATGATCACAGGATATTCTGTTTAACATTATACTTAGATATGGAAAAGAGATTTTTAGTATGCCTAAGCTGATTTCTTTATCCATATGTCAAATGAAAACAGAGATGCAACTTCAAAATGTAGGTAGACCAATAATAATCATTTGTTAATATGAGAGACCTAAATAATAAAATTGCATATTTTACTAAAACAAAGATTGCTTCCTTATTAGTACCGTAGTTATCCCTGTAATGAGAAAATTTTATAGAAACTTTCGATTCCATTATAGGTCGAACTATTTTTTAGTTACAATAAAAGGCTTCAAAATTATAAAAGATTGGCAGAAATGGAAATCGAAAGATTAAGATTAAAAATTCGTTGGATTCACCGTCATCAACAGCAAGTTCAGTCTTGGTTCAGGAATATTTGTCGTGAATTAAAATTGTAAATTGCTATTCAATATATATTTTTATAAGGATGAGAAATATGGAAATGAGATATTGTAGTAATACCCCCTTAGGATACGTTCTACTCGTTTCTTTTCGCAATAAATGAAATATATATATGCATTATATGTTAAAGTAGCTAAATAAAATTTTGCAGAAATTGTGATAGGACTGTTTCTTTTTAATTATTTTACGTATTGTACTAATTAAGAATATCAGATTTTTTTCTGTGAATATAACACCTAATACATTGAACATGACATCTCGATCATATAACCAACCTCTGCGCTTTAATTGTACTAGAGAATTAGTATTGTTCAGCGGGTCAATCTTACTTTGCTTGGTATGTTATATATCAAATCGAAATATTCACATTCGATAAAACAAAGTCTTTGCAATATATGGCGTTGTTACAGACGCAATATGGTTTAGAGATACCCAGTAACATGCTTGCCGTTGACATTCATAACATAATTTTAGATTCAGTCTATTTATTGTTTGCAGCTCCAGTTACAAGAAGCTGCGGAATTGCAGAAATTATCAGGATTTTAAGTACACTGGCTATAAGATGTGATCTCTATTGAACAAAGGGCTAATAGTAATTAGCTAACAGCAAATAACATTGTCTAACTAAATTTTAACGATCAAAGTTTATTTCAATCGGTGTTAATAAGTAGCAATTGTGTTATCAATTTTGTTATTTGTAGCCGCTAGAAGGCTACAGTGTATAATAATTACTGATGATGAGTAATTTAATCATTTTCAAGCTAGTTCCATGACATTCTTCACTAATTCTGAGATTCCATCAAAGACTTCATGGTATTTTGCTGTGCCACACATGAAAGCAGGAGTTGTAACGATCTTATTGTTTTGGTCAACATGAGCTTCCTATTGATATAGATATTTTGAAAAGTATAAAATTAACTTGATCACTGCAATAAGGCTTGCTTTATATGTTAAATTGAGTTAGCAGCTGTAGATAAAAGAGGAAGCAGGAGTAAGAATTCTACCGTAACATCTTTATTAACATGAACTACTCCCAAATTTTCGAGGATTTTCGTAGTAGAGGCAAGTGGCCATCGTCCACTTTGCGGTGTATCGTTGCCAATGGTCAGTTCACATCCCAATTCACCGAAAATCTATGTAATTATCAGACTTAATAAAGAGAATAATGAAGTAATAAACGCCAATGAAATTGTAAGGAATTTTATTCAGTTTTACCTTAGCGGCGATTACAGTGGTAATGCAAACAAACCTATTTTGATGTATCCAAGATAATGTTGTAGATTAATATACGACTTTAGTAGTTCAGCTAATTACAGTAGTAATTGAAGTACGGTAGCATTAAGAAGTAGAATCGTCTACTATGCTTATAAGGTAATTTCACGATTGCTAATGATGAAACGGTGTACTCATACTATTCTGATCTTGTGTGACTTAGAGATTTGCTCAATTTTAATAACTCAGATTTTGAGTTAGATGATTGCAAACCTAAGAGGTTATAAAACCCAAGCATTACTACGACAGAAAGCCCACGTAGTGAATCTAGATTGTATATCATAAAAGATATTCATAGCTACCAGCTATCGTTTATAAATAGAGGAGATGAATACCATGATTTCCAAAGTAAACAGAATGCATAGTTTAAGTCTTGTAACAAAACCTATTCTACTAACTGTAATTAAAGTGCAGTTCACACAGGTAATTTTAGAATAGCAGATTTCATTACTGGTTCTCTATCGATTGAGATACTACGTACATAAAAGTACAACAAGCTCTGACAGACAA
This sequence comes from Trichoplax adhaerens, assembly GCF_000150275.1. Lineage (NCBI taxonomy): Eukaryota > Metazoa > Placozoa > Uniplacotomia > Trichoplacea > Trichoplacidae > Trichoplax > Trichoplax adhaerens. Next base: position 338,118 of record NW_002060950.1, on the reverse strand, counting down.
GGAAAACTCCCTACAACAGCAGATCTTAGAAAAGAAGGACTAACAACAACAATGATAGAAAAGCGTAGCTGCTTAAATACGTTATCTAACTTGTTTACAACATGATAATTGCGAAAAACATAATTCAAAACTTACAGAACTTAGTTTAAAAATAAAATTATATGATTGGTATTATATTCTACGAAGCTGAAATCAACATACTTGAATTATCGCAAACATTACTTATTTATACCTATTATTGTTAACAACCCTAGATTTTGGTATTATTTTTAAGATATGTCTAATTCACTAGCACATAACATGTTGATAACAATAACTTATCTAGCAGCTTCACTACAAGTTTTATAATGTAGTCTATACAGTATAAACATGCTTAAACGGGTTTTTCTCTTACCGGTGTACCCATTACCAAGTAGAAACACAATTATTGATTTACTTACCCTAACGGTTTTTTGGCCCTATGAAATGCTCTGATAATTTTTTCTACTTCTGGAAGAACCATAAAATCTTCCTTGTTAGTAGCAAAATTGCACCTGTTTGGATAATGGTTAATTCAAGGGTTTAATTAAGTATAATATTACGTTTTGGAGATACCAAGACGGTACTTGAAGATTTTTGTAGCTCGTTTTGATCAAAACGAAGGGAATAATAAGCGTAATAAAATCTTACAAATTTTTGCCGACACCAGCACCACCAGGAAAGATAATAGCATCAAAATTTTCTGGTTCCAAGTCATTGAGAGGAAATATTTCGCCGCGTGCAATGCGTGCAGCTTCTATCATCATATTTCTATAAATGGACAGAATAATTCCATGATAGCGATAAATACTACTACATAATTAAGCTTATACGTTATACTAGTACAGGATTCGAAAAATGGACAATTACGGATGGTTAATTGTCATAATCTTATCAGATCTATAATACTAATTACATAGCACGATTATTACTTTATTTGACTGAAGCATGAGTCCAACTCATACAATGTATCTATAAACCAACCTCGCCTTGCCTTCGTCGACTGTTCCGGCGTGATGATCAATGACATGATACTGTTCCATGTTAGGTGCAAACATGGAAATTTCAGCACCAGCACGGCTTAGGTTGATTATTACCCTATTAATTATATTAATGATGAAGAAATTAGGTAGTACTAAAATATTTTATTTTTAATTTAAAATTTTGTGAAGCTTTATTCTACCAAAGCCTCAATGTATCAGCAATTACATTCCGGCTAAAAGCCTTCTAGCTCATTTCTGAATAGCATTAACTCATAATAATCCATGTTGTAATTCAAATCTAATCAACTCAATTTCTCTTACTAATGTACCATCTTTGTTGAAATTATAGATTATAAAATGGTATGCAATAAAATCAAGTTAGTATATCTCATAGGCATTGATCGTACTGTTGCTGCGTGAACATACAGCTGAAGAGTAGAGGCTGCATACAATCAATACTGGTATGTAGAATTGTAGATACATAAGAGTTTGACTGATAGTTGTGATTGAAGTAGCTATATACTTATGCTATTGCCAGTTTATAAGTTGAGTAGGAAAAGAGAGTGAATAAGATGATAGAAATAGGATGATGGACGAGCCCAACATCAAATTTGATCAGCATCCTTTAGCCTACAGCATTGTGCAATTATGTACGCGATGTAGACGCTATTATTAAGTATTGCAACTATTGTAGAAAGTCTCTTCTTTCGTATTGCAAGATACATGAGTGGTGATTTGATATAAACTACGACAGTAACTGTATACCGCTATCCCTTATCGTTAATTAAATGGTATATAGTAGTAAATTGCTGAGATAATATTGATCTCTACATCTGCAGCTTCTACAAAGTAACATTACGTATATTGCTTACGCGGACGATTCATGGATTTCGCTTCCATCACCACGGCCACATCCACAAAGTACCTATTGCATGATTGGGTAATAAGATCATGTAAGCATATTACGTGCTTCAATTTGAAATTATGATATTAAAATAGCGTTGTCTCAGCTCACTTTGCAGAGAGCAGGTTCTGAGCTAGCCTGTAATCATCATCGCCTACAGCAGATGGAACCAAGCAAGCCAGATTGCATTCATTAAGCTTCTATTTATAAATTCATGCTTCTAGACTATACTATTACTGATACTCTAGTAGCAAGAGCTATAGCATAAATCATGAACATACCACAGCTACTCTTCGAGGATTATTACTCATGATGGATTGAATTTGAAGGCTGGATTCTCTGCAATCAATATTAACGATGAAGATTTGTTGATGTCTTTTCCAACTGCTTTTCTAGCCAGCAGCAATCTACAGTAACGATGCACATTACAGACTAACCGTGACAGTATAGCGTATCCAACAAGAGTTTATGTTGGTATGGTTAGCTAGTAAAAGTAAGTTCTACCTGCAACTGTATAGCAGGGCCATGATGACACTACTCAAGACTCCAACGATTGAACAAGCATCGTTGGTGGCTGGTGGTAGACTAAGCCGCTCAGGCAGAAGCCTTCCAACCATAGTAGAGTACTATAAGCTGCGGTAATCCAGGACAAGTATCTTTGCTACCATCACGTCGAGGCTATTCCTGCCTATCTCGCCGTCTTAACGTTTATTTAGTTTGCATCGATACTAAAACTTGGTATAACGAATGGCGGCAGGCAAGATCAAGGTTAGTCGGCAGTCAGTCGAGTTGCCTGGATGTTTACTGGCATCACTGTTTCATGAATTGGCTAATAGCGATGGAGATACGGTATGAATTATTGCTGCTTGCCAGCATGTTCCTGATTTGATGTCATTTTACTTTTGGGATATATTGATATGATGTTACCGAGCAAAGAATGATGTAGGCATGGATTACTTCGATGTCGAATGTTTAATATAGAGTTGTGAGGTTGATCCACTCTATAATTCCATCATACGGGTATTCTATATTGGTCAAGGAGTTATTACAGTAACGATAGCTGTTGCATTAACAATAACGAAGAGCTCTACAATTGTAGTGGAGTGTTGTACCTTTGCATCCATGTAAATTATTCTTCGCTTCAATGAACGCGTATAGCATACAAATTGGCTACTTTGGGTAGACAGATATCATATACTCTACGTATAACAGACTGATATTAGGCCATTGCTATTATACTGTAGACATGCAGATATGGTCATAACGTGAAGCACTTCATCGTGGAGAGTAACGCACTGATTTTAAACTACAGTTTACGTTTGCCAGGAAATTGTAAACTATCGTAGTGCTATCTTTCAAGTCTAAATTAACTACTAAACTGAATCAACTAATTACCAAGTATCCGCATAGCGGATTTTGCAGTATACTTATGCTATCGCTTCCGTTTTTGACGTTAGTGTGTAACACTGTAGGTTGTAGAATGCTGTATAACTGATATATCTTCACGGTCTTAAGTCAAGAGGAAACTATACCGGCTACAGCAAGATAGTCTCACGTACAGTATATTAGCTTATCACTTAGTCACAGTAATTTATACAAATCTGATGAACATGACTAGGGCTGATGGGTTGAATTTTATTGCATCGGATATAAAGTAATCGTTATTACACTGTACATTATTTTTAATTATTTGTGATAAATGTAGTAGAGTTATTTCTAAGACTGAATTTTTCCAAATACGAATTAGCATAGTTATAAATATATAAGAAAGTGCTGCACACAGCACAGAAAGGTCCATTTTATTTCTTCGATTATGGTTGCGTAATCTTGACAGCTCATTGATAATCAATGATTACTTAGAATACGAAGTAAATAGCTTGCTTATTAAAAGATCTGCTTGATTGCGTTTGATTTATAAGTATATCACTCGAAATAGGTTAATTTGGTAAGATGGGCACGTTGCATAGGCTATCGTTGATAAGTTTTCAAATAAGACCATATAGTCCGTTGATATGAATTGTAGAATTTCGAAGTTTACTCAATCAGTATAGCCACCTCGTGTCCACAGCTGAAATTTAAAACTCTGCAATATTATCATTAATCAAAATTGTAGATAAATTTTGGTCTTGATCTGTTTTTATAACATTTATATCATCACTATAGTTTTATAGGCTGTCGATTATAATTATTTCTGGTTCAATGTTTCGGTGCATACTATTTGCTCTTGTATATATATTACTTGAGATTATATTTATAAAGATGTCTCCGTGTAACTGTTTATTCATTTTTGCCATCAATAGGAAGGATTCCTTGTAGGGAACAAGAAGGATCATTTGCTAGTCAGTAGTTTGAACGATAACAGTGATACCCAAGTAGATGAATATCAAAATGTTACACGTGAGTGAAAAATGTGCAGTTTTATATAAATTAAATACTTAGCCTTCTAGCCAATAGAATTAAGTAAAGTATGTTACCAAAGTTATGGCGTGGATTCTATAGATATAGGTTTATTCCAGATATGAAATATCTGTGAGTGAAGATTTCATTATTCGGAAACTTCCACAGTCGTTTATTATGCAGCTATTATTTTTGGCTATGTGGACGTGATTAGTTCCGATTTACCATTCAAATATGAATTAATGATTTTAGTTAAAGTTTGCTGCCTAAATAATTATACAGCATTAATTGATCATTACTTTAACTATAATTTTTTGTAGACATTACGTCATTTATTCCATGTCAAACTCAGAAATGGTATGAACCTTGAAGTTAGGTTATGTGTTGATATTCTGAAGTTATACTTATGTATGGTAACAGTATTTTATTATTGCTCTATCTATAGTTTCTATGATGGTTCTGGTACAGCTGAGTGTAGTATAATAGATAAAATACTCGCTGGTCACTGCTCAAAGAAGGTTAATTATACATTTTGGTTCCCTTATTTTCGATTCGCTCTATTACTTTAAAAGCGTAGATTTAAAGCAGTCGTATTTAGTTATGACAAATAAGGTAATAATTGTTATAAAAATGTCTGATTATTTTGCTAACTTCTGTTTTGCCGTACTTTAATATCATAGGCAATTGTTGGTTGGTATCGATTTCGTCGCAATACTTCACTGCAGATAAGTATGAGGGAAAAACAAGTTCATCGTAATCTCTTAAAAGTATTCAATGAGCACAATACTACCGGTAAATATCTGATTAAGTAATTTTATACCGACATTTTCATCCAGTAATACTTCTTTGTAGCTACTGTCACAGTTACTGCAATTTAACTTTATCGATTACTTTGTTATCTACACTACTGCACTTGCGGGTAGATTTTGCTTTTGCTTTATTTACCCATCGTTCAAGTGATGGACACTCTACACATTCCATTGATTACGCCTTTTATGCCGCTCAGAATACGAATCTAAAGTATGAATTATGCATTCCGTGAAATGTTAAACGATTCCTGTAGTGTAACGCTATTAAAATTTTTTTACCGTCTACAGTTGTTATACTTCACTTCCTTGTGATGTAATGAACTTGCGATCTACTTCGGTTTGTGAATATAAACATCCAAATATGATGTCGCCGTTGGGAGATAATTTACATTCAGTCTACGAGACGATTGTGTCTAAATTTAAGTAATGCTTTAATCATCAATTTCTTGTTCTACTGTAAGAATACTTGGAATTATTATACTAATGATAACTGAATATAATTGATAATTTAATCAAAAACAAAAGGCCCAACTTTTTTGATGTTAACGGAAGCTTAAGCCAAGTGGCAATGGTTGACGCGATGCTTGATAGTATGTTGGAGAATTTTAAGGTATTATATCGAACGTTCGCTGTTATTGAACACAATGATCGTGGTTGTTCCTTTATCATTGATTTAAATTAATAGTAATTTCCATTATGCGTATAAGAGCTTAGGAGATAGCGTGACCCAATCAGAAAGCCAAATTAGTCAACTTATTAAAGAAATTGAAGCTCTAGAGGAAAAGACTGGTGACGAACCTAGCCATAATTTCATAGAGATGTACGATGTAAACCAAAGCCTGGATGGTAAGATTGATTTACTGTAGTTGGTCAATCAAAATTGGAAACTGCTTTAATGTCTATCGATACTAGCGTATAGTATGTAACCTATTATTCTACTATTTTAGATTCTAGCACTCAGGAACAATGCGATAATGACGAAGAAGATAGTGCCGTTTAGCTGAATTTTTTATTTCTTTTTCCTGGTGTAAATATTTTTCTTCAAATTTTATCTAACGACTATCACAGATACTATAAATAGTTGATATCATTGATATTTTATTTATATTGATTGTACTAAAATGGTTTTGGATCATTTAAATATTCAGGGTACTTGTACGTGTACGGCATAAATCCTGTTGATTAAAAAATGATACAATATAAATTTAGCTCAAAATCTGATGTATGCATGTGGTATATATATATATACCCATATGTGCAGTATAGCATGTCTACAAATTGCATCTATATAAGATCTTGTAAATAAAGCCTGAATAAAGGAACATAAAATTAATTGCTTTACCCATCGTCCTAGCTCGTCTTATCGCTTTTGTAAGTTCTTTCTGTTTATGACCACAAAGTCCTAAGAATAATAGTAGATTTAAGCAGGAATTAGTATAATCTCTCTGCGATGATAAGACTTACGCAGACACAATTGCTTAGAAATCATGCTATCATTGAGTAGTAGTTAAACTGTAGCAGTTATTAACACTCCAGAAACTATAGCCATGATACACAAGAGTAGCGTAGAATTAGGACTGAATATACGTATGCATCGTTCTGAGTTATTATTATATCAACACTTATAAATAATAAAGTTATATTTAAAATAGATACCAGTAATCCTACGGCCATAGATCATTCCAGTATCATTGGATATGAATTGAGAAAGTAACCTGACATTCTGACATGGGTAAATAGCAAAGATAATCATGGATTAAAAATAATAGAATGTTGAGCTGATTTTCTATACACAAGTGAAAGCCTGTAGCAATACATAACGGGGCTACTGCTCATTCTTTCAAGACTACTTTTACTACCGGGTTACAACGATATTACGGTAACGATAATAATAAGGTTGTATACATAAAATATAGTGAATACATTCGTATACTATGTATAAATTAAACTTTATGGTTCAAACTTATTCGTTAATCTAAAAATGTTGCTTACTTTGTAGTCTATCTTGATTTTACACAGCGCACAAGGAAGTGGATTTCCATCTTCATCTACTTTGTTTTTGATAGGACGCAGCTGCACGAGAATTGAATAATTTCAAAAGTGTTTGATTTGAACATATCATTAATCCATGCTAGTAGAATATTGGTGTGATCGATTTTATCTAGCTAATTCGTCAGTTAATTAATTTGCTATTAAAAGATATCACAAGACGTCGTTGTTAATTTTTACCTCTTCAGGCTTTAGTCTTCTAGCTCTAGTAGGCCCGGCCGAAAAAATTGCTTAAGATGGAATATAAAATTAAAATCAGCATAAGCTATGAGCGCATACAAACATTAAAATAACTGGAAGAATCCACAGATAACAGAAATAAGCTAAATTAGATTATTTAGATCAGATCTTATCCTCACACTATAGTGGCTCTTGAATAGCGAATAGAACATCAATCAAGCAATCTTAATTATCTCATACTCTTGACTTTAATTTTTCTCCTTTGCTTGTGCATTGATAGAACATAGAGTAATGTTACAAGCAACTAAGTGAAAATGCTTGGATATTCACTGAGCTTACAGCTATATATTTATCGATAGGTATCTACTAGCACGGTAGCCCTTTACGTTGTTTATCATCACCCAGTTTGCTTGATTATTTATTTATTATTATGGTAGACCAACGAATTGTAACGATTGATACACGAAATACTAAACGTGAGGCTATTTTTGTAAAAAGCCTTATATTGACTTGTAGTACTATGAGTGTATGAATCATTTAGAGAATTTAAAGTCAAAATTGTTACTCTGTGCATAAACAGTAAAGTACTTGTTCCGTATGTATTAAATTCAATTGCAATCCGTTTAAATTGATCCAAGGTGCTAGTGATTGATGTAACTTGTACAATAGAAATGCACAATTTATCATGCAGATACATTACTCGTGTAGCATCTGTATGAATACTACCAATAGCTGCAACAATTAATGCAAAACTGAACACCATTCCAATTTAACGGCGATGGAAGTATAGCAAATACAATTAAGTAAGTAGACTGTAACCCTACCAATATCATGCATAAAACAGTGGCATAGCTTAGAAAATAGATCAACAGTATCGATTTCAACTTGATTGCAAAGAACGATCACCAACCTGAAGCATGAAGTTGTCTACTGGCAGTTATTGGTACCATCCAGCACCGAGGTAAGTCTCCACTTTTATTGCACAAAGTGTTTAATGGCGTCAGCCTTAAGAGAATACGCGTAGTAGCCTTATTCCACAACATAGCCGAATGTTCTTAACTGCATTTACTATGGCTTTGAATGATTAATTGATTAGGAGATACACTCAATTCTCGTTATGGGATTCCCCTCGAGGGTTGGACACACCGCTATCGAGAAATGGCAGCCAGCTGCAGCAGATTGCTTTAACAGTAGAGCAGAATCTAGTGCGCAAGATGCTGCTGGAAGGTAACCGTACCGTACCGTACCGAACCAGGACCGGTACCGAACCCGTACTAACCTGTGTGGTGTCTAACTGGTGGCATTATGTAATGTACTGTTCCGTACATGATAAAGGTTACAGTGATTTGTAAGACTACGAAAGGAGGATGCTCTAGTGAAATGTAGAGTTTACAGTAAAGAGCATAAGAACATGAAAGCTTTCGTTTTATTCGAGATAGACTTGCTTAAAGTTCGATATTTTCAATCATAAGTAGAGGTTAATCCACTGTATATGCTTCTTTCAGCTTCAGTTTACTATGGAATTTGTCTCATACATACTGTAATATTTGTACGTCGTATACGCGTATCTTGATCTTGTCATCAACAAGAATGTTTAAGGATTCCATCATTCAGATCAAAGTGAATGCAATAAGCACTCGCATACGTGTATTTACTACCGCGAACTCTATCGAAAGAGTACTAATTCTAATAACTTAACATTTAAAGTTTACAACAATTCCAACAATTCAGGACAGATGATGCTTAAAAAGAGTACGAAGTATTGCAATACGAACTGATACAAGATCGAATTGTAAAGCTAATTGAGATGGTCTACAAAATCCAACGGTTCTGCAATATGTATTTAGAGAGATACCATAGCAATATACCCGCATTATATGGTAAGACTGTTGCATTTCACAGTTTTGAGTATAAAGCTTAAGCTACGAGAAAATATTTTGATGATACCTATATTTACATAGATTCTTCAATGTGATAAGGCTAAGTTAATAGATATTCTACAAAGACAATCTTCAAACTAGCAATAGAGTTATAGAATGGCGTAGAAGTGGTGAAGCACCAGAATATAAAATAACGGTCATCAATGTATTTACATCAGAATATTCTGAGTTACTATTAGAAAGTTACGATAGCAAATTACATCAATAGGTAAACACGCAGGTATAATATATTTGTCCAACGGAGACAACGTGAACATTTCTATCCTATGAGTAAGCATCATTATTTGTCCATGGTTAATTCTTATTTTAATAACAGTATGTAGTTATTAGGGTAATTAGCTATTGAATTAGATAAAATAAAATAGCATAGACTATAATATCAATCACGTATTTAGATTTTAGGTGCTTCTTAATGCTTCTAATCGGCGTTGCATTTCGGCTTGTTCCTCTTCGAATCGTTCAGCATCAACTTCTTGATTGGCATCGTCTGATGTCGCCTAGTTAGTCATATTGATTGATTATATTTATATCATACCAGACAAAGAAAGAAATCTTATTTTACAACACAAAAGGTAACTAATGTACTACGTTACCTCAGGCAAAGGTTCAACAGCAGTTTGAGCTTTACCCAATTGACCTAATTGGAAAAATTTATCAAAGATGGTCATAAACTGTCTGTAAAGAATAAGAGAATCATAATGCATATTTGAAGAGTTCAAACCGTCTGTTATTTCAAAGAGAATTTTGTCAACTTCATCTGAGGCTGCTTCCTCTACTTCTTCATCATCATCCATTGTCATGGCATCATCCATCATCTCTTCCATAATGCCAGCCTATGAAATTGGCAAACTTTTAGCTATCTTAATTTTATGAAGTAGTACTTTTGATTGATGTCGAAGATCTACAGTGTTGAAGCATTGTCATTGAAAATGTGAATTTCCTACCTTGGTCATTTCTTGAGACATTTCTCTCATGGTTGCCGAAATCTCAGGAAGTCTTACCAAAGCATTCATGTATTTCATTACCTCCGTACTTTTTTCAATTGAACCAGCTATCCTAACTGTGGCTATTGTCGAAATTTTGTTATACAAAGATTATGCATCTTAAAACACAACATTATTGGCTAAAAGTAATCATGATGAGGAAAAATGATTTATAGTGCGCATTTTGAATCACACTAGGAAATGTTGGGCTCAAGAGAATAGCATCGCTGTGCTAACCTACCTAGCTGATTTTTCATATGCATATCTACCGAATTTAATTGAGCTTTCGCTGCGTAAAGCTTTGATACTGCCTTACGAGAATGGATAATTTCTTTAGCTAGTACTGTGCATACATCTCTTTGATTTCTTTTAGCAGCATCTTTCAATGACTTCACCACTTTTTGCTTTTCCATGTCGATAGCTGTTTCAATACGTTATAATTCACATCAAATTCGATACGATTTATAATGTAAGTCATTTTATTTCAATGCATGTTCAATCATCGACTAATAAAAATACATCTAGTAGTTCATGGTTCAATATTACACCCATGGAACAGTAAAGATAGGAGAAAAAGTAAACACTAATCTATTTATAATTACAGCAGGAATGATTGCAGTTTACGATGGTTGAATAACTGATGTTAATTGATTATAATTGTACTTACTACTGTCTACAGTATACAGTCCATGTTTTTATTGTAGGATTAATACTTACATCTGATTTGTCTGTCTATTACTCTCATTTCTTTACGAATCTTGGATGACCACTCTCTGACCTACGGTTGAGATTAACATAGGATTCAATAATGAAAAAGATACCTTAGAAATAATGGAAAACTCCGCTATGACTACATTGATTGCGGACCTGCTCTCGAGGCGTTTTTGGTGGAGGACTCTTTCCAAACAAACCCATTCTACTTGACTATTGGTCGAGTGTGCAATGATCGTTAGACAAATTTATAAAATAGATCTTACACCTAATTATACTTCAAGGGGCAAGATAAACTATGTAATTTGAGGAATACCGTATAGACAATTTGAGTAGAGTTGTTCAACCAGCAAGAGATCTTGATAGGATTTAGTTTATGATAGTATTCCTTTTTCCGAGATGGTGAACTATTTCAGGATGCAGAGTGCAACAGTTACTATAGTGAATTGCGGTATACCATCGACTATAGTGATCCAGTCAAGTGCATCCCGTGTTATGTTCAGTACAGACTACAGTACTGTACACTGTACTGTACTGTAGAGAAAGGTCTCCATGGGCGTGACTCTAGCATCTTTTCACTACAGACTACGGTCCATCTTGCGTGACGTAATCGATTGTACTGTACAGTACAATACTGTCATCTCTAAAAATATTTCAGCCACAGCCTCAGACAGACAGACATTGCTGAACCGAGCTGTAAACAAAGAAACTGACCAGCCACACAAGCATACGGTACACCCTAACTGTCGTTCCATTTAAAGAAACTGAGGTCATTGGGTGCCGTGGGGACGTTATGGGCAGGCGCAATTGATTCCGGTACTGACTGGGAGAGCATAAATCAATCAATCCTATACTGTATAAGCTACTGACTATGTTTCTATGGTTCTGGTATAGGTGTCATATTATTTGCACCCTACACAGTTACATCGGAACAGATTTAAAGAAAAAACAATCATCGGGTAGTTGATTTGCTAGCAGATACTTACCTGTAATCCATTATTGTGATATGGGACCAATTTGAATTTTCTATTCGGGAGAGTCCTTTTAAATGGGAGTGAAAAAGGCAACCCGAACCCGATAAAACCCGATCCAATGTTTGATTTTCTAACCCGAATGAGTGCAATCGCTATACAAACACTGTATCACCGACGAGAATTTTGACCCGAATCTCTCCTTCGGAGTCGGGTTTCGGGTCGACTGTACACGGTACGGTATTGTACCATACAGTACTAACTTGTCCAGCCTACAGTACGTTTATCCATAAGACAAATGCTAGCGGACTGTAAGCTACAGTATGTACTGTGTAAAAAACTGAATGAAAAATGAGCCATAAACAGTATAGTGTTCCATACAATACTGTCAAATCAACCACTTACAAAAGTGCTTTTATTGATCAAAGCCGATACTAACAAAATAGTTTTTATTATTTAGATGGCAAAGATGGATTCGTCAACTCGGTCAGAATTTCACAAACTTTTGAAATTTTATAATCACAATTAAGGTAAGTTTCAACATTTTCAATGAAGCAGAACGTAGATCGATTGAGGAGAGTGAATTACCGTACTATCGGCTTAGGATAACACATACAATTTTGAAATTTTCTACTGTAGGTCGGGTACATATAGATTGAGATTATACTCGTCCATCTTAACAGCAAAAACAGGACGAGTAAACATTCTCTTCCCTTTTGATTACAGCTATCAAATACTATTGTCGGCTTCAAATAAATTGACTACTAATTATTAAGAGAGAGAGAGATCTATTTATCTATTCTACAAAATTGGAGAACAGAGTATCACAAATTGAAGGAGTAATATTATAACGCCATGTCGGTCAATGCGAGCACAGGCAGTAAATGGACTTGTCAAGTCTGCACTTTCGATAATCACATGTCAGCAGTGCGTTGTGCTATGTGTTATACCAACATTGAAAAGGCAAAAGAAAGCCATGGATCGGCTGGTTGTACACAACAGTCGACGTTATTAATTACTCAATACGATAATAACAGTAAGAATGCTCATCAGTCTAATGAATATCAACGTGGAAGTGATCAAATTTGGTCTTGTGCGTCGTGTACTTATGAAAATTGCCTCAATTCATCCAATTGCTCCATGTGTGGTTGGGTTTATACTAGAGCCGTGCGCAAAAATGCAACAAAAGGACACACCAACCGGAAGAATGAATCTATCCAACAAGAGAGCAATAATAGTAATAATAGTAATAGCAACATCAAACCCATGGCCCAAATGGGACCAGTTTCACCTGGTGCGACTAAAAGAGTGCCATCACAGAGTATTTATTCAGATATTCGTACACGAGAAGAAATGCAATTTTATAACGATAAAAACAATGAAAGGAATCACTCGAATAATCCTACATCTCATGGCGATAGTACTAGTACCAATGTTGATACTGGTACTAATGTGATTAATTATAAATATTGTAATAAATGGATTTGTAGTCGATGTACCTACGAAAATTTCATCAAATCTTTGCGCTGTGTAATGTGCCAAAATCCGCGTTATCCACAAGAAGCCCAAATTGATCTTAATCAACTTAATAGTAGCCAAAACAATACCAGTAGTAATAGCGACCAATACATTACGTCAACGTCAGTCAAATCGAAGTCTCCCTCAGTCAATCAACTTACAAATCATGCTTGTAATCGAGGTAAACCTGAAAGTTGCTACATCACCTACTCACCAACAGAAGAGATGATCGATAATCCTTACGATACTGAAGTAAAAATCGATAACCTTCACTCCTATGATGCTTTTCCTATAACTGAAGAAGATCTCAACCAGATCAAAAATCACTTATCCACTGAGGATTGGTCATGGTTGGGCGCTTGCCAGGGTGTTAAGACTGGCAAACGAAGACCAGTAGAACAATACATTGCATCAGGTGAAATGCAGATAATCTTTATTGGGCATGACATTGCTGATGATATAAGTAGTCAAGTTAAATTACGGTTATTTCTTATAAATATTGCCTTGCAATTGTATCATAATAATCAAATTGTCCTAAATAATACTTTTCTTGAAACTGGATATTCTAGGTGGCGATGTATCTAGACAGTTGACTAATGAAGATTTGATGTTATTAAAATGGACGAATCCAGTAGAAATTGGGTATACCCTGGTACATCTGGCTATTAAATATGATCATCAGGATTTGTTAGATATCCTATTAACACCAGTAGCCGATCGACGTGCTCATAAATGTTTACCTTCAGATGCTGAACCAGAATTAGCCCAAGACATTCGAGAAATTGTATCAATGTCGATTAGACAACGTAAAGGAGAGTGGCCCTGCTATTTTGTGACAAATATTGTCACATTTGCCTTACCGGCTGGTAAGTAGTTCAGTTTTATACAAGTTAACCGTACGTATGGAATAGCAATTGATAGCGTAAATATCACAATATACCATCAAGGACTACTAATCCCTGAAACTATCTTCTACGGCAATTGCAATTAGTTGATTTAATTACTGTTGATAAATCGGTTAGGGATTCACAGTTTATCTCCTGATGTACAAGAACAATTGTTTAACGAAATCATCGATAGAGATGTTCAAAATGGTATGTAATATATTTATCTACATTATCCAAACGCCGTGCAATCAAAAAAATTATAAGCTTCAGATTATTCCAACATTCATGTATATCGTTTAAATTGCATTTAGAATTAGAAGTTAATTCCACTGTTATCAACTGGAGTTACGAAATTACGGAAGACTTAGACAGTAAATTGTATACCTTATGGAATCGAACAGCTGGCGATTGTTTATTGGATTCAGTTATGCAAGTTACTTGGGGAGTTATGGATGAAAATGCTGTATTACGACGCGCCTTAAGGGAGAGCCTTCGCTGTGAAGACAGGTGAGAACACCTTATCCAAGGTTTTTAGTAGTGTGCAATATCGTAATGATTGCTTGCTGGGGTGTCCTGTTAAATGTTGCTTGAACGTCTTGATTTTGGATTCAAATTAAATTAACTACAAGTTTTAAAATTAGGTTCTATCAACGCTGGCGAGAAGCAGAAGCTATACAAGCAAGTATTTTAGAATTTAGCCTAGACGAACAGCAGTGCGTTAAGGATTGGTCAAATATTATTGACAGCGCTAGAAAAAAAGGAGCTCCATTAGAGCAAATACACATATTTGTATTAGCGCATATTATGAGGCGACCAATAATTGTTTATGGTGTAAAATATGTTAACAGCTATAAAGGGGAAACATTAGGTCTAGCGCGATTCCAAGGTAATGTCTTCATTCTATTAGTCATTAGGCATAGAACAGGTTAGTATTATATCTCAGTTCCTAACTTTGCGCTTGTTAATTACAGGAATATATTTACCCTTGTTATGGGAAAGGAGCTTTTGCGTGTCAAATCCAGTTGCTTTAGCTTATACTCGCGGTCATTTTTCCGCCGTTGTTGGAATCGAATCGGATACAGTCAATGACGCAGTTGCTGGTGCTAATGTAGACAATTGTGAAAATACTCAGACAATATATCTGCCGTTGATAGATAGTTTAAGTGTTCCATTACCAGTACATTTTCTTCTTAATTCTGAGGTAATATAATGATTTTTTAACTATCTATTTGTAGTTGTTTCAAATACAATTATATTTATGCTGTAGCTGATGCTTATTTTTGTTCATTTGGTTATTACAGCTTGGCTGTGAAGAACAACTAATGCACGAATGGTTAGACTGTGAATGTACATCTAGTGGAATTATTGTGGCTAAACAAAATATAACTAGGATGCCATTTCAAGTGGATAGAATGCTTGATAACTGGCTTGATAAATATCGAAAATTAGATAGCTAAAGTCTATGTACTATAATATTAAGCAGTCTTTTCAAGGTGTACGCACATATTGACTTCATCTTTACTGGTACATTTATCAAATAATATCACTATATGTTTGAAGAAGAACCGTTATCAATATTTATAGAAATATATCCGTTTGGCTATAGCCGAATCTAAATGTTTAAATCTTATTTACGAATGTACCTTCTTACTGTTGTAGTAAATATTTACCGCTTATGTCAAAATTCTGACCAATATAAATTAAGTTTGAAAAAGACTTATTAATCAATCGTAACAATCGATACTCAATCTTTATTTATCGTTCTATCATTTATTCATTTTGATCAAAATTTTAACAATAAATTTTGAAGTTATTCAACAAGATCCAGTGAGCTTCTCTCTACATTATTAGGGAAGCAATGTTTTTTTATCAGTGTCAATGATAATAGTGTGTCAATCTTGCAGCAGTTTGCATGAAAATCGATTTATGTATTATATTCCGATATCACAACTTGATTCATGATATTTATTAATCGTATAACTTAACATTTGTGAGAGTAGTAGCTTGATATATGTACAATATGGTAGTAGTCGTTCGAAACTATGAGAAACACAATTCAGTATCGAGTAGTCTTGTTAATCTATATTTACGAGTTTAGATAAATCACTCATGATATGCAATTTTGCATCTCAGAGTTGTCGACTGGAAGGTCTTTGCGTAACGATAATATTCTTATTTATATCTGGTTTTGCATCGTTTCGATCAATTATCACATAGCAAGTCTTGTTAGCATTGTTACCATTAAAAAATTTACACTCGCAGCTGCCGAGGCGTTACAATTTATCAATGCTTAACAAAAATGCACACGAACGTCAAATAGTTTGTTTCAGAATAAGGTTATAGATTATTTCTCTCTATCTATATAATACAATTGTAAAAAAATATCAGAAATACAATATATTATATTCACATTTAAACGCTAATAGCCATCATTATTGTTATTCCTGTTTAACAGCACAACTAACAGTCTCGATCTTTTGGCTCTAAGTAGTCGAGTCCCAGTAAAGCAAAAATGTCTGCTTCGCATTTCGTGGGTACAGGGGTACCACGAGTTAGTTTTTGATTTCCCTAACGAAGCAAGCACATTAAAATTAAGTAATTTATGCAATAGATTAAATATTTTTGTAGCGATGCACTGTTTGAAACAGGCAAATGTTTATTTAAACATTAATAAATAATAAATCAATAACTCAACATACATATTTTAATACAGAGCATGCAGTCACCTTACGTAATACTCCAACGCTAATTGCATGTTCAGAGAGATGCATTCTCTAATGTGTATCCAATAGATTAATAATAATATTAAATTTAGTTGTTTAGGTAATCGTTTATTAATACCGCCTAGTAGAATAAATTTTACAAATATTTTATTACCTTTTTCCGAGCAAGTAACCTCATTGAACGATTAAAGTGCCCAGATCCAGTAAAGTATAAAAGAGAACAAGCCCATTCACGGTAAGGGACAACAATAATATCCAAGCGGCGATACTGAAAGTTATAAAAATTAAAATATAAGATATATTTATTTGAAGCTTATCTAAAATTAGGAATATATTGACTACAATTCTTTGATACAGTTTTTTGTAATGATTGTACCTTTCTACCCTCCTCTGGCAATTTACAAACGCCTAATAACTTTTGATGATCGATATCGACGTCTTGATTAACTAAGATTTCAGTTAAGAAATCTTATGTACAAAGGTATGATTAATCAAATAAGATATTTCCGTATTTCTTAACAAAGTCCAATATTACTAAGGAACTATCATTTATCAAGTACCTTTAGCTTGTAACCGCCGCAGCAGCTTATGATAAACACCTTGATGAGAGCGGCCATTTGGATGTGAAATCAAAATATCTACGTCACCGCATGTAGGCTTCTCACGGCGATAAGAGCCGCATGTTATCACTTCTAGGCCAAGTTCAATAGCTGTAGCTTCTTCTCGAATCTGTTAATAAGAAATTTGATTAGTTCTTAATTATCGACATAAATTATAGTCTTGATTATAATTATTCGACCCGATTGCAGACGCTAATTTGCAATGATAATATCAAGAAAAATTCTTAATAAAATATCGCTTACTACAGCTTCAATCTCTACCACTTCAGCTCGAGGAATCCTTTCATTGAAATCATCGTAGTATTTTAATCCAATGCTTTGATGGTAATTTAGTTTTGCTTTGGCCCGTATGTCATCCAGTGTATACAAGCCCTTAAATAAGTAATTTAGTGATTTAGCTTCTTTTATACTGTTGCAACTAGTAAGGCAATTTTGCTCCGGTCCAATTTTTCACGGCAGCTTAATTGAATATGTAAAAGGTGTAATGCTAGTGATCCTTCTAAATAGTAATTAACTATTTACTTACTTGAGCAATCCAGTTGTGCGCAGTAGCTGGACCTGCTCCCCATATCTTAGTAAAGACATTTAGAGCAGTCTGTACATCATTATCCATGTAATCTAATTTTCTAAGATGACCACAACTAATAATTTCCCATATTTTATCTGCTAGACGTTTTCCGATATTTGGAATTGCCTCTGCTTCCTAGTTAATTACAAATTTGATCAAAAAATTATTTAAGAAATAAAAATATTAATTGTACCATGATTTATTCTAGGACGATCGATACTGTGGGTATTTCTTATATGAAAGCGTTCGTTATTGATTATACTCCAATTTAAATAAGTTACAGTATACTGGGGATTTTATAATTAATTAAGCTAAATAAATTTAAATTGATAATGTATGACAAAATTGTATCACATCATAAAGTGATTTATGTGCAACAATCACAAGATGATCATATGTCGCTTCAGTTAACCTCTCGGGTAGTAATTTCTCTAGGATAATTCTTAATTGAGGAAATTGCTTTAGTGTATCCTTTTACACGCCATTGATCTCCTAAATTTTCATATTTTTTTTGTAAGATCTGGAAGATATAGAATAAAAATGGATCAAGTAAGCGAGTAGCAAATGACGTGAAGTTGATATTTTGGCTAAGCTAATTTTAATAACTTATTCTTCAGCAGCTTCTAAATTCAGTAGCATACCTCTAGGATATCTGTTATATGCTTGTTTCGATTTTTCACGGGCAAACTTGATGGTCGTGCACACGCCCAACTACTTGACTTTTTGAGTAAGAGAATAACGCATGAAAAACTTTAATTAGCTACTGCAAGAATAGATAGAGTATATATGGGCAAATGCTATGCACATATATTAAGAATGTAAGAAATAGTTACAACATCCATAGTTATGATTACAAAATCATGCCGTGTGATAAATCACTGATTAGGCATTTGTCTGTAAAATATTATCCCATAGAATAGCATCGACTAAATTTATAAATTGAATACGCCAATCTGGCGTATATCGTGTCGAGGTTTAGCTTACAGTACTCTAAAGTTATCGCTATAATAGAAGCACCAAACTATTGATCGATTATTATATTTTGTGCATAAGACAGAAAACTATTAGTGATAATACTGTAATTAAGGTTGACTTTGGCTAACATTTAGTAGGTATGATTTAATTCATATTTACTATATAGAAATTGCAGTTGCTATTTACAGTGATACTACTATTACTGTACCATCTTATTCGAAATTATTTACCACTTAATGCACGGTAGTTTGTAAATAATCGTTAAATGTATTACTAATTATACGTAACTTTAAGGAATATCAATAGTCCCACTACGGAATTTTAAATTTGCCAGAAATTTTTTTACTTGGCTACAATTAATTATCACTCCGATATGAAATATAGAAATTGGTTAAGGCGTATTGATTTTTATTATCTAGATACTACTGTATATCATAAAATCAGATAATGGAGTATATTTTATATTTTTATTTCCTAATCTATAAGGTGCCTAAATCTAGCATAGGATTATAATTATCTGATGGTAACGAACAGTAAATAATGAAACCTCATACGAAAAACGTTATAAATACTAATCTTAAAGGTAGACGTTCTATCTTACATTAGTACTATGTTCTTATTGAATAACTTCAATTTAAAATCGTAAAAAGCAATAGACTATAGCTATATCGTGCTGCATTGTGATAAGGATTTGTTATGAGAATTCAACAGTATTTATGCCACAATATGCGTATTCTCTTAGTAATGTTGGTGCGTTGATATGGCAGGATTGATAGACTACATTCACTGTAATGTGATAAAATATTGAAATTTCAAAGTCATAATATTTTAATGAATGAGTTATATATACAGGATAATATATATCAGTTGTATCCTTGAAAGTTAGACGAAAATGAGATCAACTTTTGGTGATAGTTGATGTGCTTTTAGAATATGGTTTTTGGTATTGCTTAGGATTAATACCCCTGTCATATTCAGAAATTCATGTGCCTAATTATTTACCCAATATGGTGATCGGCTAATGAACTAATTAATTATTTCCGATTGACTTTGAAGCATATGGCTTCATACTGCTAAGGGGTTCGGTTGCGACATTAATTAAAATTTTAATATAACAAAGTCTACAGTAGATTTTAATGTCTGAGAAGTGAAAAAATATCCTGTCGGTAGTTCAAGTGATTACTATACGCATAAGAAAAACTCCTAATTTCTCTAAGATCTATCCATTACGCTGAGCATTAACAGGTTGTCTCCTTTAATTGAATCAATATAATAATGCACATATAATTAGATGAACATAGGATAGCTTACCGGCTTTGCAGTATATTTGGCTGGAAGTTGAGATAAGACCATTTCAATTTCTGATGTATTTGCATTATTATCATCATCAGATTCAACGTAATCGCTATCAGAATCGAGAGGTTGATGAATGATATTACTGTTGCCAATTGCTCGTTTCTTTGTATTTGTTTTACTAAATCGACCGCGCTTGATTTTTAGCCACACCGGTGATGAAATTTTCTTTTCTTCTAACAGTCGTTTTTGACTAGCTGGTGGTACCTAATTTAATAGGAGATGGATTGTTTATTTACATGTTCCAATTTTCCATTTTAAAACTAGTTTCTGAAAACATTTTTTTTGGTATTTAAATAATATTAAGAGGTAGTTTGCTTCTAGTTGGTTGTATGGAGTGGATACTTAATTCGATACAACTATTATTCATAATGATAGAAATTGTTTATTATGAGATTTATTACATTAGCAGCATATGGAACATGTTAAACATAGACTGGGAAGATGAGAACTATAATTATGTTAATTTTTTCGATCGTTTCTTCGCGTATTGATGTCATCTCTCATCCATCCAGTATACAAGTAAATATCCTTATATACTATATTTACCTGTAGTTAAGCAGTTAGCTGTACTGTATGAATAACTTTGATACATCTAAATTGAAATCATTTTTAAATGCAAAAGTCAATTGATTGATGTTTTTAACGTTATAGATGATGCATTTTCATTCGCATTAGTGTATTCAAATTGACTATCGACAAGGAATATTGAAGGTATTGGTGAAACGTAGTTCAATTCAATACCTCATTATGATCGGAGTTGTCAGTGCAAGGCGATGCATCAGAATGACGTTTAATCTGCTCTTTCTTGCCATGTTCAAGGGTAGCTGCATTGTCGTCCTTCGTCAGCGCCTTATCCAATTGTACTGATGTTGTTTTAGGTTGAACACGTTTGACTAAATTAAATTGGCCAACATCAATTAATTGGCCTTTGGTTAAACTTTGGCTCAACCAGTCTGCATCAACCACAATTAAATTCGATGGAATAGTATCGATTTTAAGGATAGTACACAATCTAGCAAGTTTGATATTTTTACTGGCTATGATATGAGTTGTATCAGATTGAATTGAACGATGGTATTGACCACCGTAGACTATTAACTGTTTCTTCAAGATAGCGCTACGTGTTTTACCGAGACCAGCTTCGATAATTATCGCTTTAACATCAGCTAGAAACAATTTCTCTTGATGACGATCAGCCTTATTCGTTGTTTTTGATGTAATCGATTGATCTTTCGTCGACATATTCTACTACTACCTCTACTCGCTTATCACAATCGATTAGATTGCTTTTAACTCGACCGCTATGCTAGTTGTTCCAATAGGTAGGCGTCTCCAATGGGTCAACCAACAATAGGACAGTCGTCGTTGTATCTTTTGATCGGTAGTAATGGTATGTTAGTCGCTTCCAAAATTGTCTATTTGCCGTCTAAACCCAAGCTTACACCGTTGCAAATGGGATGCTAACCAGCTATCTTCGATATTTATAATTCAAGACTACTGGATACTGGTTTTAACGCGTTCACTCGTTGAATGGACGGTAGATGGTCATTATTATGATTGAACAAAAGCAGGAGGGCAATACGTAGGTACCTGCACATACACGTTTGGGCTGGGCTTAACAAGAAGTCGTTCAAAGTTAGTATGCTACAGTAATTGCTATCAGATATGCTCCAAGTACAGTCCAGTACGGCAGAGTACTACTTGAGTACTGTAGTAGTGTGGCGCAGTCCAGCCCTTGTATAAACTAATGCCAGTCTTGTCACATCAGGTGCCACCCAAGGCCAAGAGCTGAAGAGCCATTTATAGTACTGTATGAGGTTTCTTGTAGAGTCCTTGAAAAGGAGTAAAAAAGCAACCCAAACCCGATCGAATCCGATCAAATGGTTGATTTTCTAGCCCGAAATGAGTGCAATCGCTCTACAAACACTGTATCACTACCGAAATTTCTAACGCGAATCCATCCCTCCCTCGAGTCGGGTTCAACTCGGGTTTCGGGTTGACTGTTATTAAGCGCACTGGTTTCTGATTAAGTTGGTGAACTTATAGCTGTACAGCACTGTACTGTATGGTTGAACATAACATATCGATGTAAAACCTTGTGGGAAATTCGATTCTATAGCCTACAGTATTTATTATCTCCTACTGATGATGGCTAGCTTAAACGCTCTGTCGTTTCGTCGACAGAGACATCACAATTTTAATGTAATAAATGATAATAAATGATTACCCTACGACTTTGTATCCAGTCTGTGTGCACACCATCTGTCTGGCTGTATAGCGTCTGATTCATTATTGCAATAAGATGATAAACTATTTGCACCCCCAAAAAATTACAGTACTACACGACAAGAAACGAGCTAGTATTTTAAGTCACTATTTTTGACGTTTTTTTAACGTGGAGCAATAATTTAATTAATTTGTTTTGTTTATGGTTAAAGTCTTGCACTGTATTTCCGCTCGAATCACTTCTAGTTCAGTATATGTATATTACTATAATAATATACAATTAGTGTTAAGCCCCCCAAAAAGTAAAAAAATAAATTCCCGTGCGGGGAATCGAACCCCGGCCACGGCGGTGAGAGCGCCGGATCCTAACCACTAGACCACGCGGGATCTACAAGTCTATTTACTAACCCATTAATATTTGAATTTTAACATTATTCAATCAGCAACCTCTTTCTTCAGTACAGTGTACGTACAGTACAGTAGTTATAGTGCATGTACTTACATACTGTACACTGTAAGCCTTGTACAACTGGACGACTAGACGTACATCTGCACCAACCATATACTGTACTGTACTGTATACAGTACAGTATATGGATGGGGGTCTTTAACCTTAACCGAAAGCAATGCAAAATTTCGAAGACGTAGTATATACAGTAAATAAAGCAGCAGAGTATGTGAAAAAAATCATTCCAGGCCGGTGTCCAAAATAAGAAAACAGCAATCCTATTTTCCGTTTTGAAGTCAAGTACAACTGGCAACTGTTGACTGACTGGTGAGTTGATAAATCGTTCAATTCACTTTCTATGCAGGAAATAAAACATGACTGTATGAATGGCACAAGCTGTCAGTAAGACTACTCTCATGGTGCTCTCAATATTACTAAAGGCTAAATGCGTAGTAACTACACACGATAGTTGTACTGCAATGGATAATTTTAAAAAATCTCCGTTATGAACATACTGCACATGTTGCATGCGAGAAAAATTGTTGGTTGAGGCTGTAAGAAATTATATGTTCAGCGGAGTCCATTTCTATGCTTGACATTGATGTTGAGACGATACACGCTATGTTGATCACCTTGCTTGACCGTCTATTCAAGATTCCAAAGTTGTCATTGATGTTCATGTTACTTTCAGAGTGACTTGGCCTCGAGCACCTTCAATAGTGATTGAGATTTTATACTAAATACTATGGATAGACACGTCCATTTTATTGTTTACTTGATAGCTGGCACATTTTGAATTAAATAGATATGATAATTTGTAGGGTATTGCCAATTCCTCAATTACGGCTATACGTAACTATTTTTGGTGCGGTATTTAATCTTAGTTCCAAGTACGTATAAATTTAAATTTTAGTCGCTCCTAAAACTTTTACTGTGCTGGACGTACGGTGCAATCGGGTCTACTGTACACTTACAATTATTTGCTTTTATAACATCACACGATTTTGCAACAGTGATACTTCTTCCAATCCTATTGTGCTGTATCATTCTTATGCAGTCGATTACTGCTCAGAAATCTTGATTCATTTTAAATCGTATAGCACATTGCCATGTTAAAATGTTTTTCATACAATAGATATCTACCTTAATATTGCTATTGTTACAAAAGCAATCGAAAAAGCCTCTACTGTACTATTTGGACATGAAAGTTGCAAGACTTCATTTGTCAATGGTACTGATCCACTTCCGTATCTAGCATATTTTATATGGTACTATAGTACTCTGGGTAGTAGTCCTTTTTCTAGGAGACCATTTTATGATGTTGCTTCTATTGCAATGAAAAATACTTAAAAATGGATTCATGATGGGTACCATTCAATTTATGATATGGAGTTAGATTTATAAAGTGTGTAAACTATATATATGGATATCTAGAGTTTAGAATAATTAATACATAAAAAGAGCAACTACTGACAGAGTCGTTTGGCACTGTCTTATCCAATACATATTTTTGGATAATTTGAGAGCAACAGTACAACACTAATCATACAACATTGATTAAAAACTCTGAACTGAGACTGATCAAGATCACGATCATTTTTTCTACCACAACTAACTTCGACAGTAATACTCTAGATGCACAGGTGATTAGTATTTACTAACGAATTAGTTATCAAAACAGCTGTTGTATAGAAAGTAATAAAGGTAATTGTTGCTACACCTTCTGACAGAATGAATTTAAAATTCAGTTAATGAAATAATAGAATTTGATGACGTACGATAATAATGTTTTTTTGATCCTTTTTAAAATTAAAACTGTGTATTTTATTTCTCTAGACGTCAATCGCGTCAGTATTCACAAATACTGTCTACACCACGGCCGGAAAAATGAGCGACGACGATAGCGACAGGGATGATTCTATAGACAGCGAGTACGTATATATTAGAGAGAGATTTTCAACACATGTAGACGTACAGTATACGTATACGTATTTATAACTTTCGTATTGATGAGAAAATTGCGTATTCACTAGAAGCGGATAAATGTGTCAGATTGAACTTATTTATTATTAATATTCTTTGTCTTGAGTCAGTTATTTTGATAAAGAAAAGTAATGTACTGAATAAAAGAAGAAGCTGATAGGAACGGTTGCATTACATGTAGCATAGAATACAAGTACACTAGATTTGATGAACGATTAACTCAAATTAAGATACGTAGTAGCGCTTTGTAGTAAATTTGATTGCTTTAGTCATTTTCTTTGCATTCGGTATGTTGATAAATTCTCTAATTTTGAACCTACAGTAAATAGTGTACTCACAGTGAGATTAAAAAATGTACTATCCAGACATATCGAATGTGCATGTATATCTTAAATTGTAGTGCGAAACGTATCTATCAGTTACACATTAGCCTTATGATCAAATTATGGTCACTGTATACACCATAGCAGCGTAATTTTGCAACAGTAGGAGAGTTTCGGTTTGTTTTGTGAGTACTAACTTCTTTAGACGAGGCATGGCCTTACTCATTAGTAGTACTGAAAATTGTATACTGAGAGAATAGCAGTAGATGAGTCTTAGCTTGATGTAGTATATTGAACACTGATTTCTTTAAATGAGGCATTCTTTAGTTCATTAATTCATTAATAGCACTAAAAGTTGTAAATACTAACTTATGATAATTTATATGTGATTTATGTATAAATAAAAAATAGAATAAAAACAGTCTTTATTCAAGGATTTTCTAATCTTTGCCAATAATATAGACAGATGAAAACCGATCGCTATGGATTTCAAGGCGGCAGCCAACTTGAAAAGTAAGATTGTACTAAACTTATCAAATACTCTAGCATGTTTATATCCCGACACTTGGTATCATACTTAGAATAATTCTTTGCTGACTTTATCTCCAAAGTTGTAGCGACGATACTGTTGTAGGTAGAGTCGGTATGAGACGAGAACGTAAATGGGTCAGTATGACAAACGATTTGAAATCGTGGAAGAGATGGATGCGTTGGAGGCATAAGAAGGTTAGAATTGCTATTAAAGGACGATTTTATGCCTTGTCTATTATTATAAAGAAAGACAGAGAACTAGTCTATCTACTAATTGCGAAATTTTAGTGCTAAATAAGTAAAGTGAATGTTAGTTACGATAAAAAAGCGGTTCCGTATGGTACTTCTCTCAAGTTTTCCCACATATTGTTCATGATCTCTCCGGGTACTCTGCGATAGTCTCTGCAGTCATAAAGTTATAATCTTATCATATTCCGTATTGTTATCGTATACGTTAGTTAAATGATAAGTCTTTATGTTTGCATGGAAATAGCAATGCCCGGAACTAATTTAGGAATCAATATGTATGGCTAAATTCATTTAACCGAATTGCATTCGATACAAAATAACCTCATTATATGAATTAAAAATTAGCGTCGTATCTCGTGTTCTAGGTAATAGAAAGATGTCGTAAAGGGATACCGTCATCGGTTCGCGGTAAGGCATGGCAATTTCTATCGGGATCTTATGAAATACAGAAAAAACATGAAGGAGAATTTGACGTAAGATGTTTAATTAAAACTTTAGATTATATCGATAATTTCTATCTCTAGATTGTATTATTAATAATACTTTGGTATTGTACAAGTTTCAAAGGAATAATCTAACCTATTTTAAAACTATGTAATAGATTACATTAATATTGGTTCATGTTGTATCATTGTTACTTTACTAATATTTGAAGATTTCAATAGAAACTATTGTCACAAAAGGTTGATGAATCGGTAATGCGCGATATTAAGAAAGATATTGGTCGAGCTTTTCCGTACCACGAAATGTTTTCTAAAAATGGAGGTCCTGGGTGAGTTATAAACCCTAATGAATCTGCATCATAAGTTTAATTTCTACTCTAATTTATGTAAGTTGTATAGTGCTTGCGTATTTGCATATTATTATTCGTCATAGACCTTCAATTAAATGAATATTTTTTTATGCATTGTTCATATATTTTTGGTAATTGAATCGTAAGTTCAATTTTTTACTGTGTATTGTACAAGTTGCGCAGTACTTGATTATTTGGACATCTCCTTCGTTATTGGCCTTTAAATTTAATAAATGTTTACTAATGTATAGTTGACACATTTGATTCTGGATTTGATCTCACATACAATATTGAATCAATTATCTACAGATTAACTTTCGTTAACATTGTAACGAATCGATGATACTTATAACCCTTTGTTTTCAGTAAATGACGAATATTTTTTAATCCAATACTTAACGCAATATCTTACAATTTTATCAGGCAAAGAGAGTTACTAAGAATTCTGCAAGCATACTCTGTACATAATCCTTCAATCGGTTATTGTCAGGTAATTATGATGTAATTTTTGGCTAATGTAGAGTCAGTGGTTAATATTTACAGTAAAGTTATAGAGTTAGGGGTTATCCTATGATAGATAGATAGATCTTTATATGCCCTTAAAAGTGCATAAAACAGTAGATTTAATGCATTTTGATTTTGGATACCTTTTTAAATTAGATTTTATATAAATATTTTAGTATGCTTAGCTAAGTTCTGTAGATTGGTCATTTTTATCAGCTATTTTGGGATAGAATTATTTAATACTGGTACTTATTATCCATGTTCCTAAATCGACAGTAGTTTAGAGCTGTAAACTTGTACAATACTTGTATGTGGTAAAACTCCTTTTTGCAGATAGACTTGATTACTCTATAATGCTAGTGTGTTACTCTAAGTCATTTCATTGGTGACTTGTTAATGAAACACTTTGAGTCCCTATTCCGGTGCACATTGCTTTATATTCATATATGTATAGTGTGTTAAAAATGATAGGAAAAGCTTGTCTAATTCTGTCACTCTATGTGTACAGTACAGGCATACATGCATTGTACTAATCAATAATATTAAGGAGTAATTACAGTACTTCTATTTCTGTTATTTACGTGCATGTTTCACATAGGCTATGGCACCAATTGGAGCTTTACTATTGATGCATATGACGACTGAGGTTAGTGTTGAATTGTTTTATAGACATTTTGCCTCATCTTTCTTATTTCTATAATGCTTTTATTAAATTCCTTTGTATATCATAGGATGCATTTTGGTGTTTTGTAACAGTGTGTGAAAAATATTTATCTGGCTTTTTCAGTCCTGGATTGGTTAGTTACTTTGGGTTCAAAATATCGATATGATACATTAATATATATTAATAGTGTTATTTGTTTTAATACAGTATATTCATTGGGTGTATGAAGCACATTGATTCGTATGATTGACAATATATTTTAGGAAGCGATACAATTGGAAGGACAAGTATTTTATGCATTACTTCAAAGGCATGCACCGGCGGTTAGGGAACATTTGGTGGGTGACTTTACTAGTGTTCTATCAGAGCTAGATTTTATTGTTGTATGCATCTAGGTTAAATATATTCGTAGTCTGACATAGTTTTTCGCAATTTTTGATGTAAAGTATTTAATTAAATTTAATTATAAGCGTACAAATAGCATTTTATCGATTTTGCATTGTGAATATTTAGTATCGGTTATAGAAGACTGTAATTGATCTATAGTAATTCGTATAATCTTTAGGATAAACTAAATATCGAACCTTTGATGTTTATGACTGAATGGTATATGTGTGCCTTTGCTCGGTAAGTTAATTTAGAGAAATCTCTTTTGGAATAATGGTGTATGTTAAGCGTTAGTAAGTGATATTATTATATTTTAACACAGAACTCTTCCGTGGTCTTTAGTGTTGCGAGTATGGGATTTGTTATTTATAGAAAGTCAGTATATTGATATAATGTTTGATAGGTACCGTTTCTTTATCATAGGTCTTTAATTTTTGAACAATATTTTTAATTTTTAAGATGTTAAGATAATCCACAAGGTTGCTATTGCTACAATCAAGTTGACCTTCGACTCTAAAGAAAAATTGGATTCGTCGTCTAGGTATACTGCATCATCTAAGACAATGAAAAATTTTGTTACAATGAAATATATTCTGAAAAGCAATAATACTTAGTTGTATCTGAACTGCCACGCACTGTATCATACTGTAGTATGCACGATACACTGAGAAGATTGAAAAATCTACCAGCAGAGATATTTGTCAATAACGCACTATTACGGGAGGTAACATTTTATGTATGAACGTCTTCTATCTAATGTCTGTTAATATTATAATACAACGTCAAAATAAATTTCATTGTTGTAATGAATGCATATCTTTCCTATTCCAAAAATATTGAGAGTGCAGCTATTGATTAAGCTAATACTACAAAATTTATCTTAGGCAAATGATATTTCAATTACCGATAAAGACCTAGAAAGAGAATATAAAGCTATTCAAAATTCGGAAACAACAATTAATTAAGTTTCAAATGCAAGAATTTAAATGAATTTTATGTAAATAATACAGTAAATAATGAATCTATAATATGATTCCTGGTATGAAATATAAAACTCAGATTTATGCGCCAAAAGCGAGAGTTTGTATTTATTAGCTAATGTTTTACATGAAAATTTGACTTCGATATGTGAATGTATGCATCTGTCTATGAATAGATGGTTAGTATACGAAATTGGATGTTGTATTTCCATGATTTTTAATTGCATATTCTGATTCTGTTGAATAATTTAAAAAAATTATTTCATCTCAAAATAGATTGATGTAGTTAAATCTATTTATTTACATGATTGCGAAACGTCCCGGTAATATAATTTGATGATAATTTTTAGTTTAATAAGTGTAATGCATTTGAAGTTTGGCTGCCCTCGTATTTAAACATTTCTGCATGTAATACATGTACGTTCAAATTAGCTAATTCAGGATGTCTACCGCGAAAATACCAATTTACTATCATTGTGACTTTAATGTTATTTAAGGATTTTATTCATTGCAAATGTTTGAGACGGATTTTATGTTTATCCATAAATCGCTTACCCAATGATTTTGATTATATATTTATATAGTAAATTATTTCTTCATCTGATGCTGGCATAGAATTATACTTAGAATAATGTGACGACTTGTAATAAAGTCGAATAAATCAAACATTTAAACATGTATTGCTGACAAGATTTCATGATCTATACGTATATTAACTAAATGATTTCAAAGCTAATTCTACTGTCTTATCAAAATACCTGTATTACGTCTATATGATTTATATTATGATGAATAAGAATTACAATAAAATAATGCTTGTTATGTGTTGAACGTGGGTCGCAGTACGTCTAACTAGTTTACATTTATAATATTGATGCAATTCAATAGTATTTGAATGATGCCAACGAAATGAATAATCTATCAGAATATATTTTTAGGTACACAAGCTACAGTATAGTAATTTTTGTCAAATTCTGAACTGATATGACACATTTAATATTTTCCTTTACCATGATTCTTCATTTCGAAGTGTATCATAGATATGTGTACATAATATCGTGCATTGATCTAGGGACTGTAAAAGAATTTCCCTCAGAAGTCCCTAAATGTACCTGTATTTAAAACTGGTTACTCGCTAATTAGCTAGTTCGTTTTTGGGAAATTAATGATTCTTGCTAGCATAGTGCGAATGCCTTTCTGAAGTTTGTTTTAAACTAAATCGCAGAGGTAATGGAAGAGCATTTTGCTATGATGCGGTATCCATATTATACTAAGTTGTGCAGTGCATGTATAGTAAATAAAGCAAGATTGCATGGCAGCTAAGCCGATACGGTCGGTATCACACTACCTAGTGCGCTCTCTACAGTACAGTATAAAGTACAGTAACAGGAGAGTGAGCAACAACAGACTCTATGCCTGGGGTAGGTGTGACGGTAGTGTGAGCCATAAAACCGTTAATCGAATGTTCATCGATGAAACGCCTTCTATTACGTTAGTTTATGCTAAGATAATTTTACAATTTTTGTAAGCATTCAGTAAGAAATAGCCCTGATTAGATTACAGTTCAATGGCTAATAACTAGCCTTAACTGGATAGCTGTCGTTAAGAGAAGTTGCTATTCGAAAAATTATACGTAGTACTGTATTATTGTATTGCCTATGGAATCAGGAAGAAACTCAGACAACTAAAATCATGTTCAGGTTAAGATCTTCAAAGTTAATAAAGCTAAGCCAATTTACTTCAATAAATCGCCAGCCATTCAACAAATATCATCAAAATGATAACTCCTTGAAAGTAATTTCATCGACAATTGATACCAATTCGGAAGAATATCAGGTTAATCTTTGCTATTATGTATTAGATACCGTATGCTTCTTGTACAATGTTTGGCTACGGTACTGCTTTGCACCATTATTGCGATGGAATGGATTTAATAGTGTCTTGCAGCTATGGTTTATTACCGATGAAAGCAATAGCTTCAATCCTAAATAACATTAATTTAATCTACAGAAAAAGTTCTCCAGAAATAAGAAACTGGTCGAGAATTTGCGTAAGATTAGTGAGATGATTAAGCAAGGTATGATCAACCCTGGTTGCGATTACTTTGTATCAGCAAAACTGGTATTAGTAGCTACAACAGTGATGGGTAACTTAGTGAACAACTTCATTCCTAGCAAACTGATATCATATATCTGAAGTACTATTTACCTTATTTGATTGCTTTATCAACGGATTAAGTTCTACTAAATCAAAGAATAAAGACATAGGACTGCCGTAATTACCAATATTCGCAAAGTGCATTTAGGCATCTTATCGATATGACAATAGCTGCTGTACAGTATTTATTCCGTTGATATCATTGCCTAGGTTTAGGTTTCCAGGATTCACTTAGCTCACATTGTGCATGTAATAATAAGTTTGATATAACCAGTGCTTGTTATTCGTAGCTCGCAAAGAAAATATATGTATTTCAGTTATCAGGTCATTTTAATGTATCCCAGAAATTGTAAACAAATGCAGAAGACTGTATGCAATAACGATTATATATTTGATTTACTTACGATTCAATAATTAATTGGCATCGTGATTTTGATACTTACTGGTATCTAGCTATAATCATAATTTATCTCTTTTAAAGCTATATACAGCATTTATTATATCAAAATATTTACAAACGAAAATGCTATATAGGAGGTAGAGAGAAAGCTCGCCAAAGCCATGTAGCAAAAAACAAGTTATTACCTCGTGATCGATTAAATAGGCTTCTGGATTCAGGGTAAAACTATAATTTTTATAATTTTCGTCTTAATTATTATTTCATCAAGCTTGAGATGAATCAGTAACGATAATCTCAGCTTCTCACTCGAATCTTTCTTGTTCATACAAGTTTAACGCTGGATCATACCGCTGTAGCGATTATTGTCGTAATTCCTAAACTCGTTTCACTTTATTATTATTTTTTAATTTAGCTCTCCTTTCTTGGAACTCTCTCAACTCGCTGCATACAACTGCTATAAAGATCATGTTCCAGCAGCAGGCATGATTACAGGAATCGGCCGTATATCTGGGTAAGCTCATGAATTAAGTTCAGCAACTTGTTAGCTATAAGCACTATTATTTTCTAAAACTTAGTTTTGAATATTTTGAAAACCTTTCAAACTAGTATTTCACCTTCATGAGTTACCCTATTAACCAGTGCATGCTCTATTAATCAATTGTTGTTGTGATTGTATGATTGCTAGTACTGAATGCATGATTATCACGAATGATCCAACGGTTAAAGGTGGAACTTACTATCCCCTCACTATGAAAAAACAACTCAGGGCCCAAGATATAGCTTTCGAGAATCAGTTACCCTGTGTCTATTTAGGTAGACAGTTGCGCTCTTGATAAACTGATTACATAGAGTATTATGCAATGCACTGAGTAATATAACCACATTCTAGCTACAAATTTTTATAACTGTAATCATTTCATCAAATTCCTTTTATCACCTGATATCGCTGTCTGTAATGCTACGGAGCTTATATTAATAATTGAGCAGAATAAGTTCAGGAATATCTTATTCAAGTTTCTCATACGAATATATCTAATTTTATTGCACTCTAAATTGCCTAGTGGAATCCGGTGGAGGATATCTCCCTTTACAATCTGAAGGATTTGCTGATAAATATCATTTTGGCAGAACTTTCTATAATCAGGCGAAAATGTCAGCGGCTGGTATTAAACAGGTAAGAGACTAATATTGATCCTTGATCCTGAACTTAGCTTAATAACTATTTAACAGATTTACCAAAAAGTACAACCTACATCAATATAAAATATTTACTTACCACTGTAATAAGGTCGCTATAGTATTAGGATCATGCACTGCTGGCGGTGCATATGTACCGGCAATGTCTGATGAAGTTATTATGGTCAAAAACCAAGGAACTTTATTTCTTGGTGGCCCACCTCTGGTAGGTATTCACTAATGAGATACTACTGTCGCATTTTATTCAATTATTAAATACTCTTATATTATCTTGTGATATACCGTTAGTCTAGATGACAGTGCATTACATTATGAGCTAATTTTTATTTTTCGATCAATAATTCAGGTCAAGGCTGCTACTGGTGAAATTGTCAGTGCAGAGGAACTTGGAGGGGCTGATATTCACTGCAGGTAAGTAGTATATCATGATATTTTCGTTGCAGACTTGGGGTATTATTCGTTTAGTGATTATTAATATAAGATAATCCAAGGTTTTTTGATCTTTAAGTATTTCAGGGGTAAGCGACCACATAGCAGCGGATGACGATCATGCAATGCATTTAGCTCGACAAATTATTTCTACTCTTGCTCACAGAAGAGAGATTAAAGTAAGTCTCTTTACAGTAATTTAAACGCAGTTTCTATGAAATGGAATAATCTTAAGGATTCTTATCTATATGTACTTGCTGCCTGATTGTCACACCTAAGAATGAAATATTGCCCCCCGAAGAACCAGCTTACCCATCAGATGAAGTCTATGGAATAGTAGGGGACAATTCGGAAAGTAGTTATGATGTTAGACAGGTAACTACTGTACACTTAAATCGGCAGATGATGAATTTTATAATTTTAGGGATGGACGTGTTTAAATGTCTGATAATTAATTAACAATTATTTAAATTGACTATATTGACGGATACCTTTTATTAAAGTATACATTTGTAGTAATACAGTAGCACCTCTACTGAGAACTACCACCTTTTAATATAATACGTGTACTGTAGGTTATCGCAAGATTGGTTGATGGCAGTAGATTTCATGAATTTAAAGAAAATTTCGGTACAACGTTAGTTACAGGTAAATATGATCTATAGTTGTCGCGATGACTTGGGCTAGAGATTGCAACATTTGCCTTCGGTACAAACATATTGCATAAAAGAGGTAAATGTTAACAATGCGTTAGGATTTGCTCGTTTACATGGATTTCTGGTTGGTATAATTGCAAATAATGGTGTTATGTCATCAGAATCAGCGTTGAAGGTATCTAAAAGTTACCACTGTTGACTAATTAAATAATTAGCGGGTGTCGTCTATTCTTAACAATTGTTTTGCTATCAATTTTTGATAAATAGTGGATTATCTAATAATAATTGCATACCTATATTCGCTATAACCGCCGTTTTATTATCCAATACCGTATCTAGGGTACACATTTCATTGAACTATGTTGCCAGCGTGACCTGCCGATAGTATTCCTAGAAAATATTACCGGTAAATAATTATGTCCCCTTCTGCTTAGTATATGGAATAGCCAACAAATAGAATATTAATAATGAGGGTAACTAATTCCGGTAGTTCATGGTATAACGTAGTAGAAGAATATGTATGCAAAAGAAACATAGTGTACATTTAACAATCTGTATGAACATTGGGGTATAAAAATAGTTGAATGCAATAGTATCGTTAATGTCCAAGTCATATCTATACCTTGTGATAGGTCTAGGTTTTATGGTGGGAAGAGAACATGAAGCTGGAGGAATAGCAAAGAATGGAGCCAAGATGATTGCTGCTATCGCTTGTGCAAAAGTTCCGAAGCTAACCGTTGTTATTGG
Organism: Trichoplax adhaerens; assembly: GCF_000150275.1. Lineage (NCBI taxonomy): Eukaryota > Metazoa > Placozoa > Uniplacotomia > Trichoplacea > Trichoplacidae > Trichoplax > Trichoplax adhaerens. The sequence continues at coordinate 302,852 of NW_002060950.1, read as the reverse complement.
TGGGAACTATGGGGTCGGTAGCCTATCAATGGCTGGTAGACCTTACGGGTTTGTACATCAATTTTATCATGTAGAGGGTGTCAATCTTTTCAAAGTTATTATCAATGCCATGGTACTTTAGTCTATACAGATAGAGTGCCGTAAATCTATACTTAATTTGCAGCCCTAGATTTTTATTTACTTGGCCGAATTCAAGCACTTCGAGAATGGAAGAAGAGCAGATTGAAGATGCTCAAGCTAACGTCACTGCTTACCAGAAGGAAGGCGAAAATAAAACAGTAATATACTCTAACTAATCAGCGCATGTTAACAATTGCAATGAAGCAAGCACATAATATTGAGAAGGGTTTTATCGTTTATTCGCTGACAGTGCTGTAGTCTTATTTGTAGTCCGCAATCGACTAGATGGTTTTTTAAATGACAAGTTTCTTCACCATTATTCATTTCACATAATTTCAAATAGGCAGCAACAAAGGTAGAAGCTGTAAAAGAGTCAGTTGTCGGAAATTATGAGGGACATCCATACTATGCTTCAGCAAGGTAGATTAAGACTATAAATAGTTATGAATGTATGCATCAATTAATAAAATAAAATAAAATATGACTGGTCAATATTGATAATGCCAGTCGTCTACAGATATAACTTAGTTCATTCGATTGTATTCAAAAATGATTGTGGTCAACTTTATAGTGATAAGACGATGCACTGTTAACACCATCTGCCTTTATTCCAGGTTATGGGATGACGGGATTATTGAGCCTGCTGATACCAGAAAAATATTAGGAATGTGCTTACATCTAAGCTGTAGTATATCGCTCGAAAAATCTAAATTTAGCGTATTTAGGATGTAATTGCGAATTTAGAATCCATTACTCTAATTCATTAATTATATATATAACATATATATATATCGAATTATCAATGAATTGAATGGTGTACACTGTACAGTATGTATTACTTATACATTTTTGTGTATTCTATTTATGAATGAAGATTATTAGCTATAGCTATGTAAAAGTTGATGCATCCACACTATTCAGATTGTATGTATGTAAGTTGGCAATCGCCCTAGTTTATACAGTACGTTTTTTCCATATCTTTTACTCTACGTGAAATGATAGAGATATCAAGAATTATTTTTACATCTCTGTGGCATGAAATACACACTATGTACTCTACTGTACTCATCCTGTATGGTAAAATGAATTTCCATCTTGTAAAGTATAAGGAATGGGACATTTTACTATTATCAGGGACTACTCAACTAAAAATTCTCCTCAATCGCCGCCGCTAAAAAATTTCCCCCTACAGTATACTAAAAATACACCGGCTTTTGAGGGAGAATTTTTGGTTGAGTAGTCCCTGCTATTAGTCTATCACCGTACCACTTGGAGGGATGTAAAAGAAAAGCTTTCTCTTTTACCTCTAGACTATTATCGTTCACTACTTGATATCTATGTGCAATATACGCGTATGCGTATTTTATGATTTATCGTCCTTGCCTGATTTACATTACTACATTTCGTTTACTAATGTAGCTACAGTATTCATGGTCTTGTTGCTCTGACGGGATAGGGGTAAAAGAAAAAGCTTCTTTCCCCCTCTACGTAAGTACATAATCCATATCAGGTCCATGTCAGGTTTACAATAATACATTGTCGTGTAGTAATGTAGCTACAGTATTCATGGTCTTGTTGCTCTGACTGGATAGAGGTAAATGAAATAGGTTTTTTCTCCCGCTACTTAAGTACATAATCCATATCAGATTTACATTGCTACATTATCGTGTACTAATGTAGCTACGGTATTCATGGTCTTGTTGCGCTGACAGGATAGAGGTATAGGAAAAAGCTTCTTTCCCCCTCTTCGTAAGTACATAATCCATATCATGTCCTTGTCGGGTTTACATTACCACATTATCGTGTACTAATGTAGCTACAGTATTCATGGTCTTGTTGCTCCGACTGGATAGAGGTAAATGAAAAAGCTTTTTTCCCCCTCTACATAAGTACATAATCTATATCAGGTTTACATTGCTACATTATCGTGTACTAATGTAGCTAGAGTATTCATGGTCTTGTTGCTCCGACTGGATAGAGGTAAATGAAAAAGCTTTTTCCCCCTCTACATAAGTACATAATCTATATCAGGTTTACATTGCTACATTATCGTGTACTAATGTAGCTAGAGTATTCATGGTCTTGTTGCTCTGACGGGATAGAGGTAAAGGAAAAAGCTTTTTTTCCCCTTCTACGTAAGTACATAATCCACATCAGGAAGCCATTGCTACGGGGAGTAGTGATGGCAATGATTTTATCGCTTTGCTGTCGACTCCCAGGAGCCTTCATTTATAAGTTTAGGTACCTCGAAAGCGTGCTGTACAATACTATAGAGTCTATTGCAGTTCGTAATAAATGCTGTTTTGATGACAACATCGAGGATTTTATGGAATAGTGTTACTTTACTGCAGTGAGTAGTAATCTTGTCGTTTTGCTGACTACTGAAATTACTGTAATATGGACTACTAGAAGAAAGCCTGTTACAGCAGAAGGTCTTCTACTAAGAGTGCACGGTGGTTTACAACTATGGGCTCTACGTATTTTACTGTCGTCCATGCCATAACATTATCAAAATATCATTTTGCAAAGTTACTGAAATTCAACAAATTGATATTCTCGTAAATTTGTTATTTCTATTGGCCCTAAAGTAGCGTTCAAAGTTATCCATTACCAACAAGCGTAAAGTAGATGGATGCAATAAAATGTTCTATATTTTACTGTCTAAATCTATCGTGTCTACCAAACGCAGGCCGACAGTGCAGTCGACCCCGGCCAATTTTTAAAAAGTTCTTCCATTAATGTGCAGTCTGCAGTCAGGGACTTGTAAAAAAAAGAGGAATTTTCTCTTGAAAGTCCTGCTTGGAACAAATGCAGTGCACATTATTTTATGGTGATAGTTAAGGACATTTATCGTACTGTCTATGTAAGCATTCACTTAGACTCCTTCGTTATAGCTAGAGATATTGAACATTCTCCACAACGGATAGGATAGACTCTAGATTAAGTTGTTTAATTTAAGAAACTTGTAAATTGATGGTTTGGCCATGGCTGGCCTAGCTCACGGTGTGCAATGGACAGTACTACTACAGTACTCTTTACGGTACTGTAGTGGGGCATGTAGTCCATATGAAATGTGGAAATATTGGCGTGAATAAAGTCGTCGCTACCACAAGCTGCTGGTGGTTTCCTGGTGCACACTGCCACGTGCGAATCTTGCTTATAAGGACTCAATTTGTCGTCCACCTTAGGGTTTTTTCCGTTGCCTTGGAATAAAACGCTTTTGCCAGATATCATTGAATTTTATAAGTGAAGGAGGACGATGATGATGAATAGGATAGATAGTGTACCGAAGGAGAATTGCCTTTCGCTACTCAACCAAACCATGATGACTGACAGCAGTGACGACGATGGGGGAAATAGTGAAACCTGTTGGGTTTATTTTCCAACTAATTGGGATTGGTGGAATGCAGGTCGTGCAGTGCAATCTAGCCACTATCTCGATCGTTACTACAACTTTCCGCCATCAGTAGCGACAGGTAAGTTGTTCTTCTATCGTTTAAAGAGGAAATGGAATAGCACCTGATGAAGAAGGGTTGATAAATTGAAACGGAGGCATTTTGTTTTTCTTATACTGTAGATGGAGATGAAAATGCGTCGGAAGGAATCTCAACACCGACATCGACGCAAGATATCATCGTCAATGATGACCGGAGCCTGCAGGTAACATAGACCCAATGAATATAATTTAACCTTAGTTGTGTTCATAAACTTATTCTCTTCATTATTTTATAAGAAAAACGGAAAATTACTTACGTTTTATTTTTATAGAATGGTACAGAAAAGATATTAAACATGGACTGTAAAGCTGACGTAGTATTGGCAACGGAATGCTATAGCGTGGATGCAGGTGGACCTTCAACGCCGACATCGACTCAAGATATGATCGTCAATGATGATCCGAGCCTACAAGTAAGCGTGGAACCAGTTAACGTAATTTAACCTTAGTTGCATTAATGAACTTATTCTCTTCATCATTTTGTAAAAGTAACGGAAAATTCTTCCCTTACCTTTATAAAATGATGTAGAGAATAGGTCAATCATTGTCAGCAAGACTAAGATAGTATTAGCAGCGCATGACGATGGCGTAGATGCTAGTGGATTTTCTTTGGCAGTACAGCCAGAGACGTCTAACCTCTTAGAAAGTGCCTGGTACAGTCATGGACCAGTATGAATTGCTTAGAGCAACCTATAAACTATACTAGGAAATTAAGCTCAAATCGATTTGATCCAAAAATTATTCAATCAATTCATTATTCTGCAAACTGCTTATATCGCATACTGCATTTGATCAATAGTCACGACTACAGTCCACTCTACTATACAGTAGTCTATGCCGTAATCGTCGTAGCAGAAGATTGCAATAATGGCGTAGGAAGGTGTAATTTCGAGGATTAATGCCTCAACAGTTCATGAGCATAGATATTAAAATGGCAAATATTGATGAAAATCGGCGTAATTTCACTGACGTCCGAGGTTGAGCAATGATAGATATTATTACAGGATCAACGTGCAGTTCAGCTCAAAATTGGACTTTAGCCGTTTAAGATCACAACGCTGGTAGTACATTGGTTCGATATTATGCATGGCTTTTATGATATACTGTACCATGCAACAAGACTTTTATACCATACACGTGTAGAACATGCATTATTTACCGTAGAATCCGCTTTTAACGATATGAAGTGTACATAAAACTCGACTTTGCTAATTAGGAAAAGACGCAGCGCTATGGCAATGACTCCTTGAATTATTAATTAATTATAATTGACCTTAAAAGTGGAACGTTCGTGCTAAATTTCCATTTTTCAAAATACGTATCGGCAAAAAAGGAATACAGGAATTTTTAGCCATCATTATTAATTTGTAAACGTTAAATTGAACTACTAGCGGTCGCTATCAAGACAAGAATTATGCCATGAAATGGAGGACCTTCATCAAGCGCCGGATGAACGGACTATCAATCAACAATCACAGTAAGACCTTTATTTCAATGCCTATATTTGCCTCCCGTTTCATCTTTGCCAATAGTTGTTATAGTGAATAGGATCGTACAGGGGATTGAGAATGGTCTTTACTGCTGTAGAATAGGATGATTGCTATTTTACAACGAGTTACAATCTAACCTTTGCCATTGCAATTAGATATGTTTACGTATTTGTAAAACTATGCTATTCGCAAAATGTATTGCGTATTCTTTTTAAGATAATGTTGTGAAATTTTCCTTCTTTATCAATTTTAGAATTTCAGTTGCCGAGTCCACTCAGGTAATGAGATGGAACCTTGATAATGCGATATATTACAGTCGTTAGTAACTTTATCCAACCTTGCAGAATAACATCGCTTTTGCCTTAGACTTTTAAATGTAGTTAAACTAAATGATGTCGTTAGTAGTCTCCTTTTACAACTTTAGCATATAACGTTATTGTTAGATGTTAGATCATTCGCCATTAAATACTCCCCGTGAAGACGGATCGCCTGTTATTTTGAATGTAGAGTAAGCAATGAAAGCCATATTGAACGATATAGTACTGTATAATTAGTGGAAAGTATTTCCTACAGTGATTTCTTTTTCTAACGTTGTGGTAGCTCGGATGTTGGTTCCTTATTTGGCATTAACGATCAGGAAGAGGTATTTTACTTTTTTATAGCTTGTGTAAATACGTGTACCTTGCGAAATTTTTTTCAAATGAATTTACAGCTGTCTCTATTTGTGACAGTGGGCGGATTTTCTAAAATATAGCTGATAACTTTATCAACAGGAAACACATCAATGTAGCGGTAATATTAGTTGGAATGGCTCCCCTGATCCTATTGACAGTTCGCCATCCTCACGTAAATACCGACAAGGTACGATTGTAAAGTTGCTGTTTTAAATGGACGTGTCTATAAATTACGTAGAACGCTTTATTTTTAAATATTAGCTGAAAACTCCGTAAAATACAGTAGTTACATTGTAAGAAACTATCAGTAGTGTACCACTTCGGTTAAGGTTTCTTTATACTTCCTATAGGCCCGCAGGATACGGAAATTATAAATCTTGCTTCTACTGAATTTCAGGTTAAAAGCACGAAAGTTATGTAGAATCATATTTACAGCATTATGTGCAGGATTTATGCCTTTAGAGCTTGTACTTTTGTTATGTTGTAAACTTAGGTCGATGAATTGATTAAAAATACCTACCCAAATCAGAACAGTACTCCAAATTTTAATGTCTCAAAGTATAACAATGGACGTAGCGATGACGAGCATTCTGAAGCATTTTCTTTGGCTTCCAATATCACCAATACTAATGACGCAAATGGTAAAAGCTTATAAATTGCTTTCTAATCGCTTGGATAAACTAGTGTAAGCTGTACACCACTATAAAAATTTTGTGTGATTTTCACCTTTTCATAGTTAATGTTGAACCGCGATTTTCGACACCTTCCGGCAGCGATATGGAAGATGGCATAAAATCTGATGATACTTCGCTATATCCGTTTTCAGCCATGAAAAGGCGTAATTGTAAGAAATGCAATTAGAATCTGTTTATTAGTTATAAATTATAATATACTGTACGTCTCATCCACTCAAGCCTTACATATGTTTATACTAATATATACTGTAATCTTGCAGCATCTCCCTCATTCTCAGAAGCTTCTGAAATTTCTATGGAGTCTGTTTCAAGAAATATAACATGTAACCGAACTTAAATTATATATGATCTTCATTGAATTTATCAATTTTAGATAGCCTACCGTATTTTAACTCAATTTCTATGATATGAGGCTGTGATATGGTACAAGGTTACACTTTATGTGCTGTTATTATTCAACTCCTTCAGTAGGCTACATAATATAGAAATGATAGGATCTGCACTCTTCTACTATTTCTTGAGGTTTTATTAATTATTATTAGGTCAAGAAAAAAGGGGTTACAGTGATGCTATTAAGATTAAAAGTAAATCGTTTTCAAGAGAACCAACCTTTACCAACAACAACGTTCGATTCAAGTAGAGCTCAATTTCGAACAGTAGCTTTTATTTAATTGCTATCTTGCTAAAAGCTTAATTTATTAGCAGAATATTTTTATTTTATTCTATTAATTGATATCGAAAAAATGTTTTTATTGTTCATCAAGATTTGTGCGTTACTGTAGATATAATGCTTTCATGAATTTTTACATTTACAGAGAAGATCTAAGAAAAAGAATCAGTGCAACTGCATCAGCGAACAGCCAGGATAAGATTCCATCGATATTTTCAAGGCTTGACGTAGGAGTAATTTATGACTGAATGCTTTGATAAAGATTGTTCGAATATAATATTTATCACGGTTTAGTTAGATCATTCAAACATTACGATTGCTTAATTAGTTAGATTCCTTTTACTTTATTTCAATGCTACACCATGTAACCTAACCTCCACATGTAGTATGTATGAATGTACTTTTAGTTTAGTTTAAAATGCCCTCTTCTCTACATTATCACTTATGAAGCAAAAACTGCATCGGTAAATTATATAATTTTATATAATTGTACGCAAACCCCGTTGAAAATAAAAATCGCAGGTTTTAGTTTATTAATTTTTGTTGTATATCTGATTCATAGATGAATTGGATTGCATTTAATATTCTGATATGTTATTACTATTAACTTATAACTTAATAAGCTACTTTCTTTTGACTAATTAAATTTATAGATGCGATTGATTATTAATTAATAAAAATAGTGAATGTTTTAACGAGTATCTATTTGAATATGAGAATGTCTATTTTTGCTTGTATAAGTACAAACGATTTTATAGCCGTTTTGAGCAGTTATGCAGTTAAAAATAGCTTGATATTAGTACTAGCAGGTTATCAAATTCTTTGGCATTTTTTCGTTAAACATTTTATATTAAAATCTAAATCTACTATATGAGATAAATCATGTATGACTAATGAGCTAATAATGTAATTTGATACATTATACTTCTTCATTCTTGCAATATCGTATTAACTGTGAATTGCGATTTTAATATCATTAATGTATAGATCTCCCGGAAATCTGCAAGTCCCGTAGGGTGCACTAAAGAGCAGAATGGGTTGGCATCTGTACTTCAAAGATTGCGTGATAACTCAGTGAAAGGTAAATCTAATTGTAAAATTAAAATTTCTGTTTGACTACAAATTGCCACTGAGTATCACTATTACTACTGTTTAACCTATTATTACTGCTCAATGAATATTGTTATAACGTTATTATCAGCTTTTCGCTAATCTAATCTATTTACATTTATATTACGATGTGAATGAAATATTTAAAAATGATAATTATTACTATACTGTATTCGTTATTGATCGGATTGGACTATATCAGTAACTTCAATGAAGAAGCAAAGTTGCCCATTTATTGTTTACGCTATCCATTTAGCTGTGACAATTGAGGCTGTTTCTGTACTTGTAAATCAAAGGGCGTACTAATGGATCCAGGAAATCATCAGGGTCATCCAAGAAAAAACGAAGACGTCCGTCAAAACAGGAAAGACTCAAAAATAAGTTGAAATAATTCGTGCTACGTTGCCTTATCAATTTCGAGATTTTTCATTACTAGTACCACAAGTGAAGATTTGAACTTTTAATATCACAAAATTGATTTGCTTGTTGTAATTATTTTACTTATGGATAACAGTCTGTTAAATATCTATAGTAAGGACTATTGTTTAGTATACCGCTCCAATGCTGATTGCAATCTTCTGTACAATAAAGCTAAACGATATTGATGTTGTCGTTCAAGTTTATTAGTTGTCTCGTTGACCGCTATGGAAGCTAATAAAATTCGATAGAAGTAATCGATTTGCGTTATTTTCAGCTACAGTATGAGATATTGTTTTTATTTATTACCTATTACTAATTGATAAATATGAAATGTTACAGACTGCAAGGATCTCTGCAACCTACTAGGATATCTCGTATGTCGTTTTTCACATGTACTGTAGACATCATACGACATTGTAGTTAGACTTAAAAATGTAAAGGTTTAATGCACTCGTAATTATTGCCAAAATAATGAGATCATCGAAGGTGACGAAGTACTGTATGATCGCAACTATTTCTATAAAACAATCAGTAAATAAAATTTCATTGAAAACATTGAGGTTAGCGTTAAAGTGATCTTTACCTAGTTTTGCAATAAATTGCAATATTTAACAGGAATGTACGTATAGTAAATAGTATCAGCTGTAAACAATTTCAGTCATTTGCTTAATACAAATTTTATGGCGTTGAATGTCAATAGGCTAGCTATTACATATTATGTTACAATTGTTTAAAATGAAGGGAACCGTATGTTTCCTTTAGATATAATTGATAATCACAAACTATGCATGTGCACATAAATGTAGCTTTTTAGATATCATATGGTTCAGATTGCTGTATTATGTAACCATTCTAATTGTTTCATGCAGTATGATATTCAATTTTCTTAATATTAATACATTGATGCATTATACTAGCTAACTAGAATCTTTTTAATTTTATCGTGTCTAGCGTTCATAATTTATCAAGCCATCGCCCATCGTTATCGCGTCGATGCACTGTATTGGTAAATTACAAAGGTTTGTGTTCAGTATCACGAAGACAGAATAATTGGTTATTGAGGAACGGCTAGGAGAAACTGCTTGTATAGTGCTCCTGAATAAGATAAAAAACTGCTTTAAAGATGGTAAGTCCTTACTTTAATGAGCAGTCGTATGCCTTGTAAATGATAAAGGTACTGACTTATAATTTTATTTATCCTCGTAGATGCTCAAAGTGTTGGTAATCAAATGCGTTTCTTTACCAAATGTTGAGAAATTTCGTGGAGCAAGCGATCCATTTGCCAAAATTCATTTTCGAGGTTTGTATAAGATAGAAAAACACCATTCCTATAATTTCGATATATTGCTAGTTATCTCGCCAATTTTAGAAAATTTTTCATTCATGATTTCTATCCTTCCAATTGAGATATTTTAGATCCCACTTAGTATATACATATTAAATTAGGTAGCTGATAAAGTTGATTGAAATAGCCATTAATTACATAAATGTAAGCTGGGATATCATTTTAAGTTATATTTTATATATTTTTGCAATTACTAGCAAACTTGCAATGCGTTTGATATTTACTTGAATTACATAAACAAGAGTGCCATTATTCATTTACCCAGAATTTTACACCCCTACTTATGGTAGTTTGGCTACTACTCTCTGTTCTTTACATAGCCGTACAGTACACTAGTACAATTTTATTCATGAATGTATGCAATGCATATTATACCTCTAAAGGTTCGTCCTACTCTAGAATAGGCTCACAAGAATTTTGAGTTTCAAAACGTAATGTAAAAATTAAGATTTATTTAACACCAAACAACAGTGCAAAACGTAACATAGAAACGTAAGCGTAAATGTAATGTGCACTGTATGTAAGCGAAGACAAAGATAAAAATGGCAATATTAGCATACTATAATATCTAGTTTTTCTCAAAATGAGAAAATTATTGCAATAAATCGCTCCGGATCTTAAAATCGATGAAAAATTTTCAACACTTGAACTCATTCCTTATTTATTCCTCTTTTTCTCAAGCCTATTTTGCGATAATCTCAAATTTTCTAGTGCCTAACATTGATATGGATGTTAAATGATATCCAAGATATTATTAACTGGAATTAAGTAAAAATTTTTACACTTCAGAGTTAGGTTTCAGGTTCATGTTAGTTTGACCTAGTGGGCCTACCAAATTCTTTTAGGGCTTCGTATCAAATTGATTGTAGCATAAATTTTATAAAGCATACGGTATACAAAATTAAGAATAAGTTTTTTCATCCAAAGCAAGCACTTTGGTTATAGGTTGATTAATTCTAAACTAAGAGTAATTGTCTACTAGCTACATAGAATATTCGTTAGTAGACAAAATAACGAACTCTTTCAAATACGCTAGTTTGGTAGCGTTTTATGAATATCGATAAATTTGATAATTTTCGTATTTCAAATATGTTTTTTCACTTTTATTATGTCCTGATTGCCGCAATATCTTCGGGTAAATGACGTGCAATTGACCTTACAAAGCAAATAAAAATATTAATTGTACAGTAGCAGTACCAACGTGTTTTATTTACATATTTTCAACTACCTATTTGTCAATATTATTGATTTTGTACTGAAAATTATCTTATTCCCACAGTCGCTAGCATGATTTAATTCGATTTTTCATTAAACGTCTTGTTAATTTTCATGATTGTAAAGAGTTCACATAGCTATGTGTAAAAACGCAATAGAATTTAGTTTTTCTACTATTTATTCAATAAACGATGCCTGTAAACGTAGATTAATTAGTAAATATATAATTATAACAGGTATAAGATTCGTTATTGCACAGATAGTAGGCTAGTACATCCGGAACGACCATTTGTTGCCGTTGGTATAGTTGAGATTTGTATTTACAATTTCTCGATTGGTTAAGTATCGGATTAGAACTATTATTGTAAGAAAAGTAATGTTGTGGTATGACTTAAGAACACTATTAGGACCTAATATTATCATGATGGTTATTTTTTGATCCTCAGAAATATATAGAGATAATAAAGTTGAGAGTCAAATCTGTGTATCTGCTTATATTTTGCAACAATTGATATTGCTAGTTCGTCGATAGTATTTAAATATTCCTGCCAGTTACAATCTGCTGAAAATATTTCCTGCAATTTATGTCATTTCAAGTAACTTTGCTGATAATTACTTTCATAAATTATAGATGTGAAAAAGAAAACGCGTAAGATCAAGAACAACTTAAATCCTGAATGGAATGAGGTGAATATGTATCTGATTATTTTAACTGAAATGCTATAGCTACGAAATTAAAGTGCAAATTTACGTTGGAGTTTCGACTACTGTCGCAGAAAAAAACTCTAATCATTTCGCGATTTGGCTGTAGTTATTTAATTTTGATGTGATATTTCAATTATAGACTCTAGAATTTGATCTAAACGGTAAACCATTGACTAGAAATGAACAACTTGAAATTCAGGTTAAAGATTGGGAAATGCTGCAGAGCAGCAGGTATGTTGTTACATTAACGGTTGGTCTTGAATGATTGTTATAATAGTGTTCACAAAAGGATCGAACTATCCTTTATATGATTACGATATCAGTCCATAAACGAATTTATACTACGGTAAAGAATGTCTGGATATATTATTTGGTTAAGTTAACAATATTCTTCAAACCAGAGAATAAAAATTCTACTATGATCTTCGACAATGTAACTTGTAGAAATAATATAATTGTTACTATTTGCCGGTATTATTTAGCTAAAGTTATATATAACAACTCCACGCTTGCGATTCATTTATTATGATAAACTATCTGCAATTACTTTACGAAAGACTAATAATAATGATATGATATCTGTTTTGCAGATTGCTTGGCCAAGTGACAGTTCCTTTACAAGAACTAATTAATAGCAAAACACAAGACTTAACATTACCACTAAAAGATGCCCATGAAAAGACATTAGAGGTAATTTATATCATTATTTGAATAGATATAATCAGACGTAAACGTATTTTTAGCTAATTTTCTTAAATATTACAACTAAAACATTGCGTATTTGACTAGGCAAAAATTAGTTTATCATTAGAATATCAAGGTGCGCCTAATGATGAAAATCAATCTGCATCTAAAGACGACTCTGGTGGTGGCGTTATTACTGATGAAAATGATCCTACAGTTGTACAAGAAGGCGATGACAAGAATGACAGTGATGAAAACGAGAGCTCTGAAGCAGACGAAGATCGTGCTGCCAAACCTTCTGTCGGTGCTATTACCTACGGTGGTGGAAAGTAAGACGATATTACCCATTTTATTATTAAATTTGTATGTATATTATATGCATTTAGCTGTGAATGGTTTGCGAAACAGCTCATGATTCTACAATATTGGCTACATTGTATCTAACAGGAAGAGACGTGTTCGAAGATTAAGACGTTCTAAATTGTCGAATAAACCTCAAGATTTTCAAGTACGAAATTGCAGCTCGGATAATTTATAAGGAATTAATCCGCTAAAATTATAAATTAGTAAAATTGTTTTTTGGGATATTGAAATTAAATAATTATTTATTTATTTATATAACCCGTAAAGGTACGTATTAAGATCATCGAAGGTCGCCAATTATCAGGTTCTAATATCAGTCCAGTGGTGCGAATCAGTGTTGCCAATCAGTCCAGACAAACAAGAGTTAGAAAAGCAACTAACAAACCATTTTATGATGAGGTAACTGTTGAATTAGAATCGATAAGCGTAAACATGAATATGCTATAATGCCAAATTTTAGCACAATGATCAAGTATGTGGACATACCTAAATGCTAACTTAACTTAATTTCCGCCTTTACATTTATAAAGCCGGTAAAGTCTTACGCAATAATTACCTTTAATTTTATTTTATAGATGTTTTTCTTCAACTTTCATATGTCACCCCAAGAATTGTTTGATGAACTTATTGTCTTTCAGGTATATTGATAGTATCTGAAAATCAGGTTAAATCTAAGACATCTGACCACAGGATTCATTACAATATTAATATGCATTATACACTGCCGGCTTTAGTGAAATACTCTCACCATTAAATTAATTAATATTGTAGGTATTTAATGCAAGAAAGCTGAGACATAATTCTCTCATTGGATCATTTAAGGTAATACGATTACAGTATGTTCGAATCCTGATCTCACTTTGAATTCTTAATGTAAACCAAGTGTTAACAGCAAAATTTTCACTACGTTTGTTAAACTAGATCGATATAGGAATGGTCTATGAAGGAGATCGTACGTCCAATAGATCAGTTATTCAAATTCATGACTGTGGCGTTATAATTTTCTATTAACGTTGTAAAATTTATTATTTATGGGATTACGCCGATGAATCAGAGCATGCATTTTTAAATAAATGGATAATGTTAACAAATCCTGAAGATATCGGTCAAGGAGTTAAAGTATAAACGCTGTTGTTAAATTTAATTACGTTAATTTATTGTAAAGTGTTCAGATAGATGACTAATGAAATAAGCGTTAAAAACTGTCAATGTATCACCGATAGGGCTATATTAAAATGTGTGTCATCATACTTGGTGCCGGTGATGAAGCTCCGGTTAGTACGAGTTTTCAATGAGTAAATGCGCTTCGGTACTATTGTAACATTATCTCTATATTTGCGATTATAGACCATTCCGGATTCACATGTCGAAAAAGACGACATTGAAGAGTTAGTTATCATCTAATTATCGCAATAAAGCCATAATTGCCTAATTTTAGTTATAAATTTCATTTATTTTACAGAAACGTTTTGCAACCAGCTGGCATTCAGTTACGACCAGCGACATATTCATTGAAGGCGTATCGAGCAGTAGATATTCCTAGAAGTATATTTGCGAGCCTGAATTATAACTGTCGTAATTGATGATCTTGAAAATGCATCTAATTAATTAACTTTAGCTGTTACCAATTTTCTTTTCATCTAGTGGATAAAGGTGTATTTGAAGGGGTTAAGAAGTTTTTTGGTCATGGCGATGTAATTTTTTGATTTTAGATACTTGTCAGATCTTAGCAATATTTGTATTTTATATATACATCTATGATATCGTTAAGAACGTCTACACCAACTAGGTTAGAAATAAAAATTCCTTTATTCCTTAAATCATATCTTAGGATAGCAAGAGTTTGGTGGATCCATATATATATTTTTCATATGCTGGTCATAAGGTTTGCACTAATGAATAAATATTTAAAAAATCTTGCCTTTGTAATGTTGTGATGTTAGAGTGAATTTGTGTATTTATACTACGCGTGAATTTTTCAGGTAAAATCAAAAACGATTTGTAACTCTGATAATCCGGAGTGGAGACAGTACCTTAATATCGGAAGCAGGGTAAGAAGACAGTTCTGTGAAAAACGGAATATTCATTTATGAATACATAGTGCACTTCCAGCTTGATAGTCTTTAACAAAATTTATTCTCTCATGTTGAATGATGAAGATGTCTAATTTATTTTTAGTTTCCTTCTATGTGCGAGCGTTTACAAATATCCATATATGATTGGTAATAGTGCCTTTTTATCTTGCTATTCTTATGGTGCAATAGATGATTCTACTTATGATTATCATAGAGACAGTAGATTTACCATATATATTAAATATGGTAACAACTGTAAAATAACTTTGCGTCCTCAATTAGCACTAAGCAATCCTGCAAATACACAATTATTAACTATGGCATATTTTACAATGATTAAAATTATAAATTAAGGGATCGCATGAACAAAGATGATGTCATTGGTACTTACTTTTTAAATATTGCAGAAATATCTTCATCGTCAGATAGCAAGGGTTAGCTTAAAATTCGATAGCTTTTTCATAATCATTATTGTCATGATATAAGAGAAATATCACTTGCTCCTACCATAACCTACGGGTATCCCAAAGAGAAATTAATTCATAGTTATAATCATAAAAATGACAACTTTTATCGTTACAGGATTTCCGCCCACTTTTGGCCCTAGCTTTGTCAATTTTTACGGATCACCTAGAGAATATTCAGATCTCCCAGATGAATATGAAGACCTAAATCGAGGCAAAGTTAGTTAGAATTCCTTTAGATTAGAATAAATTACATTGTCACCTAGATCGATAGCATCGGTAGAACGATTTCTTCGCTCTATCTTAGCGGAGCCAAGATATTGCGTCATTGGTTTGGTTGAGATTTCTTCAACTATATGCAACATTTCTGCTAGGGAGAAGGTGTTGCCTACAGAGGGCGAGCGTTAATTGAACTGGTAACTAATGTTGGTGAAATGCCTGAATACCCCGTCAATAATATAGAGGATCCTGAAGTTGAAAGAGCCAAGGTATCTACTATTTCTTCACAAATAATATAACGCAGTTTTAGTTTAAGGTGTCTCTTCAATTAATGTTGGACTGTAGTTATATTAAAGACTTGTGACTAAAGTCTATTACTAAACAGTATCTTGTGAGCCGATATAAGCTGATAGACTTTTCGTACTTACAGATGCCATACGCGTACACGTATGTCACAGTAGTATGAAAGCAATTCCTAAGTACCTGTTGAATTTGTTAATAATACCATGTGTATCTAGTATCAGCAAGAAGTTTGTCATTTTTAATTAAATCTTTACATACAAGGCATATTCTAATTAATCTTATTTCTTATAGATATTCATACTTATTTATAAAATTTAATTTTGTATTATTTAGATTTTCATGCGTACTAGAAAATATTGTTTACATGCTACTTTCATGGAGGCCACAATGATAACCGTTGCTGACGCTCCCATTGAATTTGAGATTAGTATTGGTAAATACTGTTTTATTGCGCAATCTGTACAATACTATAGTATTAAGGAGACGCATTGATTCTTGCAAAGATTTAATCTTATTGTGTGCCTATGTAGGGAATTATGGAAACAAACTAGATGATACAGTAGCTGCTGCGTCATCAACAACACAGCCAACTAATGCTGTATACGATGGTAATCACTTTTATTTCCTGCCCTGGTTTGATAATAAACCCTGTGTAGCAGTAAACGCTGATTGGGAAGACATATCATATAGAATTGATAATTACAACTGTCTTTGTAGAATATGCGATCGCCTGGTACGTCGCTATTTGAGACAAGTAGTTGTTAATTTTTGAGTAAATGTTATGATGTGTTAATTAATATAAGAAATTAAATACCGACTATTATATTGGTAAAAGTTTATTGGCATTTCTCTGTTTCTGAATATTATTGTAATTACACGTTTTATTTGATGAAACTTTACTTCAAATGACATATTCTATTCAGGAAGAGAACATAAAGGTGGTTAAAAATAGTTATCGAAGAGATTTACCTACTGCAGAAATTGCTGCTCAATTAATTGGTTTGATAGACACTCTAATTATAGATACTAAGTGAGTAAGATTATGTATATATTATTATACTAGCAATTAGTTTGAATTGCTAGCGGCTATTGTAATGTGCATATTTACTTTATAGAAAAGACCTAGGCAGTTTCGATAAGGCCATTTGGACTGAGTTGGACGGCCAGTTACATTCCATGCGGTTATCAGAATTGGTAATTTGCTAGTTAATTATAACATTTTGCTAGTATAGGCTGTGTTATTAGCTCTACAATACATTTATAGAGATTACTACTGCATTTACAATTCTAGCTTATGTGTATTCTCAATTTACAAAGTTTGCAATTATATGTTATTAAATTGAATCTACTGAGATTTGAAAGCAAATTTCAAAGTGTATTATATGTATATTAGCAATCTTTAAATGGATCATCAAGAAAACTACTAATTTTTTATCGAAAAATTTAGGCTGGTATCAGAGTTGAAGCTGAACGGCTACGTGAGAGCGCTACCGATATTAAGGAAGTAATAACGGAATGTGAAGGTTATCTCCAGCGTTTAAGGGATATCGCCATCGAGGTAAGTTTTCAGTAATTTCTGATGGTGAAACTTGTTATTGATGTTAATAGGTGTATTTATTAACGTTATCCGTTGATTTAAGAAGTTAAAGAGATAGAATATATAGTTTAAAAACTTTGACTGTACAAGATCGGTTATACTCTTATTAACTTTAATCTGCTATTTTAATACTGTCATATTTTCTCATAGCCTCAAAATAGTTTACCCGATGTTATTTTGTGGATGCTGTGTGGAAACAAGCGTGTGGCTTATTACAGAATGCCAGCTTGCGACGTTCTCCATTCGATGAACGAAGATCCAGATGCTACAGGAAAATATTGTGGCAAAGTGCAAACGATAGCGATGAAAGTAATACATGCCTTTGTTAATACAATGTTAGTGAAACCAATTGTTTAACAATAATTATATTTGTAAAACACGTACTTGTATAGTATCCTGGTAAAAAATCACGTAGCAAGCGCCATTGGGATATTCCTTGCTTTTTACGGTTACAAGTTTGGCTCGGGCTGGCTAAGAATGAGTCAATATGGACTAATAACATTCATAGTAGAGGTGAAATATCCATTGTAGCTGAAACCGTAAGTAAAAATTGATGAACTCATAGTATTTGATATGAGGCTGTTATTTAAACAGGACTGTATTAGATGCTAATCATAATTTTTGCGACTATACGGAATATATGCTACATTTCGATATCCTATTTTATTAGTATGAAAATCAAATGAACGTTGTCGGAATGTGGACATCAAAAGGATTGCCCCGTCCCAAATTCTCGGATGCGCGCGGAACTGTAGGCATTAATATTTATTATAACTAGCAGCGTATGATTTGTGATGCAAGTTAAGCTATTGTATTGCAGGTAAGCCTGCATAAAGACCATTTCGTAGAACCGCAAGGATGGAAATTTGAAGGAGATTGGTTTATTAGCGTTGAATCTAGGTCATTAGATATGAGTGCATCTAATTATGGAAACAATATAAAATAAGATTCAATGCCATCAGCATGACTTGTTGCATATCTGTTTTCATATTCAATCATATATAGCATACAGTATGATCTAGATTCCGGCCGTAAAGTGTTTTTGGAAGACGTATTTGAGAATGAAAGTAGGGTTATCCCAGGTGGTCCATGGCAAGCAGCAGGAGATCCATGGACCGATGTGGTAAGTGATATTGTAACAAGATGATTTCGGAGTAACTTGTAGGTATAGTTGTTTCTATAACTTAGCATTTAAAGATTAAACGCGATACTTTTGGAATGCTGAAGTATTCTAAGTAATAGCGCTTAGATTAAGATGCTTACATCATTAATATATTTTATGTAATAATGACAGAAAGGAGATCATGCGACAGATCGTGACGAAATACCGTTACCAGAAGGATGGGTATGGGAGGCTGAATGGCAAATCGATTTGAACAGAGCTGTGGACGAACATGGATGGGAATACACATTAAGTTCTGGATATAGCTCAGTAGAAAAAAATTATCATCTCTATAGGAGAAGACGCTGGGTTCGTCGGCGCAAACTAACAACTAGTTTGCTGAAACATGGAACTGTGGTTAGAAAGGTAATACAGATAATTAACTCATGGAATAATATTAGCAGTGATCTTTATTCTTAGGGTCTTTCACGAATCTAACACAGGCAAAAAAAAAGCCGCCAAAAGATGATGATGATGTTTGGGAGTATGCAAAGATGTTCATCACAAAATTTCATAGCAACAGAGCGAAATCTGATTTAGTTCGTAGACGAAGATGGCATAGAAATCTCAAAGCAGTCAAGCCGAATAAATTGCCGATATTGGTTATTAAGGTATATACCTGATCTAAAAGGACAACGTTCGAGTAATATATGATCCACTGTCATTTACTTACAAATACCAAAGCTCTAACTTATCCATTAATTGACGGTATAGTTTTATCTTTCTATACTTTAAATTGTATCCGCTGTCAAGATAATGGCTGTTATTTTCTTACTTTAAATAAAATTTTGTTAAGCAAATTATGACTTTGGGGAGATATTTTACTATATAGGACGAAAAACATAAAGAGCCATTTACTTATGCTCCAAGAATTTTTTTGGTACCAAAAATGAGTTAGTAGTAGATATATGGTAGATAAATAATCCGTTTGACTTAGTATTTGGTGGTATCTAAATCAGAGAGTTTATCCATAAACGTACTTGTGACTCCTAACATGTTCAATTACCTTTTATTCTTAGAGCCTAGAAAATTTCAATTACGTGCTTATATTTATCAAGCTCGGGATTTATTAGCCGGAGATTCTAATGGATTATCAGGTATTTTAGCTTCAATTAAGATCATGAAGTGGCATAAGAAAATGGTACAATAACATATGAGAATTAGCTCTATTTGAGCGACTGATCGACATTTACATTCCACTTTATATCTTTTGCGCAATGCACAAATTAGATCCTTTTGCTCGAGTTGCTTTCCTAAATATGAGTCAGGAGACGGAAACAATTAGTATGACGTTATGTCCAACCTGGGATCAGACATTAATTTTCGATAATGTTGAAATATTTGGAAACACGGAAGACATAATGCTAAACCCACCTCCAATTGTAATAGAAATATTTGATTACGACAAATTTGTAGGTTTTTCCATTATTTTCACACGCAATTTAGAATTCTAGTCGCCACTTAAAAGCTCATATAACATACAAAATTATTTGGTATGCATTAAATTGGCTACAGGGATCTCCGGAGTATTTGGGTCGTACTATGGTATCCCCAATGGTCAAATGGAATCCAAATGAGGCCCGGACACCCAAGTTGGCATGGTGTAAAATAGAGAGATCAAACGAATATGGCGGAGAATTATTAGCAGCTTTTGAGTTGCTATTGGTAATTTATTTAGATTTAAAATTTGTTTAGTCTATGATTAGATTGCGAAAGTTGTACAAACTGAATTCCCATAGCGTCAACTTAAACAAAAATTTATAGGATGAAGGAGCTGATCTTCCTTTTGCGCCTACGAAAAAAGATAACGTTTATATAGTACCTCCTGGTATTCGACCAGTTCTCCGAAGAACTGCAATTGAGGTTGTAACTTCTTAATTTAGATAATGGTATGGTAAAATTAGCAGCAAGTCCATCGGTTTCACCATAAAATTGTTAAAATTTATTATTGAATAGCATCAGTATCTGCTATTGTAATGATAGCATTTTGATAAATTTTAACCAATATTGTATTAGGTATTATGTTGGGGAGTAAGAAATCTGAAGAGATATCATTTGCTTGACGTACACTCGCCTAGTATTGAGTTAGAATGTGGTGGCAACATTCAAAAATCAGCTACTATTAAACATGTTAAAAGAAATCCAAATTTTAGTGATCCTGTTATCTTTTTTGATATAGTAAGTTAATAAGTAATAGCATTTATGATAACTTATTCTGTATAAAAAATTCTGTATAAAATAATAATTCTTCGTACAATTTATCAACAACGTAATTCGATACCTACAGATGTTACCAAAGGAAGAAATCTATACTCCTCCTATGAATATACGTGTTATTGATCATCGAGCCTTTGGCCGAAAACCAATTGTTGGCGTCTGTGTTCTTAAAAGACTAATGGACTATCAGTGTGAACCAGCTACTAGCTCAGACGATGTACCAGAATTGCCTGATGGCTGTGAGTGTAAAGTATTGATATTAACTGCTACCTTGTGTTATAATATAGCACTCTTGTATAAAGTTGGAAAGCGTATCCTATGCTGATTAAATTACATTTCCATTTATTTTTTAGTAATACTGCCTTCTAGTACAGCTGCAAGTCGCGAACGAATAGCAATCGAAATTGAGCAAGCGGGTGAAAGTAAAACTGATGAAGAAGTACGTGGAATTTATTAGCAACTATGATTCTGATAGAGATCTAGTCAAAATTGTGTCAATAAGTGCGATACTTTCAGTCAAAATTAAAAATTAATGTAGGTAAAATGCGATCTTCAGACTTTGGATATAATTTGCCTGCTAATATTTTTAGGATACACCTAAGCAAAAGGAAGAGACAGATTGGTGGTGTAAATATTATGCTTCACGCCCTCATTCCGACGAAATTCGTAAAGCAGGTGATTATCTTGAACGCGGATATTATACTATAAAGGTAGGTTTATACTAGTTATGACTTCAGTATTTCTGCGATCGCACCTTAAAGAGACTATTTTTGTGGTTTGTTTCAGATCTTTGATTGCGAACTAGAAAAGCAAGACGAATTTCATGGCTTTCAAGATTTGATTCAATCATTTAGTCTGCATCGTGGTAAAAATAAGAAAGGTAGCCGAGAAGATGATGATGCTACTACAGTGGGAGAATTTAAAGGGAGTTTCAGGGTTTATCCTTTACCAGCGGATCCAAACATCACCCTACCTCCTAGAATTTTTCAAAGTCTACCACCAAGTAATGTAGTACACTGTACAGTCAGAATTTACATAATTAGGGCCTTCGACTTATCGCCGAAAGATGCCAGTGGTTTGTCAGACCCATACTGTATTGTATCGATTGGTAAAAATAAGATTAAAGATCGAGAAAATTACATAGCAAATGATTTAAATCCATTGTTTGGAAGGTTTGATTTGCCTACCTCTAGTCGATATATCTTCTATTATAAGAGCATAATTTATATAAGGTTATAAATATATTTTACAGAATGTTTGAATTATCATGTCAATTGCCTTTGGAGAAGGACCTTAAAGTATCCATTATGGATTGGGACCTAATTAGTAAAGATGATTTAATTGGAGAAACAGTAATTGATTTGGAAAATCGGTACCTTTCCAGATATAGAGCCACGTGTGGTTTGCCCAAAAATTACTGCACGTAAATATCACATTCTAAAAATATTTGGTTAATAAACAGTTGCTTTGTAATTTTACAGACATACAGCTATCCATAGTTGATATTTTATTGTTTACTTGTAAAATAATTAATACGGTACGTTTTATATAAGTTCTGGAATCAACCAATGGCGGGATAGTCAAACTCCCAAAGAAATTCTTGATGCCTGGTGTGAATCTCGTGGGCTACCGGCTGTTCGTTATATCAGCAATACGCAGTTATTAATGGATGGAAGAATATATTCTCTAGATGATTATGGTAAGGACACCAAAGTTGTATCACTCATGTACTTTACTATATATCGAGTGAATAACAAATAAAGCCGTTTAAAGGCAAGTCACACCGTGGACGTTCATTATTATTGTGCTTTTTTAATTGCAAAAATATAGAGCAAAATATCAAACAGCACGAGCACTTAGGGCCTGCTGATCAGCGATTAGCATTACACGCTTTATTATCTCAAACCGTTGTTCAGGAACATATCGAAACAAGACCCTTATATAGTCCTTTGCAGCCTCTTATCGAACAAGTAAGGATGGTGACGAATTATAGAAATTTAAATTGATACCTCATATGGAAGATATTGTCTATTCAATAGGGTCGACTACAAATGTGGATAGATATATTCCCAAAAGAACTAGGAACTCCGGGTCCTCCGTTCGATATATCACCACGTAAACCGAAACTGTAAGAAAATCCACAATTAGGGTTATATTCTCATATTATTGTTTAAACAGTACTAACTATATGAATGGTACGTCTTAGGTACGAGTTGCGTGTCATAATTTATAATACTTCTGCTGTTATCCTTAACGACAAATCTATAACTGGTCAACAAATGTCTGATATTTACGTAAAAGGGTAAGCAACATATTACGGATCTTAACTATATTTTGTCATGATTCTTTAGGAATTGAAGAAATTATCATTATTTTGACAATTAACTTTACAGTTGGATTCGTGGAATCGACAAAAAAGCAAAAACCGACGTCCACTATAGGTATTGTTATCTATTGCCTAAATATTAAACTTACATACTTACCCTTTGCAAATGTTTATGGGTGGTAATTCATGACTACGGACTTTGAATCCCTGCGATTTATAGTATTAGATTCTTTAATACTGTGTCTGTCATTTTAGATCACTGGATGGCTCTGGCAACTTCAACTGGCGTTTCATATTTCCATTCGATTATATGCCTGCTGAAAAATGCTTGGTGATTAGCAAAAAGGTTAATTCAAAAATATTAAAACGTTTGTCTATATGAATATAATTAACAAAAAACTAAATTCATATGTCTAATTCCTTAAAGAAACACTTTTGGAGCTTAGATAAAACAACACAAATGATACCACCTGTACTGCAGGTTCAAATCTGGGATAACGATCTATTTTCTCCGGATGATTACTTAGGTAAGTAAAGCTGTGTTAGTTGTGGTTAAAGTTATATATAAGAGTATTATGCATATCAATTACTCTCTACATAATTAAAAATTTTGATTGTACGACTAAAATGTAGTAGTAAGGATTGCATGTATCGTACACTTCGTATAGGCACTTTAGAGTTAGATTTAAATTCTCTTTGCAAGCCTGCAAAATCCGATAAAAAATGCGGTTTAAAGCAATTGCCAGATTGGGAAGATCGATCAAACGCAAAAGACATGGTTTCTCTATTTGAAATGAAGCAAATGCATGGTTGGTGGCCACTCGTCAATGAAGATACCAAGAATCGTCAGCTGACGGTAGTCCTTTCAATATTTGTAGTTTTACTGCCTTATTCTTTAATATAAATCAAATATACTGCATACTTAAGGGAAAAATTGAAATGTCAATTGAAATATTAACTGCTGAAGAAGCCTCTCTAAAGCCTGCTGGCATTGGTCGTAGTGATCCCAATGCCCATCCTCATCTTGATGCGCCAAAGTATGTATAAACCATTTCATCATTTAGCAAAACATCGATTTCGTTAAGTTTACTAGTGAATTTTAAACTATTACATCCTAACTAAATATTATTTTTTTAGCCGACCAGCTACTTCATTCTTATGGTTTACATCACCGCTTAAATCTTGTCGCTTTATTGTCTGGCCGAATATTCGATACTATTGTTGCATTGCTGTATGCATTCTCATCTTGGTAATATTCGTCTTAGTTTTTATCTATGCGATCCCGGTGAGTGAGTAATATTGTTCAATCTGCAGTTTTAAATCCACTGATAATTATATTTTATGTCGTTATAATTCCCATTTTGCTTTTAACCTCCAATAGGACGCTTTGGCAACGAAAATAGTTACTGGAAAATAATATGTATACATAATAATATAAATTTTTTTTATCCATTGCTGCTTCATAATATACAAAATTATAGGGTTAAATGAGTATTATTCTAGATATGATTTCTTGGAATTTGATATATAGATTGTGCTGTTTTAAAAGCTGAGCTGCTTGCTTGACGTGTTTACTTGAATTAGTTCAAAATCGGCTGTTACATTTTTGAATTTTAGAAATTTGTTACGCATTGGTCGCATTCTGCAACAGATTAACTATTTAAAGCTATCAAATCCATGCTGACTTTGTATGAAATGAAAAAAAATCGCATTAACATTTCGATATTTTTACAGTAGAGGCGACTGTTGTTATGCAATTCCTTATGGTAATTATTGTTCAGATTAAAATGAAGCTTGAATTGAAGAATATTTACGTAAAGTTGCCCACGGACTATTAGATGATCTATCATCAAGTACAAAAGTCATTTTTGCAAGAAATAAGTGAAATAAATGGTTCAGTATTGTATGTGCACGTCCTTTAATAATTGAACGATTATTTTATTTGACTTTCAGAATAAGTGCTGGAGAAGTGTGGTGTGTCAATATCTTTATACAAGTATTCTGATTTCCAATTCTAGTTATACCCGAAGTATGTACTTACTATTATTAAACTATAATGCTAATATCGAATTTCTGAAGGTTGAAAAGAATTTTAGATTTTAAAGTCAGTTTGCAATGGTTGTTACTACCGCGCTGTAAATTATAGTAAATTCCTTACGATGTATTTATCTCCGATGCTGTCATATTGATACAGTAGATACATAAAAGTTATCGTGCAGTTGAGTCCTTGTGATATGTTGCATAAGCATACTAGAATGCGGTGGCTCTGTCGGTATGCATCGATAGATCCATCACAGTATTTCGTAGATAGATATTTTACGGATAGAACCTGTCTCATTGATATAAAACTTCATGATTAAGTAACCACCATATTCGTCTTTTATGGCATCCGTATTTGCGTTCACGTTCTCATTGTTGGTCCAGATCTAATCCGGATGCATTCGTTCCGGACGCTAAGACCTTTTTAGCCTTACAGTTAAAGAATTACAGCGTAATTCACAGTGATTTTCCTTGGCTAAACCTCTAAAAGCCCAATCTCCAATTCTCATAGGATAGGCTATTGCTGATTAACTTTAAAATTGAAAAGGGTGTCAATCTATCTCAATCGCCTTATCTTCGAGGATAAATATTTGCTAAGTTTTGTCCATACACCAGAAATTTGACGCCTATCCAACCAAGTATGGTCAATAATGATCTTAATGATGACTATGAAGAGGTTATTAATTCTTATTATTAAGATTGAAAGGGTGTTAATCTATCTCAATCGCCCTATCTTCGAGGATAAATGTTTGCTAAGTTTTAACCATGCACCTAAAATTTGACGCCTATCCAATCAAGTATAGTCAACAATGATCTTAATGATAACCATGAAGAGGTTATTGATTCTTTAAAATTATAAAAAACTACAAATGGAACATCACTCTGGAAAATTAATTTAACAGAATCAATCTGTTTATTACACCCGTAATGACCAATAGCATTTTCTTTAAACGAGGACATCAATATATCATGCCTATAAAGTAACACTTTGCAACATCACAGACTTGCACAGTAAATAGATTATATCGCATTTGAAGGGATGTAAAAAGAATCACCGGAGATACCGAAAAAGGGCGAGAAATGTGACATTCAGTATATTCTTTCAACGCTACACCTAGAACAGGCTAAAAAGTTAATAAAATAATATAAAATGATGCTCAAGCGGATATGGTAAAAACAAATTAACTATACAACGTAATATATTCAAATTAATTTCATTAATTTTGACTATTGTTATTAAATAAAGTAATGGACATTGTTTCTTCATTTCTCAATAGATATTAAAATTATTGTTTTAGTAGACAATTCTATTGAACTTACGTATTCTCTAGGGGTGTAGGATTCATCAACTGGTTAATTTATTCTACTAAGAAGTTCATGAATCGATAATCTAATTACTGATTGGGCGATTCATTGCTTGAATGTTGTTTTTACGATTTGCCCAATTGTTTATTCCTTTTATTTAGCGCTGTTGAAATTCATAGCCATATAGATCAGACTCTGATTAATTAAGAAGCACGATATGAATGATCTCTTCCGTTCCATCACTTAATTAAACAACTAGCTAGTGTACGGCCTGTCGAAGAAATTGGTGTGACTCTTATCCCACGTTATAATTCATCCATTCGTATTATCGACTAACAGAAGGATAAGAACGCATTGGTAACCATCATGGCTTTAGTTGTGGTGGTTAAAAAATGCGTTAATTTGCCAAATGTTGAAGTATTTGGTGGAAAAAGTGATCCTATCACTACTGTAATATTTAGAGGTAAGCACCACTCATGATGAATAAATTACAATCTTCCGCCTTCTTGCATGTGTACCGTAGTAATAGATTAAAATAACTTTAAGCTATGAAAATAACCTACCATTTGCAATAGGTTATCTATCCGTTTAACGTAGTTGTTGTATACGGTAATTCAAATTTAAGATAAAAGAAAACAGAGAAATGCATCCAGATATCTCTTGTATGTTAGTAATTATTCCGTTCGTAAATGTAGAGCTATCATCGTGCTCCTAAATCGTTTGCCATTTCCTTAAATTGAGTTAATGTGGCATTGCTATCAAGGCAGAATAAGGGTGTATTCTTTTAATCAACCCTTACCTTACGATCTTTCTTTATGAATAGATTTTTTTTTCCTTTAAATTTATCCCTAACTTTATATACAAAAATAAAAAATAATCATTTTTTCTGATTTAGCATAAATATGTGATACCCTATCCGCAACCATGATTCATTACGGTCCACTGTATATAAGTCTTTATTATTCTTTAATCTGATTTACGTTAAGTAAGGAAGGTAACTAGTGGATTTAAAGTAGAAGATCAGAATAATCCCTATTCTTTCACGATTAACTTAGACTAATTGTTAAGGCCCAGTGCATGGCACTGACAGATAGCTATCACATCGAGAAAACTGCACTCATTAATTGTTGTTTCTAACGCTTTTGGCATCCAATGCGTGCAGTTATAGCTGCTCACGAAAATTTTAACGTTTCTAATTAGGAGATTAAATTTTTGATGCCTTAAATATTAATTATACGGCTAGTAATCTGTATATTAATTAAATTGACTAATGTTAAGTAAAATTTGATAACCGCAAAAAGATGGAGACAGCCTAATTGTAAATTCGGCAAATGAATTATACTACCACCTGTAAATTGATTAGGAAGTAAGATCATGGATTAGGAACTTGTAACATACGCCATTGCTAAACCAGATTCAATACTTTAGCAAAGTAAACAATAAAATAAGTGACGGATTGAATATCTTGCGGAGATTTTTTAGGATCCAGTTGAGTTTTTATTAAAATAACGGTTAATTGAATCAAGTAAGTAATAAAAATCAGACCCGACATCCGCATTTATTATTTTACGGATCGTAAATAATATAATTAATTCATGTTTACTGCTCCTGCTTTTAATTCGTTACGATACTTTTCTAGGTCCTTTCATTTTTTTTTACACGAGTATTAAATTAAATTAAATTAATACGTTGGAAATGTAAGGAAATGAATAGATTTGTTACTTCGAGTAACATCGCTAAACTTCGCTAAAGTTTGATACGTAACGCTTTTATATTGTTAAATATATTCAGAATAATAATTAGTTCTATTACCTTTAGCCTCATCTTTTAGGCTTCGTGAAAGCTTGAAATGCCTTTATAGGCTATTTATGACCCAAACAATAATCAGTTCTGTCACCTCTAGTATTATCATTTAGTTTCGCTAAAGTTTGGCATGTCTTCCATTACATAATAACTCAATTTAATCAACTCTAGAATTATTTAGTTAGTTTTGCTATAGCTTGAAACGCCTACATAGCAAGAATAATAATCAGTTCAGAGATAGAGTTTAACTAATCTTATAGAGTAGAAGGAACACAAAATAGATTATCTGAAGCCATCATCAGAACTACCTGTTGGCTTAACTAGGTCTTTAAAGACAATTTTAATATCTAGAATGATCTACAATTATACTTTAAAATAAAAAAAAGCTTCGCTATAGGCCCCTGTTGGTACTACTTAACAGATTATACTTAGTCTTCGTGAGTATGCTACAAATATTGACTATTTAGGAGATATTATTAATCAGAAACAAGTACGTATCTTTCATCCCTGCTCAAAATGAAAATACGCGTGAATATTTAGAGTTCAAAATTGAAAATTTATTGTACTCCTATTTCTTAGCTTACTGATGACTATCATCCAAATATTGAAAAATTTTGTTTAGGAAGTATTAATATTTCTCTTTTAGTTGAACAAAGTGCGATATCAAGATTGCATTTACCTTTCTTAATTTGTTAGACAAATTTGGTAGACTATTTGCCTAATCGACGATTGAAGAAATTAATCTGACCTACGTATATTCCATACACTTAGACATCATGAGGACAAAGTCATCAACCAAAACTTCAGTATTTTAGAACACCATATTTATGTTCATAAGTTGATGTTGTGTATATTTTAAAGAATATTAAGTCCACGATGAGTCTGTTAAATTCTTGTTTAGATAATGTAGTGGATTGTCTAGTCAATGTTGAATATAATTCAGGGAATATTAAGTCCACAATGAATATGCTTAATTTGGAAATAATGAGAAATGAACTATTATAATCAATCTAACTCCAGTATCTAGATCGTATTCAGATTTTTAGCGTGCTAGATTCTAGTCTTTTAAATTTTGACGATAAAGCATAAAGGATCGTCAATATTTCAGCGTTTAGATCGAATTCAAATTTGCATTTGTTCGTTAATATCATTGCTCTGTTAAGAATTAATTCATAGTTTAGAACACTAATTCAGGATATTATCATAGCGTACTATGCCAAATATATAGCACCAAAGTAGATTAATCACAGTACAATCTTCTATAGAAAGGAAGATGATTTCGCTGTTGAAATATTTCATGACTACTAAATTTGAGTCCCTATTAACGTCGGGTTATTATTTCAAAATAGTGAACAAAAATGCTGAAAATATCTGCGATTTGATAATTACAGTATAAATAACTACGAGTTGTGGCGAGAAATTTTAATGATGCATAACATGTTTCTTATGTACTAAAATGTTGGTTTCCTATGGATTGGATGTAGGTGAAAAGCAAAAAACCAAAGTCATCAAAAATGATTTAAACCCTGAATGGAATGAGGTTAGTCAAACTAAAGACATCAATTTCAATAATCTAAATAAATTGACTCTATTTCTATTCATTACCGTAGTTATTTACGAAATGGGTTAAGCTATTTGATATTACTGTCTATAAATAACTATTGCATCTGCAGAAGCTGCAGACAATTTTACTATTGCATTGATAAGGCTACACCTGTAAGGCTTGATGTCAATAAACTTACTAATGGCAGTATGTATCTATGTCACCGACACTGCGATTTCTACTAGTTTTGTATGACTTTATTGAACAGCTTTCCCTTAATATAGCACAAATAAAATTCACAGTTATGTCAGCATAGCCTGTGTTCCTAGATGCAATGATAATAAACAAGGGTAGTTGTGACCTCCTACAGCGAAGATTATGATTAACAATAATTTACACTTTACTATCATAATATTCTATTTCTTCTATATTCGTAACAGACACTGAACTTCGATTTGGGTGGCAAACCTCTGACTAAAGCCGATTCCCTAAAGGTCCATGTTAAAGACTGGGAAAGACTCCAGCGCAACAGGTTACATATACATATATATATTCTAAATACTAGAAGTGCAGAAGGTCCTTGCTATCTTGAAGTTAAAATTTTCATCCATGTTAATCATTTTATATTCTATTACCTTAGAAATTGATTACGTTTCATTTTACACTAATACTTTGTAATAACTCATAATTTAATTACCTGAATATAAAGACTGTTAGGTCAAGTTTCGATACCCCTGTTCGAGTTAGTCAAAAGAAAATCTCGAGATGTTAATCTTGCTATGCAAGATCCGAAAGGCAATCCAATGGAGGTAAAGTGTATTCCTATGGCGCTTAATGTCATTATTACCAGCTTTTATTCTTCAGATAGATAGCTAATTACGTTAGATAAAGAATCTTTCATCATTATTCTTTCTAATAGTTTGCATATACCATTATTCTGCATTCGAATTTAAGTACTGCTTAATTCAGCTTTCATAAACTTAAATTTTACGTTATTTCCATTAATCTCTTAGTATATATTAGCATAACGCTATGCAGTTTGTATTAAAATTTCACAAAAAAAGACTTAAAAGCTCTAAGAATAGAAATTATTTTGTTGATTAGACAAAAAAATAGTTCCCCTAAATGAGGTTATAGATAAACTTTACAACTAACGTCAATTAATTTAGGCAACAATCAGCTTGTCTCTTGAATATAACGGACCACCTTCCAGCAAGAGCGAATCTGGCAAAGGTGGTAATTCAGAAGGCGATGCTGCCAATGACGCTGGCGGTGTTGGAGAAGAAGGAGATGAAGAACAAGAAATCAATGAAGAGGGAGACGGTGATGCAGAAGAAGACGAAGAAAACCAAGAAGGCGATGCTGCTCCTAGGGGTACTGGTGGAGTAGCGAGGTATTGCTTTTCTCTTAAACTAAATGCTGTAACATATTTCTGCATTAATCTGCACTTTACCGCTATAATAATGATGATCAGACAAATGCCTTATGAATTTTCTGGAAAGTTTGCGTTGAACTTTTTATTGTAATCCATGTATTTTATATAAAATTTCGATATATAGTGTTAACATTTTATCCATCTTTAGTTATTGAATACATATTTCATTCTATCTTTATAGTTATAACGAATATTAGATATAATGGAACTTTATATAGAATAGAATCGACAGTATATAAGATAGTCAAAAAATTATGATCAGCTATAACTTACATTAAATTGCCTATTTATGCTGTGGCCATTTATTGCAAAATATTAACCTAGATCCAGAAAACGGAGAAAGAATCGCCGCAAACTATCTAAGAAACCGCAAGATTTTCAAGTAATTGCTTACTTTTACATATAAAGTTATTCGTAAACTATTTCAAATGATAGAAATTAAAATGAAAGCTTATACGAATGATATTCTGTCGGTATTGATTGGTTATTGGTTGATAGAAAGATATATGTATTGTGCTGTAATTATATATATATCGTGGAATAGAAAATAGGACAGGCTGATTTATAATTGACATCACATTATAATTCTGCTTCCTCCCTGATCCTATCAATAGGTTCGCATCAAGGTTATCGAAGGACGTCGTCTTGTTGGATCTAATATTAAGCCAGTGGTTCGAGTCAATGTCGCCGATCAATCGCAACAAACTAAAGTTAAAAAAAGGACTAATAAACCTTATTTTGATGAGGTAATATTTAGCTAAACTTGCCTACAATAGATCGGTGTGCATCGATACTTTCAAATACAACACAATCTCGAACTAAAAATATGGCATTAATTGATACTAATAACCATTTTAACTAATTCCTATTTTACTTTAAGACATTCTTTTACAACTTTCATTTGTCACCTATGGAGTTATTTGATGAAATAATTGTTTTTCAAGTATGTTATAGTTATTAAGTGAAAAATTAATTTAATATCTATTTTTCGTACCAAATGAAACCAAGTTTATAATTGATTCTTCAATATAATTATAGGCATTTACAGCTCACAAATATCGATATAATAGCCTTCTTGGATCATTTAAGGTATTCTATTAACAAAAATTCTTGCTAACTACACAACTCTATAATACTTTTACTAATTTACGAAATTCTTGATAATTAGATCGATATTGGAACTGTATATGAAGAAGAAGGTGTTATTTCAATATAATATTATTACAATATTAAAGAATTTATCACGTAGTGAAACTGTCAGTGTAGCGAAAGTATTTTTATTTTTATTTTACGAATTATTTCGATCGTTTTTTAGAGCATGCTTTCATTAATAAATGGATATTATTGACTGATCCTGATGATGGTAGTGCTGGTGTTAAGGTGATTATTTTAAGGAAGGAATATTAAGAGTCACATTTCTTAACATAAATGATTTATCATCACACGCATCATTTCTGCAAGGTGTAATTTGTTTATGCATTTCTAAAATTTTTAAGGGCTACCTAAAAATTTGCGCTATGGTGTTAGCTGCTGGTGATGAAGCCCCAGTAAGAATTTTTAGCTGTGTTTCTATAAGTCCATTTCAATGAAGATCATATTATTACAGTCCTTTTTAATAAATTTAATACTAAATTTTACACTTATTATTTCAGAATATTCCTACAAACTTTCCAGATGAAGATGACATGGAAGCGTTAGTAACCATATTGATTAAATGATTAGAATTTGATTTAGATAAAGCAATTTATTTCCTTGAATTTAATTCTTATTTTATGAAATATTGTCACCCGATATATTGATTAAATGATTAGAATTTGAGTCGGATGAAGGAATTTGCTGCTTTATATTTAGTTCTATATTATGAAATGTTATTACTTTACATATTGATTAAATAATTAAAATTTGAGTAAGATAAAGTGATTTGGCTGCTTAAAATTATTTCTTATATTACGAAATATTATCACTTGATCAGGAATTTACTACAGCCCGCCGGTATACAACTTCGTTCTGCTACGTTTGCTTTAAAAGTTTACAGAGCTGAAGATCTACCAAGGAGTAGGGAAATGATTACTTCAAAATATTTCAATATCAAAGTCCTTAATGCTGAATAAATATATGTATTTTAACTATAAATAGTGGACGTAGGCTTCCTACAAGGCATTAAGAAAGTCTTTGGTAGTGATGTAAGCTTCTTCCATTATGTTATCTTTAATTATCTATAGCAATTTTTGATATCAATAATTTTCCCCAAATTTTCCTATTATATGTCACACGTTAACTATCTAGTATTATATATAATAATATGTCTTTAAACTATGACTATTTTCTTTCTGTGTTGATTATAGGATCAAAAGGAATTAGTTGATCCGTATTTTAAGTTTTCTTATGCTGGACGAAAAGTAAGCTAATTATTACAAAAAGCTATTCGTTGATTTATAAGTTAGATCAACAAAATATCAAATTGACTTGAACCACTTTATCAGGCAAAGACTCGGGTAGAATATAGTTGTGATAACCCAGAATGGAATCAAGAGTTAAGGCTAAAGATTAGGGTAATGCGCTCATATTATTAAGTTTAATACTATACAATTAATATTAAATCTTGATATTTATTGCATCATAGCCTTGATTAACCGAATGTATTGACAGCAAAGTACATTGACTATAGCTCATAAGCTAAGAGGAATTGATCATATTTATGCATATAATAGTAATTAATTAATCAATCAATTATAATTGAAAGCAAACGTGTCTATTTTATGATTTAATGGTGCTCAGTTGCTTAATAAGTTATCTTGCTCTTTATAATCGTTGTTTTTGTAAATAGTTGCCTTCCATGTGCGAAAGACTAAAGCTTTCAATGATAGATTGGTAAGAATTTTAGCGTGTTCTATATTAAAAATATTTGTTCTAAACTAACATTCATTATGTATCGAGAATCAAGGGTAAATAAAAACGCTTGTTCGTTTCATACATTATCAATAAGTTATTTTCCCAATAATTCCGATGTACTGGATAGCGCAAGTGTTAACAGTTTCATCGCAGGAAAACTATTCTATAGCTAAAGTTAAAAATATAGATCCCTTTATATGTATTGCGTGGCTTAGAGCTAACAATTTCAATTAAGTAATTAAATATTATGAAGTCAAGACCGTATTGTCAATTTCTTTCTTTAACTGTGTCTTTAATTGTAATTTCATAGGGATAACGCAGGGCGGAATGACTCTATTGGTACCTACTTCATGAATATTTCCAGTATATCATCTAACAATGAGGAAGGTAATTTTAAAGGGAAAGATTTTCTTAAGTCATTGTAATTTACGTAACTCGTCAAGTCGTAGTGTCACAATTACTGGACATGACTAGAAGTGCCGATTAATCTCTAGCTAAGCTATGCACTTTAACTGGTAGGGTTTCCTCCCACATTCGGTCCATGTTATATTAACTTTTACGGCTCACCCAGAGAATTCACCAGTATTGATGAGCATGAAGATCTTAATGATGGAAAGGTATGTCAGTCAGTATAGTATATAAAATAATACAAGATGATTCCGTTATTCAATTTAATCATTTAAAATTGACTATTCGTCCCGATGAATTCATATAAATTTTTTAAGTTAAATTTAAGATTTATATTTATTATTATATACGTAAATCTATGTTTCCAT
Organism: Trichoplax adhaerens; assembly: GCF_000150275.1. NCBI lineage: Eukaryota > Metazoa > Placozoa > Uniplacotomia > Trichoplacea > Trichoplacidae > Trichoplax > Trichoplax adhaerens. The sequence continues at coordinate 267,708 of NW_002060950.1, read as the reverse complement.
GTCAAACACGGAAAACTGCTTTAAGCTTTCTTCTATTCTCCTGATTATAATCCATACACGATAAATCAGGGAGAAGGTTGCGCTTACAGAGGGCGGGCACTGATCGAGCTGTCTACTAATGTTGATGACGAAAATGATGCATCTGTTACCGAAGTAACTGAAGAAGATTGTGATAAAATCAAGGTACGATAAAGATATTACCTAGCAACCAAAACACAAAGCTTCAATTTAAGTAGAATGTTACTGATTTTACTATGGATAACTGGTATGACTTATTTACTCAACTTTAATATTTTCTAAATTGGTACATAAACATAGCTTTTCATGCGCACCAGAAAATTTGCTCTTCATGCGGCTTTCCACGAAGCAACCATGATTAAAGAAAAAGACTGTCCTATTGAATTTGAAGTCAGCATTGGTATGATTATAAATTGTTGGCATAAATTTCTATAAATGGGGTATACTATTCTAGCAAAAGTATATTTTTGAACAGTTTAATAAATAAAAAACTCTTACAATGCTTAGGTAATAATGGCAATAAGTTAGACGATCGAGTGCCAACATCATCATCAACAACACCTCCTACTAATGCAATTTTTGACGGCAATTATTACTATTACTTGCCCTGGAATAAAAGTAAGCCTTGTATCACGGTTCTATCTGACTGGGAGGACGTCTCTAAGAGAACTGATAACCTCAATATGTTGCTGAATATAACTAACCGACTGGTAAATTATAAATATTAGTTTCCGTAGTTAATTTCAGTATCTGGTAGTAATTAAGTTAAAATGTAATATTGCATTCCATTTTTATAGCTATTCTTCACGAAAGTGCAATATATCAGTTGATTACAGAAATGAAGGAGCATTAACCGTTTTTTTATGCCCTAAATTAGGAGGAAAATCTGGTTCATATACGTTCAAGCATAAAAAGGCAGATGACAGAAGAAGAAATTATATCCGAAATTACTTCTACGATCAGCACCTTAAAAATAGATCTAAGGTATTTTGCTGGAATCAGGATGCAAAATGCACATGTAGTAAATACTACTAAAATTCATCTTATTTAATCCATTAACTCAAAGATCTTTATAGAGAGGCATACATGCAATTTAGTTAAGTGAAATTTGATTTCTTTTACCTCAGTAAATCTTTGCAACCGATGAATGGCAAGTCATCTAGCACAATATTGGACCGCAAATTGCACGAAATTCGCTTAGCCGAAATGGTATTAATTTCATTGTTTATTGCAAATTAGAAATATATGTAAGTAGGGTAACACATTTGGCTTTGAATAATTGCATTTAGGCATACCTAAAGAATGCCGTTCAAGAATTAGAACTATTAAATCCATTAACCGTTACTGATGCAGTAGAAGAGATTGAGAATTTCGTTCAGCGCCTGAAAGATATAGCATATGAGGTAATAGAGGATTTATGAAAGGGTTATTGTAAGCTTGCAAGCCTCTGTACAACCTAACTGATTACCTTATTAGAGAAAGTTCAGTGGAAATCTGGATATTACATGATTACTTAAATCGACTTTGATTTAGCTTCGCTTGACTTAATGAATGATTTTAATTTATAGCCCCAAATAAGTATCCCTGACGTAGTTATTTGGATGTTATATGGTGAAAAAAGAGTGGCATATTACAGAATTCCTGCACATGAGATTCTACACTCTTCTAATTTTGACCCCGATGCGACCGGGAAATATTGTGGTAAAATTCAAACCATAAACTTAAAGGTCAGTATTTAGAGCAACTATTAATAGCTGATAAATCTGTTATAGTATATCATCTAAAATCATGGAATACAATTACTACACAACTTACGAAATATAAATGTACAGACTGTGATAGAGGGTTCGAAGAGTCAGCGGCTACAGACTTAATAGTTATTCACAGAAATCGTACGACGGGTTTTAATAAAAGTGAAATGCTTTATTGTAGATAGTAATAGAGGCACAATACGGTAGTTGCGGTAGATCAGCATGTAAGCTGTCATGAAGTAACGTAATAAGAAAGTACTACTGCTGTCGCTAGAGCAACTCATGATTTCTGAGGTCGAAATCGACGGTTTTTATAGCTTTTGAGATAGAACATATGCAGAGAACAAGATTGTAGAATGAGATACAACATATGCCATAACAGACTATGTAATAGCAAATGATAGTAGAAAATAGCGAAGACTGTGAGTGCTGTAAGTAACTAATTACAACGAGCCATATTTGAATATGTTGCAAACAGATTGTAAAGATATGCATATTTAAGAGCAGTAAAAAATATCAATATTATGAGTAGATTATAGTTGAAGTACAATCTATATATATATATATGTAACATATACACTACACAGACATCAAGTTATCTGAAAGTTTTCACATATTATAGTAGCCTTTATTCCAAAACTTATATCTTGGTAAAAATACTGTACTTAAAAATAATATAACCTACATTTTTAGTATCCGGGCAAAAAAGCTGATAAAAAATGGAATATTCCATGCCAATTACGCGTTCAACTTTGGCTAGGCTTTGCCAAGGAAAATGCAAAGTGGACAGATATGTTAAGTAACCAAGGTGATCCATCTATCTTTGCTGAAACGGTAATTAATGCTTACATATATACAATTAATGAGCATTTATACTAAGAATTGCTTGGCCCCGTATTCAATGTCTTCCGATAAATAACTAACAGGCAATTTTTCTGTGTTAACAGTATGAAAATCAGCACAATATAGCTGTATGGACAACGAAAGGCTTATCACGCCCTAAATATTCTGATGATAAAGGAGAAGTAAATATAACTTCTTGAATTAAAGCCTCCATATTAAAATTTATCAAGCCAGTCTAAAATCATATATTACTTAATTTCTAAATCAGTTGTACCTAGAGAAAGAGAATTTTATCGAACCAGAGGGATGGGTATTCGAAACAGATTGGTTTATGAGTCCTGAAACTAGGTACTTTAGCTCTGAACTACTGATTACTAAAACCTTTTAGATCTTATTTTATACTCTTAAAATATCGTCAACATCATTAAACACGGAATGCATGTTGTTTCTATTTCTGCTTGTAAAATAGCAATCAGTATGAAAAGGACACAGGACGAAAATTCTATTTAGAAGATATGTTTGAAAACGAATGTCGAACGATACCGGGTGGTAAATGGTACGCACCTAAGGAGCCTTGGACCAATGAAGTAAATACATGCTCATAAACCTTTAATTCTGGTAATAAGTATCATAAATCGTCTATCTAATTTCTTAAATATTACCTGTCTAGGCAAAACAAAAAGTCCCTGGTAAGGAAGAGGTTGTACTCCCCAAAGGATGGGTTTGGGAAAGTGATTGGCAAATTGATTACGATCGTGCAGTTGACGAAGATGGCTGGGAATATACGTTAGGTAGTGGTTATGTACCAGTAGAAAAGAATTATCACTTAGAACGCAGGAGACGATGGGTCAGAAAAAGACGATTGAAGGATGCTTCCGCAGCCAAGAAGAAGGTAAATGAAGTCATAACATTTTAATTGCTCTTAAGATAGAATAAAAATTGCAGTCCAATGAATTTAATATCCGCCTAAACATTATCGACAACCTGGCTAAATCATTCTAGAAGCCTAAGTCTACTTCTAGCGAAGGATGGCAGTATGCTACCAGTTTCTCCAGTAAATTCCATCCTAAAAGTAGCATGACCGATTTTGTCAGAAGGCGCAGGTGGATTAGAAAGCTTAAAGCAGTAAAACCAAAAGGGCCACCAGTATTTGTTTTTTCGGTAAGTCGATATGTTATCTTCTATAATTGGTATTGTTATAATTAAAATAGTTTTATACATATTATACTCGATATTAAGTTCATGTAACTCACTATCGCTTAGTCTTAGTAACATTGAAATCATTTAATTTATAGGATGAAAAACATAAAACAGAATACACTTTAGCGCCGAGAATGTCTCTTGATGTTAAAAGTAAGCGTACATATAAGTGATTCTCTAAGTATTAATTAAAATTTACTAATTAAAAGATATACTTACGTAAATAAATAACTTACCGGTTATTCATCAATATAATGTGGTAGAAAGGTAACCTCTGATACAGTAAAATTTATAGAAATTGCTAAGTAAACTAGAGTCCCTCAGTATTTTAATTGTTCGGTATTTATTATTCCATCATGGTCATTTGAATATCAAACCCTAGCAAACATATGGATATACGCATAGAAATATTTTAATCTCATTTCGAATAGCTAATTTTTAATTGATTCAAATTTTTAGAAAGTCACAAATTTCAGCTGCGTGCTTATATTTATCAAGCTCGAGATCTAATAGCTGCTGACAGAAGCGGTTTATCAGGTAAGATATTTTACGGTTTGAGCATGACATATTGATAAAGTAATAAATTCGCTCGATCGTCATGTTTTATTCTTCGCGGTAGATCCTTACGCTAGAGTAACCTTCGGCAACCTTAGTCAGGAAACACAAACGATAGAAAAGACCTTATGTCCGACTTGGGATCAAACCTTGATTTATGACGAAATAGAAATATTTGGCAGTCGCGATGACATCATAGCAAATCCTTATCAAATTACCATCGAAATCTTCGATTCAGATGATTTTGTAATGCTAGATTTCATTTTGATTTTTCTATTTTAAACGCGCATCATTAAGCTATATTTGAATTAGTATTTTATAGTTATTTTGTTTCCTAGTCGTGTTCAATTTAAATAAATTTTACTTACTGTACCAAAGAAACATGCAGAATAAGTATCTATACTTGGCAGTTATAGAAGATTATTTTACCTTTTTTATCAATTAATATGTCTTGTAATTGAAATAAATGCGTTTATAGAGCTTTCTTATTCTATAAGAGCTACATAAACCTTTACTTTATTCGTTATAATAGTTAATCCACAGTTCCTACTTTAACTCTGCAAAAAATGAACAAGCTAGGCATTATTATCTTGACTTTAGTCTGGATTAAATGGGTTATACTATTTCAGTGATTTTAGTGGTTAATTGATCTTTGGATATTAACTCATAATCTAACATAAATGATAAACTAATATCAATTGCTGAGTAAGATCCATCTAAATCATATTATTAGGGAAAGCCAGAATTTATCGGAAGGTGTAATGCAATTCCGATGATCAAGTGGAAATCCAATGAATCTCGAACTCCAAAATTGGCTTGGTATCAAATCATACAAAACAATTGCAATGCAGGGGAACTTTTAGCTGCATTTGAACTACTTTTGGTTAGTTTGTAATTTTTGATTACTTTCTAATTCATGCTAACTTACATGCTGTAATAATATCGATAAAAAGCAATAAGTCGCGTATGAAAGATATACTAAATACCCAAAAATCATATCCACAATTGCTGGACTTTCTTACTACTTCGTTGTCTAATATCAGTAATGGTCATTGTTTCATTTATTCAATCTAATCCATAGATTGACGGTGGAGATTTACCATTTGCTCCTCCAAAGAAGAAGGATAGTGAATTGTACATCGTTCCTAGCGGAATTCGACCTGTCCTTCGACGAACAGCTATCGAGGTTAAAGTCGTTCCTAAATTAATTAATACTTTAAACTTAAAATATGCTCTCAATAAAACAATTTTTTAATTTATACTTAGATTGTAAGTAAGTAATACAGTAATTATTCTGCAAAAGAGCTTTATGTTGTTTGGCATCTGTCAGAGTAAATACTAAGAGCTACTCATACCGTTCATACTCGTAGCGAATAATCAACTAAAAATCTCCGTTCTTGTACTTCTTCCATATATTAGGCGCTATGTTGGGGAGTTCGAAACTTGAAAAGATTTCGTTTATTACCCGTTAATTCCCCCAGTATTGAATTAGACGTTGGTGGTTATATTCAAAAAACACCAAAAATCAAGAGTGTTCGAAAAAACCCAAACTTTGATAATCCGATAATCTTTTTCGATGTGGTAAGAGATTAATTGATACGATACATTTCGCAGTATCTGCGGTAATATATTACTGTACCAATTAAATTAAAAAGCCTATTCAGACCCTGACAATCCAATAATGTATTATTAAGGTAATAAGTAATTACTTTGTTGGCTGATGTAATAGTATTAGTAGTAACGCATCATGACTTTAAACTGAATGCTGACCATACTTGACGTAGTATTGACATTTCTTCTCACTAATTGCAGATAATATTGTTCTGTAAAAATAATAGATTCTGATTACTTACGTATATTAATACACTTGACAGATGTTACCCAAAGAAGAAATCTATAGACCACCTTTAAATATCAAGGTTATCGATCATAGAGCATTCGGCAATAAACCTCTAGTAGGCGTTCATGTTATAAACGACATCAGTAAATACGACTACGATCCCACAGCAAGCCAAAATGCACTGCAAGCGGGTGAAATTGGCTCAACTAGTACGTATTCAATAGCGCTTTACGATCAACGTATATGAGTATGCTAACAAATATCTAATACAAAACTTTAGATTGACTGAGCCAGTTTGTAATTCATTTTATAATATAAAAGTTAGCACATGTTTATTTAAAATAAATTCTTTGTATTGCGAAGGTAATGGTGGAATAAATAATACTGGTCATGATATGATCGCAATAGAAATACAAGATGAAAAGAAAGATGAAGACAAGGTGTATAAATTTTTAAATTGATGAGCTTAAAAAAACGTAAAAATTCATCTTTATTTTTTATTGTATATCCTTTTATATCCGATTGGATTTACAGAATAAACAGGATGAGGAAGAAATTGATTGGTGGTCAAAGTACTATGCTTCAACTGGGGATCCTAAAGATTTACAGAGAGCGACGGACTACATAAGTAAAGGATACGATAAGCTGAAGGTAATACCATCACGTTCTATTTACGTATAGTCTATATGTTTAAACTTATCTGATTAACCATTCGTTACATTGCCTATTCAGCTATCTAGACAACATATTTAGCTATCTAGATTGGTTTCTAAGCTAGAAATTTTCATTATTTTTGATGTAGATATTTAAAACTGAATTAGAAGAAGTTGAAATTTACAACAACTTCGAAGACTTTGTTCAACTATTTCCGATCTATCGTGGTAAAGCCAAGAAAAAAGGAGAGGATGATGAAGGTGAACTAGTTGGAGAATTTAAGGGTACTTTTAGAGTTTACCCTTTGCCATCAGATCCAAGCGAGCCCTTGCCATCAAAAGTGTTTGATCCTGAGCGATTGCCCAAAACTAAAGGATTGCAGTGTATCGTCCGTGTCTATGTTATTAAAGCTATTGATTTAGCTCCTAAAGATCAAAATGGTGCTTCAGATCCATATTGTGTCATAAAAATTGGAAAAGAAAAGATTAACGATAGGGATAATTATATACCAAATACCATCAATCCAGTATTTGGTCGGTAAGTAATAGTCTAAATGAACTATCGCACTAGATGATACCAGTGCGTATAATATTGTACACAATTCATAATTAAACATACAATTAAACCTCGACGATATGGCCAACGTCTGATATTTACTTTTCTCAAATAAATAAATTAATTTTTAATTAAATTACCTCATTTTTTAGGATGTTCGAATTGACTTGCACTTTACCCCAACAGAAAGATCTAAAAATTTCAATTATGGATTGGGATATGATTAGTAAAGATGATCTCATTGGCGAAACATCTATTGATTTAGAAAATCGTTATCTTACTAAGCATAACGCTTTATGCGGCTTACCGGAAACTTATTGCACGTTAGTTAACATAAGATTTATATTACCAATTCGTTTTTGTTAATGTTTTAGGAATTTTGCTTATTTAATAAATAATAATTTCTACGTCTTTTTAGTTCCGGTGTCAATCAATGGCGAGATGCCCGATTGCCAAAGGATATTCTGATTAAATGGTGTGAAGATCACGGACTTCCATCTCCTCGGTTTACCAGCAATGCTCAAGTAATACTTAACGGAGAAATATACAATTTGGCTGATTTCGGTAGGGCTAATTTTATTTACAGAAGTTAATATTGAACTGATTCTTGGTAATTCTATTTCCTACTGAGAAAGTCTCTAAATTCTTAACGAATATAATTGTAATAATATGGCTGCTATTAATTATCTAGAAACGGATATGAAAAAACATAAACATCTTGGTGAACCTGAGCAACGATTAGCATTGCATGTTTTACGAAAGCAAGCAGAAATTGTTCCTGAACATGTTGAGACAAGATCCTTATTTAATCCTCTTACGCCAGGGGTTGAGCAGGTTAACTTTCAATTTAAAACTACTCGTACATTTTTCTTTATTGAGCCATAGTTGAACTTTATCAAATTGCAGTATCTAGTAAATTCTAAAGCCATTGAAAGGAAATTTAATTCGTTTCTCTGTTAATGTTCAGGGCAAACTACAAATGTGGGTAGACATATTCCCGAAATGTGACGGACCTCCTGGTCCACCGTTCGATATTACACCTCGCAAGCCGAAAGAGTAAGATTCCATATGAGCGCGAATTAACTTTATTTTTGTTGCCTAAGCATACAAAGCTGAGTGTAGAGAGAAACTACGAGTGCTCGACTTAATACCATCAGGGGGTTATGCAGGCTATCATTGGCTTTTTACCTATCTCATTAATTATTGCTCTCTTGTATTTTAGCTATGAATTACGAGTTATTATATACAATACCTCTGATGTTATCCTAGACGAAACGTCATTACTAGGAGAGAAAATGAGTGATATTTACGTTAAAGGGTATGTATAAGATCTGCGTAAGAACTACATAATCATTTAACAAGACTAACGAAAAGTTTATTTGTAGTACTTAAATTTTAATTTTAGCAATTTTTATCTTTTAATATAATATTCTTGTAGCTGGATCCGAGGAGTGGATGAAAAACTTAAAACAGACGTTCATTACAGGTAGATCTTTTATTACAAAGGATTTCTTCACTCTAACTATAATAAACTTTCATCTAGTGCATGAAAGCATTAATTCAGCATGTAAATATGGCTCTTGTTTTGTTTATAGATTTATATGCAACTTATAATGCTAGTAGTTTAGTATTTACTCACCTGGTTGCAAAAATTACTCAATCAAAGTGCTGTACTAATTTTGTTCCTTGACTTTTCCTAGATCGCTAAATGGGGAAGGAAATTTCAACTGGCGGTTCATTTTCCCGTTCCAATACTTGCCGGGAGAAAAATCTATTGTCATTAAGAAAAAGGTTACCTAAGCTATTTTAATTACTTTAAAAGCGAATGATCAGGATTGAGTCTAAGTATAAGGAATTATGTGATTCACTATCACCTCTATGCTATTTCCTACGGGTAGGAGCACTTTTGGAGTTTGGATGAAACTACAGAAATGGTACCACCGGAAGTTCAAGTACAAATTTGGGATAACGATCTCTTTTCGAAAGATGATTTTTTGGGTTTGTAGTTGTTAATACTGGTGATCATCGTAATTTCATATGCCCAGGTAATTATTCTTATATCATACCATCAGGAACGTTACAATTGAATTTAAACGCTTTGACAAAACCGGCAAAAACTGCAAAGAAATGTACTTTGGATCAACTTCCTGGACGCGGAGGCAAAGGCAAGGATTTAGTCTCCATCTTCGAAATGAAACAAATGCAAGGCTGGTGGCCTGTAGTTAAAAGTGAAGCAGAAAATCCAGAAATAACGGTTAGAATTAAATTATGCCTATGAAAACCTCGAAATGAGTATTTTAACAAATTTTACTAATTATTTTATGCTATCAGTAATCTTCCTGATTGTATTATTCAAACCGTATTCGTAATTCACATTATTGAGAAGATGTTTGTTGCAAGTGTAATAAGCGCATAAAATATGCCATTAGATTTATGAAGTGCCATAGATTAATAATTACTGCAATACTTAAGGTCGACTCTATTTTCCAAATAGGGTAAAGTGGAAATGTCAATTGAAATCTTAACTAGTGAAGAAGCTGCTGCAAAACCTGCTGGAGTTGGACGTAGTGATCCTAATGCAAATCCTCATCTTGATCCTCCCAAGTGAGTATAGGCTTTAATATTCTTGGAGCAGCAACTGCAAGCTCTAAGATCAATTTTTATCTCGGCAATAATGTACCTATCGTATTTCCACGGTTTCATAAGTGTAAATACTTGATATTTTTATTAAAATGAGTAAGAACTTCATTTAGAGTGGAAAACAAAATTAATATTAACCTTATGTTTATATTTGTTTACTATCAAAAACAGTCGACCGGCAACATCCTTTTTGTGGTTTACGAATCCCTTCAAATCTTGCAAGTTCATTTTATGGCCAAAAATTAAATACTATTGCATTGCACTGATAATCGTCATCATTCTCATATTCTCGGTAGCAGTGTTTCTGTACGCGTTCCCGGTAAGTTTACAAAATATTTTAAGCTGCAAGATGAATTACTCCAAAAAATATGTTAAACAATTACTTAAACTTGAAATCTCACTAATTGACATTTCAGGGTGCTTTGGCCAGACGTATTGTTGGTTCAAGGTAGACTAAAGTCAGTGTTTAATTGCATAGAAGCTACAAAGATATTATAGCATTTTCTTAGGTAAACTTACTAGCTTGTATTTGGAATTGTTCTAATAATCTGAATAGTTAAAAGTAGTTGATTCTAGCAAACCTTATGTAATTGTGGTCACACGTTGACTACAATACTGAAAAGTAAATGAAAACGGCCTCTAAGATTTATACGATTTTGGTATTTTCTATCAATCGCAGTAAATAATAACCGTGGATTATTTCGTAAAGGGTTTATAACAGTATGAAAGCAAATATTTGTAATTTGATTTATCGCCCTAAACAAATTATATTTGCTTCACTGTCATTCAATGATATCGAAATTAATTACTTTCTTACTTATCAAATCCTTAATAAAAATGCTTCTTTTGTTAATGCAATGCGCTCTAATTGGTAATGACGTACTCTAATATAAGTGGCAGAGATTAAAATAACAATGAACATGCATAATGTTTACTTTCTCGGTAACTAGATAACCTTACGATTATGAGATTTCATAGTCTTCATTAAATTTTTTTGAAGTGGTCTATATGTAGAATTTTTCTTTTTAAATATCGATACGGCACAATATCGTAAGACATAAATCCATACTATAATTATTAGTCATAATTTGGCTCAGTTTCTCACTAAGTATTTTAATCAAATTTGATATGATACTTTACTTTATTACCTCCAATTTTAATTTAGTATGGAAAAAATGGTCTTATTTAATTCTGGAAGCAATGGAATTGCTATAAAAGTATACCGTTAATCCAGTATAAAACTGTTATAAATTTAGTTATCATCGAAAAGTTTGATCACAATATAATATCATGATTCACTATTTCAGAATAAAATAAGCTTTAACATAGAATTAAATGACGCCATGAAATTTTAAAATTTTTTATGATTGAATATAATGAAATAACAAAGAATGAAAATTTAGAGGGACTATTGTATGTCAATAAGAACAAAAAAGAATAGACTGAATTCTATAAATAATCTTGACAAGATGTTATGTAATGTACTTCATCAAAATATAGAAAGTTTGAAAATATCAATATTTGTGGTGCTTATTTCTGCACTTAAGCAGATTCTTCGCGATATTTTTCAAACAAGGCCACAATCCTCTGTAAAGAAAAAATTAAGTATTATATAAATACATTATTCAATATACTGGGCATAATTTACAAGCCAAATAAATTAGATTACCCTACGATCGAATGTTTGAGCGAAGTCTAGAGCAGTTTTACCATACTAAAGATAAGTAGATAGATAGGATTATTAGAAAGGCTGACATTTTAACTCAAGCAAATTATCTATATCGATGATACATGAAAAATTTACATCTGCGTATACGATACTGACTTCGTTTTTATAGCTTATATCAGCTTTATGTTCCAACAAGACTTGAATAACTTCTTCCGATCCGTTAATAACTGCAACCTATAGCATTGAATAATTATTTATCAAACTTTAAGGCTTGTTGAATTTCGCTGATATGATTGTATGGATAATATGTTAAAGCTGTTAATGTTATCTTACCATCAATGCAGTCTTGCCTTCAGGATCTTTATCATTTACACTAGCACCATGATCTATTAATACTCGTACCACTCGCTGGTTACTTCCAGAGGCCGCTATCAGATAAAAAATAAGTGGGTTATAACATATTAATAATGTATAATCTACTACTATATGACGTGGTCAATTTAAATTTATACTAGGCAATTAATCTTAATTCTAAAACTGAATGCAACACGGTAGACACTACTATCGCGATTTATCTTCACTCCGTTTGTTTTCTTTACAAGCTTTTAATAAATCCTATATCAAGCATTTTAATGTCTAAGTAAGCTTATACTTTAGAATATATAAATTCGTACTACTATACTCGTAGCCATTTATATATTAAAACATGATTTAAAATGAGATTTGTCAAATGCTGCTTTGGCCGATATGGCGATGAATCTTTCTAAAGGTGTTTGTTTATACTATCGTCATTACTGTAGCAACATCAAGTAAATTACTGGTAGACCAATTGTAGAACTGTATTACAAGGCTTTAATATAGATGTATGCAGAACTGTGCAGTGCTACTGTACCTGCTCTTATTATTGGAGTCCAACCAGAAACAGTATCTCTTTGAGTGACCTAAATAATTCATAAATACTTCATTTATGAAAAATTTCATAATTGCGGCGAAATGCAGAAAAGAAAGATCTAAATTAATCTATGTGTTAATATGTTGATCCGTATTTCAACCTTAGCCCCATTTTCCAATAGGTAACGGACTACATCGATATGTCCACCATCAACAGCCCAATGTAATGCGGTCGATCCTGGATGATAAAACATTTGCTATGAAATTATAGTGTCTTTCTATGCCAGTAATCATTACTATACTAGTTAGTAAGATTAACTACCAGACGATAAATTCGAGACTGCATCTATGTTTTATTAGACTCTATTTTTTTACCTCCATTATCTGTTTCTGAAGCGACGGCGCCATTTTTTAGCAATAGGCGAACAATCTTTAAGTGACCCATGAAACAAGCTAGCATAAAGCTAAATTTTTTTCATTACAAATTTAGGAATTTAGGAAATATAATTTAAGAAAAGCTTTTATTTTATATTTATGATACGTGATGTGCTAATATTGAAAAAAGGCGAATGTAAGAAAATTTTTAGGTAAGTCTTCTATACAGGTGAAATGAAGTATGGAGTCGATGTTATACCTGGTTTTCCCGTTGGCGTTCTTACGATTAACATCTGCATTATTGGCAATTAAAATTTCGCACACTCTATCATAATAAATTCATAGTAGTTTTATCTTCAATTTAATATAACTAAATTTAAAAATGATGTTGTACGATTTACATAATTCTTATTGATTTTCATTGAATTCAAATAAATGAAAATTTAAAGAATTCGATCGAAATTACAGTCTTACTCGTAGTAGCCTTTTTGAGCTGCACTCATTAAAGGAGACAAGCCATAGCGATCTGGTAAATCAATAATACTTTTGCTGTAAACCATGAAAAGAAATTTAAGCAGTCATGTTAGTTCTAGGATAGCTTTATGATTACCAGATAAAACTTATGTAGTTGAATTCAGCATACTAATCAGTATCTTTAACATATTACTAAAAAAATTCAGAGAGGGCTCTGGTAAGTAGAGATTATGAGAATATTTGCTTTACGTACTTTTCATCCAACAAGAGTATAACAGCATTTTTATCTTGATGATTAACTGCTTTGTGTAGGTCATCTCCTGTAATTGGTTTCCCTAGAAATTGCATACCGTATTTCAAATCGGTCACAAGCAATAGAACATACACTACTTATGACTTTTAAGATTTGAAAATTGTGAATCCTATATCTAGCCGACCCTAGCATTACTAGTCAAAGTTGAGGAATATATGTAATTGATGTTATATCCCAAAAAATATAGTTTGAAGTTTTATTTGAAATACTATTAGTAGGGTACTACTGTATATTTAACAATGAAGATAAAAAAAGTAGATGTAGACGGCGCTTTAATGAAGTAAAGACTTACAGTACAGTATTTAGCTGCTGTACAAAAGCATCAGTGATTACAGATTACTATATAGCTATTACTATCATCAATAGAAGGAAATCACAACTTCTCCCAACTCTCATTAATAGATTTATTAATTATTCTAACAGTATATGTCGTTATTAATTCTGCCAAGAAAATAACAAAACCCTTCAAGGATAATTCGTCATTGATTTCTTTTAAAAACCCATTAATAGTGACGATAATTACTGTTTCTATTATTATTATCAGTGCTAGTGTAATTCTATGACGAAATTTTTATTACTATTTTGGTGATTTATATCTTTTATATAGATACCGTATAACACGCAAAAATAAAAAAGTTGTTGATATGAAACTATGATTCGTAAATAAATATGAAGTCTGTGAATTTCCGTAATTCATACCCCTATGCCATTTTTAATCCATGTTGTTGTATTAAAGAACAATAGCTAATAGCCATATTAAATAAATTGTGTTTATAAACTAAATATTACAGTCTATGACCCGTTACAATGAACTTACGAATCAAAACTGAATTTAAGTTTGATGTTTATTTTATATTTAATAAATACGTAGGCAATGCGAATTATCTGCTAAATACTGTACTGTCTGTTCCATTTGAGATAAATATCTATTTCTTCGTAATTAAATCAATAACAGATTAAATACGGAAGCTATTTCTGTTCGTAATTTAGTGTAGATGAGGAATGAGGGTAATGTTATACTGAATAACAATATTAATGCCTATATGTTGTATAGCGATTGAAACCCAGTTTAGATCATGGAAGGAGTAATTGTTCTGTTATTGATGGTTTGTCTTCGACACGATAGTTCTATATTAAATCGCTGAATTAATCAGTTAACTACTGCTATCATAAAACATTATTATTATCTATATCTCGGTTTTGATTTTGAAAATTTGTGAATTCATAAGGTATGACAAGAGTTAAAAAGTAACATCGGATTTTAGTACGAGCATGCATACAAAAACACAGTATTTCTATTAGTTGCAGTCAATCTTACTAGCCAATTATCAAAGGCTAGAGGAATTTCTATCCTTAAGTTAATTTGTATGCAGAAAAATTGGTGCTATAACTTAATAATTAGTGTGATTGTATGCAACAAAACATACGTGTAGTCGATACATCAACTGCTGGACTCCATTCGCTATTTCCGTTGGAATTGCTCGCACGCAAACGATAGCGATATTTGCATTGTGCCTCCAATCCCTGAAAAATATTATTGCGAGCATAGCCACTGCAAAGATAAGAGAATAGAATTTGTCATGCAGTTAAGTTAGAGAAGTTACAATATTTTATCACTAGTTATGTTATAAAAAAGCAATCGTTTTTTCGATACAGCTCTTGGTAGCAATCCGAATTCATGCTTATTGTTTAATATCAAAAAACCATCATGCTGTATACTGTGAGGGATATTTTCGTAATACTAACGTATATACAGTTCCAAAACCTTTAGGATGCAAGCTTCGTGAACTGTCATCTTCTTGCACACAGTAACGTACTCGATCAGTAGAATTATTGTGTTTAACTTCACCATTAGTGCCTTCTAATGGTGGCTCATCCCAGTACAACTCAATACTTTGATGGGTTACTTTACCAACCACAGGTGGATCAGGCCTACAGGGTGCTAATAAATAGACATAAAGCACCGATAGGATTAAAAAATGATGATTCTACATTTTATAGCAACTTAACTAACTTCAGTTTTATATTTTATCTTTTAATCACCGAAATATCTACAGAATGAATCAATTACTTTAGCCATAATGAGATTTATGTTAATACCACAGTAGGTTAAAACAATAACAAAATTATAAAAAAAGATTCTAATTCTGGTAATTCTCTCTCGATAAAGTCAACACTTTGGAGTCTAATATGGTATTTTTTTAATTTTGATCCAATTAAGGATCTAATATATTACTCTGCCTACTACGGAGCGATGTTTTCAATCATCTAAATTTGTATAGCAACATTATATAAGCTATTCTACGGTCAAACAATAGGCTACCCTGGTATTTAACTTTCAGCTTACCTGCCATAGTTTTTGCTAGGAAAATCGATTAAATTCGATAGAATTGGGTGTACTATTCAAGTAGAGAAATTAGGGAATAAAGATCAGAAATATGGTATCAAATTTATGAAAAAGTAAATCTTTTACCTTTACTAAGAATGCAAGCAAGTTGCTAATCGTAAACGCCCCTGTACAAGGACTATTAATACATACAGTTACTATCAAAAGAACCTAATGTCTTCTAAATCGCGCTAGCAAACACTTCACTTTGAGGAAAGGCGTATCATTTTGGTTGCCATGGAATGGATAATTTAGCCCATGCGTAGTAAAGAATCAGCTTTGGCACTTGTTGCTAAGGCAATCATCACTTTTAATCCTAATTGGTGAGATTGCAAGATATATCTGGATAAATCAATAACATAACTTCTAAGCTACATAAATTTATTAATACATTTCGAAATTGTTTTGGATTTACTGTAATTTTTATCTGATATTCATTAGTATACTTGCGTAGCTACATGATACAAGCTCTATGTATAATCTAATGCAATAAAAATTACGATTCTTGGATACAAAGTCTTACTGGGATTACGAAATTAAGGTATATTTCTTACTGCCATTTTATCTCATTGCTTTCGTAGTTGCTATTTTAGTTAGAACACGTATTTTTTGTTCAATAATCATCGTACATAGAATTACTTCGTATAAACCGGAGATAATTCATTGAATACCTTAAAAATTACATTCACCACATAGAAGGTTCTATTTATCAAGATTAACGGATTAAAATAAGATAGTTGTTAGAACTTATTATACATCAAACTAATATATTCATTTTAAAGATTAATTTAGTGTTTGAGAAACTGCATCTTCAATGACATAATCGTCTCATTGCGTCTGTAGCAATTACTATATATGAAAATGAATGCAGCTAGTTAAAAATCACTTTTCATCGGATATAAGGTGACCATTACTCCTTTGCTGATAAAAAAATATCAGTAACTGTGATTGCAACATAGATAAATTAGAAGTATGGTGATAAATAACGTAGCTTTCGTCTATATAGTATTTCATATTTAATAGCCAATAATACACGTACGCTATTAAGAAGCTACAGTGACACAAATATTTTGCAGTTGTAATCTTTTATGCGGAAATATTACTGTACATTTTTTGTAATTTATTAGTGGAAAATCGTTGTTTTAGGTCACTGCTGATATATTGAACATTTCGCTAGATTTAGTCATTCCTGTATATTTTCTTTAATAATTATATAATTATTGCTGCATTAATGGAGCTTTAAAGTCCAAGCTATAGTATATTTCATTTAACTCCGTAAAAATTGGCAGCAACTGAAAGTAACATGCCCCTTTCTGGCTATTTAAACTTTCATATAAACAGCGATGATATAATAAGTAATGTGTATCATATGAGATAAATCTAGGGACTTAATAATATCAACGAGTGAAATCTCGTAAAAATCAAGAAATGAATGCTATTGGATGATTAATCTACGCTGTTTAATAACGTATTATAGATTAGTACAATCCAACATTTCAATATGGATAAAGGAGGCGTATTTACCGGAAATTCACCAGGCAAGTACTGTATAGAAATGTTATCTACAAGAACCTTTATAATTTAACTGACATCAATACATTTTAAAAAGCTTGATCAAACTCTTGCAGTTTTTATATGATAATTAGGTTAGAAACTGTAAACTTAATAAATTACATCTGCATTCTCGCTATGTTCCAAAATGAGCTCAATGCATACACCGTATTACGCAAGAAAAACAGGCATCTATCATGTCCTTATACGAAGCTTTAATTTTTGCAAACGTTTAGTGTCATTAAGTTATATTATTTATAAACAACTAACGGAGTCAACTATTATCTTACTATACCAAAACCATCGATGTAGCTTTCATGCGTGCATTAACTTTAGACTTCTTACCAAGTGTATCATTAGAAATTTGAGATTCCAAAAAATAAGTGTCAATAGTGTATGGCAACGAATCCTTCAAAACTGATAGAAATCTACTAGATTTTAGCTAAATCTGATAATTTCATCATGTAAACTAGCCTTGAAGTATGAGATGAAGTTGTTAGAATTAAAGAAAAAGGCTAAATCAGGCCCGAGTGAAGAACGAACATTTACATGTTTTGAAGTTTTGGGTAAATGTAAAATTAGATCAAGCTCAGTTTTCTTTTTTTATAGATAATTTAATGCTGAAATAATTTATTAAATTGGCGATATTAAATTAAATGCGATATCACATTTTCAACTACAAATAGAGGAGATATTACCTCATCTAGGAGTATTTCAGAAAGTTATCCAAATCTGCCGCGAAGAACTATTTGGTACGTTACTGATACGTATATTTCTTTTATGTCTACATTTACAGTACATTAAGTTAATGATGAGTTTAAATTACCTTATATTTAAAAGTCAAAGAATAGCAATCGTATAATTTATATTCTTAATATAGACTCCGTCTATAGCGATGAATACTCTTCCATGTCCAGAACTGTTCAGAATCAGAACAATCCCGTGTTATATAAAATGCCCTATTTTATTTTAGTTAAGGAACTGTATACTAGAAGGTAAAATGAATATGTAACAAAATACAAGTATTAATTTAAAATAGATTAACGTATTTTCTGAATTAGGAACGAAAACGCTGATAAATTAAAAGAAGACTTGAAAGATTTCAATAAAATGTAATATTTCGAGTTTTCATAGCAGTTAAGCTAGTTGTCGCTATCTTCATTATCTCATGCCTTCATTATTGATTAATTAGGATAAAGGAAAAGAATGAAGAGTTAGACGAAGCTAATATGCGAATTAAACGACTCTTGTATGATGTGGATTTTCTACTCAGATATAGACTGTTAACCAAATTTCTATAATCAGCAACTCCACTGATTTTATGACATATCCATCAATTAAAATAGAGATTTGCAAGCAGAATTTCGTAAGGAAATTGATCAATTAGAAGATAAGATTCAATCTAAAGACGAAGACTTGATTAGGTATATAAAAAATTACAATAATTATGACTCTGTTCTTGCCAATATATTTATATTATATATTTATTTGATCGCTTCTATTATCATTTATAATTAATCGGTATTTAAATTTGCTTATTATTTAATTCTACCCAAGATACAAGCTAGTTTGTTAATCTTAGACTTAATCTTAGACTGATACTCTATCACAATATATTATTAATGTGTAATTTCCTGCTCAGAATGAAACACGAGATGGAGAATAATAATGCAAGGCATGATGAAGTTCTTCAAAAAAAGACCAAAGACAGCGATAATTTAAAAGTTTGTATCATCACTTATTCCATTGATAGATGTTAGTTTAAAGTTTGCTACTTTTTTGTTATTTTATTCTACTTTATAGCAGCTAATTACTTTAATAATTAATCTTAATTTGTTATAACTCACTTAGCTTCAACTAACGAGGACGAAAAACGAATTAAATTACGTTAAAGAATTTCGTCGAAGTTACGATAAATTAGATGATTGTATGTGATATCTTTAAATGAACGCGAATTCTTTATACGTTATAAGCATTCCTTAAATCCCGTAATTTTTAATTCGAGTGCCTAATGTAATCATGTTTCTATAGCATTTCTTGACCCAGTCGTAAAATTTGATATGAAAAGGAAGATGTCTTCAAAAAAGCCGGTGATATCAACCAGATGGGTAGAGTTCTATATTAAAGTTAATTGTAGAGCGCTCTTATGCTGTAGTATGTGTTTATAATGGATAGAAAATAATAATTAACTGAGATCTTCTTCTTACTGACAATCAACTATGAATTACGTAAGCAATAATTCTATCAATATGAACTAATATAGGTGATTACTCAATGTTATTTACAGAGTCAAGCTAATAGCAATGCGGTTGAAGCTAAGGAGATGTTAAAGCAAATGTTTATCATAAGAAATCAAATCATTGAAGGTCTCTTAATTTTGATATGATCGTATAGAAAGAAAATTGATTGCTATATACCTTGCTTTACTTTAATATATATTCGTAAATCAATAATACTAATGATTCCCTTCGCAATTGGTTTAAATTGGAAAAGAATACGATGATTACATGGAAAATAGAGGAAACAAGCAGGCTAATGTTGAAAATTTAGATGCTAAACAAGCTAGAAAATTTAGTAAAGCTGCTAGAGAAGTACTGAATAAATATAGGGATTATTTTAAATACCTTTCAGTCGATAAAACGAATCTTATCATGCACTGTATATGATAGAGAAATAAATTGTACCCTTGAAATGATTTAGTAATTTTCTCATGTTTGTCTGTTACTATTTTAGTATGTCGATGTACAAGCTCGATTTAAAAGAAATATCGAAGACATTACCATTGAAGTAGGTCAAAAAAATTATCCAACTTTAAATTGAGCGTATTCTCATCTACGGTATGTTAACATTTCATCTTAACTTTTCACTTAATTCTCTCTCCTCCCTCCCGCCCCCAAAAAGATTTCTCTCTTAAAAAAGCAAGAAGAAGCTATAATAAATCAAATGAAGAATTTAGAATCTAATATTAAGACTAATAAATCCGCTACGTACAAGCAACCATCCAATACTAGTAAACCACGAACTCTCCGTGTCATGGACGATAGTGATGAAAATGATGAAGATATTGCTATTTCACTACCTGGTGGAAGCCAAGTTACTATTGATAGGCATGGTAGTGATAAAATAGTCAAATTTGATGGACTAATACCTAAAGAGGATCAAGACTTGGACGATCCATTTGTGCCACAAGAACAAGTACTAAATAAGTATGCGGCCATGGTAAGTATTTTAATCTTCCAGACTAGAGTGGTTTACCTTCTCAAAAAAGCTGTAGAACAATGATTCCTTATCTGCATATTTCTAGTGGAATAATTTATTTTTAATCCTTTCCTTGATAGATCTACGCTTCTACTGATAATGGTAAAACGTTTCTACCCATTACTGATGCTAAATTATGTACAAGTTGTGGCGAAAAGGTAAGAATGTAGTAGTTATTTTGATGCTATACTATATGTATATCGCCTACCCTAGTAACTGATCTCTCCGAAGGTTAACTCATGGTTAGTTAGCTACTGGCAGTTATCACATCCATTTGTTACAAATATATAAAGGCGAACAAGTCAATCTTGGATGGATTTAAACTTGAATATTGTCTTACTACTTCTAACTGAACGGTACTTTAGTAACCCTTTAGTTTTGACGGAAATAATATCGCATTATGGCTGAGTTAATGTTTTACCATAGTGTCTGTACGTAAATCTCTTCAATATATTAAATAAAATAGAGCCAGAACGACTCTGATATCTATGTGCTATGAAAGCTTAATTTGATCAAAAATTATTGTTTATTTTCAAACTCTAAACTCGTAGCAACAGTCTAGCAATTGCTATCCACAAATTGATTTTAATAGAAACTGATAGGGAAGTAATGATCATAAATATTGTAGTAGCACACCGTAGTACTCGTCTAAGTCAATGTGGCTTGAGCTTATTGTTATTACACTTTGATATTAATTCTGTATCAATTCTGCAATTATAACATTGAAATTAATAGCCGATAATAATTAAAACATGACCTACGATAATAGCGAAATTACTAACAGTGGCCATATGAGTTAGTCTCAGCTGAATTGATTTCCGATAATAACGCTAACGGCCTATTGAAAGAAGATATACTTAATGCATCTAGCAAACTTAATAAAATTTTCATATCTTGATGATTTACTTCATTACAGACCATTCTCTGTCCTCATAAAGTCAATAAGGATGCCTTCACAGTCAATTTACCTGAAAATTGTACCCATCTAAAAATTACTCGACCAAAGCTGAAATTTAGGCCAAAAATGTAAGGACTTAAGCTCTACTGAGCCTCTCAATACGAATTTTCCTTTTGCGGAGTAAGATCTTACGAAGAACCATCCAATAGCGTCTGTGATAATACCGCATTATCTTATAAGATTCACTTTTATTGCCAAATTGATATTTTTACTGTTCATTTTATACTTGATTTATGCTACAAAGTGCAACATCGAAAAGCTTTGCAGCAGCTAGTAAGCAAGTTCTAGCAATGTCTTCGGTTTCACGATTGCTTCGTCGGCAATCAGATGAATTTCTCAACTTACAAGAGCTATCACCTGAGGAGATATTACAGCCAGGGAAGGATAAACCTGGTGCAACGGAAGAACAAATGGTAAATATTGAATCTTTCATTGCTTTAACAATTAGAATGGCCATTGTGGTTAGTGGATCAACTTTTCCTCCATTTAAAGAGATTTCTACTCTGTGTATTTAATATAATATTAATCTAGTAAAATTGAATGGTGTAAATACCATACTATTGATAGCAATTATAGAGAAAGATTATAAAATAATAATGGAATGGTTGTATTGCACCTTAATAGAAAGCAGCTTATGATTTTATTTGGCAAGATTTCAATATACGTTCGACTTTATCACGCGAAATCTCTCGCCCAATTAACGAGGTAAGATTGATAAACGTTTTACAACTTTTCATTTTACATGTTTACGGATATTATAATAATAAATTATCCTATCACATCCGATACGGAGCTAACTTTAAATCATTACGATGAAATAATTTCTTAAACAGGAACGTGTATTATCGCTAGTCAAGCAATTCTATTCATATATCGTTTATCGAGATGAATTTCATACAGAGGATGTTCATCCATGCACCATTTCGGTAAATGGGATATTAAATCATGAAGCATAAACTCCCAAGTGATCATTACTGGAGCTATACCTTTGAAAATTTGTTTGCAAACTTCTTTTATCAATCATATTCAATTTCCTAAATCCTAATGTTCGGTTAAAATCTTAATAGAACTGTTTAATATTCAAGCAGAAGTTATTTACAATCATGGCAACATACATTGTACTCACTTTTTATTTCTAATTGTGATGATAGGACTCGTTGTATCAGTTTTTCTATGATCGCTACCTTGTCTGGGATGTTGTTTACCTTTCCATGCATGATTTCATACTAGGTCTAGAAACTTACGCTCCGACTAATAAGGTAAAATTTAAAAATAAAATGCTTCTTATCCGTTCTAGACGGTAAAAGATTATCCTAAGATTCAAAACTGATATTATGCGCTATAGCTAGAGATTGATTATACCGATAAGTTAATGTACTTAATGTTCCCAGTGTAACTATAACAAGGTAATTAATGTTTTAAAAACGCTAAAATTTTTTTTATTCTCTACGCTGCTTTTTCTTCTCTGAATTCCATGGTAGACTTTGCAACTGTTCGTACAAGAACTAGGAGGTGGCTTAGATCCTGTCTGCTTCAGATATATCTTATTAAATAATGATTTCATTGATAGAGTAAATTGGCAACAAGCAGCAGATTTTAAGGAATTTGCAAAGATAATTTATCCATTTCTCACGGTAAGCAGAAATTCCACTATCATTGTCTCAAAATTATAGTGTAAGAGCGTGTATACATGCATACCCTCACATCTTCAACCTTTCCCTTTAACACAGGAATTCAATTATGAATTCCATAGAAACTTTCACGGTAGTAATATATCACTACTAACGAATAGCATTGGTTAATTAAGTGAAAGTATTGGAAGAAAAGTCACTAGTGACTTGGAGATTACCGTGTTGATCACTAATTTTAAATTTAATACTTTTAACAAAGTCATGATAACGCTGACGACATTGCATACTGTATCTAATTTTGGCAGGTACCATTTCATTTTTGCAGATTAAAATCAGTACAATATACGAGTAGATAGTGATATTTGTCGTAGTTAGTCAATTAAGACTTGTACCTTTGCCATTTAGATGTGGGTATTTGCTGCAAATCGGAATATTTTTTATTGTACTTCTAATACAAATAGAATGAAGCCAGTTATCACTAAATTGGAGATATTGTGCTCGAAAGTGGCATCATCTCTTGAGAAGATTATTGTTCAGTCTTACAGTACCTTGTCAAATTCCAATGCAAACCAAGTAATATTTTTATTTATCTTATTTGCAGGAAGACGATTTGGATCAATTCATTATTGACTATATCTCATTTAGCGAAAATAGAGCCAATAAACACATCGTTTGTGAATTTTTCCTTTATGCAATTTTGAAGTGCAAAGAACCTCGTATCTTAGAGGTTTATTATTACTTAGCGCTTTTATTTCATGCCTGGCTGATTAGTATTGGCGATTGAGTTTCGTTATAATTTATAATTTATTTACAGAATGAGAGCAAATTGATTAAAGTATCTGCAACTATACCAAGTTGTTTAACGATCGATGAATTTATTGAAGCAATGGAAAATATCTGTCCTTTGGTATCAGATAGACTACTAAGATGGCTATATGCCGAATCGGCAGCATTTTGTCAAGAACCTTATAATGCTGTTCCTATTCCACGATGTGCACGTATCCTCATAAAACTTTCATTATATTGGAAAATAATGAAATTATTAAATTAGCATGGCCTTTAAAAATGTTGCATTTACGGTTTTAACTAATTTTTTGACCACATTTTGCACTTAATCTAATGTGTTACAGGAAATGATTGAGCTCGATCAAATCTTTAACCATTTTTCACAGAGATCTGTAGCTATTTAGAACTGCTACAATTAGCTCCTGTTATAAGAGAAACTGTAGCGCTAAAAGTCGGCCAGGGTTTATTGGATACCTCAACATATCGACGTAAGGCTAATAAGCAAAAGTATTTTCTATCTTAATATTTCTTTATAGTTTTGTAGTAATAACTGATAGGAAGATGTAGCGTAGTATTGCTGTCTATACAGACGCAAGATATCATACTATATACTGCACTTCGTAGGAATGATTATTGCAGTGATTATAGTAATGAATGGTATTAACGGTTAAGTAAGTGCTCTAAGCTCTAATTTATTATTGAGTTGGAATTCGAACCGCCTATAGAAAAAGTAGTAACCTCTAATTGTACAGATAATTCTAGCTACTCTGGTCATGATATCGAATATTAAGCGGTCTATCATGGCAAAGTTTGATACTACTGGTTAACCAATCGTATACAGTGCATTGAATAACTGCAATGTTTTGTTTGAAAAATTATCCGTTAGCATAGCAGCAATTTCATTGTGGACTATAATCTCACCAGCAGCATCTTTATTTCTACTAAATTAGCAACTACATCGACCCTTGATAGCAAGATAAATGACCGTCAACTAGATGCAGATAATTTTATGACCATGTCATCTGTCAAGTTCAATAAAGAGTAAGAATTTGTAATCGTCATTATGTTTATTAAATCTAATTAGTTCATCTTCAGACTACATTTTTGATGACTAATTAAACGGTACTCTGATTAGGGTAAAAACCACCGATGTCCGTCCAACTACTTCAGCGTAATGTGAGAAGCTGTCTGAAACTCAACGTCATTCCGATTTCTAACCATTCCTTTCTGGATGATATTGGTATTTTAGTAATCTGTACATTGGAAGGGTGACCACTTTCACATACGATTCACAAATAGAGAACATCAAGTGCGCAAATTATAAAGTAACATTTATTTTTAAAGACTAGATTACATTACACCATAAATAACTTAACTCAAGGGCTCTCTAAAGTTATACAAAGAAAGTTATACACAATACAAAGTGTAAGAAATGCTTTTACCGCTTAGTTATTTACAGTACGATCCTGAATCATGGACTACTAGAAAAAAATCAAGGTTTTATTCTAGTAGTCCATACCTGAATACAATTGAAGCAACTTTCATAGTTACATTGTCAACAGTACGGGAGCGAACCAATAAAGAATAATAATGGGCAAAAGAAATAAGATCACTATATCCTCAAATAACATGATGTAAATTTCAGCCTCGCAATCGGATATACTGAACTGCTTTGCTTCACATATTTCCTTTTGTCTCCCATCTCTGTTTCGATTCGAACCTTTAAGCAATATATGATATTTATGACGACTTCAATATTGAGTCACAATTAAACATTAACGATAAATGAAAGTATGTAATCATTTTATCGCAAGGATAGTTCTTACGTCCAATAAAGATTCCGCCTCTTGCGTTTTTTTTCTGTCGGAATGTTCTATATAACAGAGTTAACATGCGTTAACATTGTAAGTATAGGCGTAATTTGTGATTGAAATAAAGTATAAAATCAGCATTAACAGTTATTTTTTGTCATGAGTTGAGGGAAAAGGTCAACTAGCGATATGAAAGCGCATAAAGCTATAAGCTTCAATTACCACGCTCTTACCTGTAGAGAAGTTTCATACTTTAAACGTCTAATAGCGTTGGTAATTTCTGTAGCAAACTAGCAGTATACAAAAAACTCGTTGTTAATGAGCAATACTTTTATCGATAAAAACACCTTAGAAAAAAATTTTATAGCCTAGTGATTATCATGCCTCGAAGGATTACAAATCCCGAAGAGTAAAAGAGTACTTGAAGATAAGTTAATCCTATCAATCTGTGAGAGATTACAATCTACGTCGCTGCTTGATATAAAGCTTAGCTGTTTCACTGGGTTTGCATTCAACATACTTGTAGGTTTGATATTTGACTGCTTAGGTTTTCTGCTCTATCGTAATCACCAGCTTCTATTGCTTCGTCGATATCAGTTTCTATTTTCGTCTGAAGATGGAGGAAAAAGGTAAAATTCAGTAAGTTACTTTCAAGGTGAGTAAATTAAAAGAATACTCGTGATATTGTATCCTCTCAAAAACTATTACTAACAGTAAATCTACTTACGGAAGTGCCGCAATCATAGATAGTCTCTTTATAATTTTTCCTAGTAACTAGTATGCTAAGACTATGATAAATGTGATTGGCCTTCAAGACTGATGACAGCACGGTTAGATAATAAACTTCAACAACAGTAACCTACTTCAATACTTCATCTATACATCATCATAGTTTTCATTTAGCCTATTGAAAAGTAAGTTTACGCCTTTTATCGTCTTTCATGCACGTAAACACGTTCCATTTTAGATGATCGCGTCCTAAAAATATCAGAAACATCTCTACCCACCTTAGCTTTGTATTGTCGATCTGCGTTCTCTTCAATGTAAGGATTTTCAGCCTTTAATCGCTCTTTAATTTGTTGCCATTTAATAGCATCATTTTTAATCGGTCTAAAAAAGTACCGTAAAACAATTTATATCTATTCATAAATAGCATTTACGATAACTGATGTAAAAATATGTATGCATTCCAGTATTTTCGTTTCAAGTTACATGTGAATCATTGACTATACATAGATACATGGACTACATTTAGGTAAATATTTAGGTTAATGTCATTTACAGTACATCATTGGAACGATCTTTACAGTATATAAGTATGATAAAAATATGCAGTTTCTTGAACTCACTGGTGACTTTCATTTGATTGAACTGTCTTCTTATTTCGCTTACAAATTGCAGCAGGTATTGTGACTCCAACATCTTTCAGTGTATTCACGTCAACGTCATTATTTTGTAGCTGATTAACAACTAGTCAATCAATTTAAACGTCTTTCATTAGATATTAACCTTAAGAATTTATCCTTAAGGTTAATCCAAGCAAAAGAATGTCATCTGTACACCTGTACGGTACGGCGCAGGTAATAACAGAGTGGAATGTAATTTTAATTGAAAAAGAGAGCTCTTCACTATGTTTGGCAGTGTAAATAAGTCATCAGTAAAGTTACGTAATGACTGGATTTTAAATACAATTTCAACGAAAATGCAGCGAAGGATACTATTCCTAGTTTACAATTGATTATATTGGCAGCTTTGTTAACAACCACAGTATGTAGATAAAATCTACTGTGATAGTCATTCGTCAATTGTGCAATGAAGTTCATTAAACAAGCAACGTTATTATAGGGTAACGAACCATCTCTTGTAATCTTCTTTTTCAATTTATCCGTCCTTCTTTGATCTCCTTTATCATTTTTCCAATCTTTCCTGCGTTGTTGTAATTGGGCAAATTTCTAATGATGTTAAAATCGAATATCAATTGATTGATTGATATCCTACTACATTACGAAATTTTTTTGGTTCAGCCGCCATGTTTAGAATAACATCATTCAATGAATGCTATGTTACTGCCCTGTTATTGTCATACTGATTACAGAACTGAACATCGACGATTTAAGTTAAAGACTTATTCAAATGAAGATATCAGCGTATTCCATTTACTGTGGTATACAGGGTGAATACTTCTACAACAGCTGAACTGTTGATAGTAATAGTTGTGATATCACTCTCTTATTATTTCTAGACGGTTAGTCTGCTCGACTAGCATTACAATAATCGATTACAGGTAACTCTAGAGTAAAGTAAGGGCGCTTTGTGATGTAAAATATCATAAGGGCTAACCATTTATCAGTACATTTTAAATTATGAATCGAATTTAAAATCAATCCTAATGCAGTAATTATTTACCAGTTGTATACGTTCTGGCACATTTTTCAATAAATCCCGATCCGTTCTATTCGTCACTTCCTCGACAGATGGATTATCTGATTTACAATTATTACTGTGGGTTGGAGGTGGAACCGAAGAATACATTCCGTAATAATATTGAGTTTAAGCAAAAGTTAAGTCGTTGAATTTGTATCACACTGGATAATGTCTACTACAGTAATAATCACACGTATAGTCGTTTACTGGTATTTGTACAATCAGAAACATCGGCAACTTAGCGCCTATCTACGAACGTATTTCAGTCTTTGCTTTATAAACTAGAATTGAAAGTAAGAGTTGTATAGAATAGAGTAGGATTAATTGCAGACCATTTTTGCTTTACAAAGATCTCTATCCTAATGATATCGATCGACATTGGTCGGATGAGACAGTGATTGATTTCTCCTCGGTACGGTCAGCGGTAGTACAGTAAACATTAAGTAGTAAAAACTGGCTTGGACTTATGATACTGAACAATCTACCGAGGGTATTAATCGTAAAACTCTGTAAGTGAATGATTCATTACGATGAGATACAGTAACTTTTAGTTTATTGCTAGTATTCAACTAGGGACTAGAAATCGTCTACTAAAATGGGAGGGACCGGAAATGCTCGTTCACCTTACTGAAACTATGGGCATTGACTATTACACTGGTCATTTTAATTGTACCGGATATTTGCAACGGTACACAATCCTCTCCACCAGTGTTTTCCTAAATTGGCTGTCAGATTACAGGGAATATTATCTGCTAATTCTTATCCTTTTCCCAGTATTCCCCAGCTTAATAGTGTACCCTTCTTTTTACACCTGAGGAGGATTGAGTTTGGGGCCAACTTGAGGAAAAAGTAGGAAAGCAGAAAAAAAGGGAAAAAATTAGCTGGCACTGCCTGGCAGTACACAGTAACTGTACAGTACATTGTACAGTACAGTAGTGTACTGTACAATGTACTGTAGTACCTCAGTGAAAGTGCGCATGCCCGATACCTTCAATACGCTTGCATGATAAGAGGCCGGAATAGTTGCTCTCCTTTCATCCATCATTAAGTTACCAATTTAGTACTCTATGCTAGTGTAGTTTAGGTGTTATGGGGTACTGTATTGTGTGCTCCAATAGATTCCAACAAATGGCAAGTCTCACGTAGTGCCTTGAATTAGCTCGTTAAGTTTTCAAGGGATTTACTGTAAATTTGGCTAAAATTCCTCGTAAATACGAGTAGTTTCTTACACCCTTGAGCCTTGATATTTTGGGGGTAAATTTTTTCTGCAGTTATTTTGTTCTCTTTTACAATTTCGGATCAATATCATGTATAAAAATACGAATCTACACTATTCTAAAGTACTGTATCAACATCAATATGATACGACTCCCATGTATTTACATATGTATATGTATAAAATAACACGCATTTGATACATACTGCCACGGACCACTAAAAGAAAAGCGTTTTCTTCTATTGATGTTGATTTGCAATTTCAAATACAAATCATCAGCTACTAGTAAAGGTTCGGTCGGTTCAACCAGTCCGACATGTCTACTCCACTATTGGTCTTGGTAGGCCATGACTTTGACCACAAGAAACACATGACAATGTCCGTCCATCCAAGCGAGATTTGTCCAGAATGGGATGTATAGGGAGCACTGGTACCGCGATTTTCGCGTTGCACCCTGACATCTATAATTCTCGCCAAATGTCAATTTTTCCATATACTGTACGTGTACAAAAAATTATTTAAATATTTTAATAATTTGTAATTTCGTGACTTTGATGTAGGCATTTATAATAGTATTGCTCCCCATGCAAGATTCAAATTATACTGAACTGACTGTACTTCTAGTGAAGCTTAGATTAATTTCAGAGTGACTTTTAAAACTACAGTTGCTTCACACTGTCTTTTTCTTGGAGGCTAACTGGGGCAGTGCTTGTATAGTTTCGTGTTATTATTCGAGTGTTTTCTTGTAATTTCTTACTCTTTCTAAAATTTTGAGCCTTTAATAGTGTTGGCTAGGCATATTTTTCTAATGTAAAGCTGGCAACGGCTCCTTTTAATCGAAATATTTGCGATTCAAAGTGATTTGAATTAGTGTTAAAATCGGCGCCAATGTCGATTTTATACCGACCATGCTACTTCAATATTGGAATACTGTTAGTAGAAACATTTATACTTTCAATAATTCAAGCTTCACAAAGAAGAGTAGTGCTATATTGGGGTTAGGTACTTCAAATAAACTTCAAACAGAAAAATTAACAAATATCCAAATATACACCTACGAATATACATTAGATTACTCAAGAAATTATCGCTCGGAAAGCATGAAAGATATTGACTGGATGTACAGCATGGGCATGATTGCATTACTTCTAGCTGCTTGATACAGTACTACCGTATGCATATCCTTGATTAGATTGGACTTGTATATGACCGTGTAAAAGGCAATTGTGTCAGATCCTAATTAAACACTATCCGGCAAATAACCATATTCCTATAGCAGCTGGACATTGCGTAATCTGGTAGCCCACAACTAAAAGTGGATTAGGCTAGAACTGTTTGCAATACTAATTTGACAGGGACTATGGCATAATGTAGAATTCTATGATATTATTAGCTTCTGGGTATGCATTCTTTAGCTATACAGTATATAGCACAAAAATTAGCTAATCCAATGTTCCAGTTATTATTAATACTGAGCTTTATATACAGTAATATCCGAAACTTATTACAGTATTCTAAACTGCAGTAAACACACTTCATTCGATCTCCAGTATTTTTATAATTTTCTTTTTTCATTTCTTGTTTACATTTTTTATGGCACTATTCAATCTCACGAACTTACTTCAGCAGCTAAGTACTTTTAATTAAATTGTAATTTAGCATCAGCAAAGATTGCCCATGATGTCAGCAACTTTAAAAATGAATTATTCGCGTATTGTGAACTTTACTTATAGTCATACCTACTGTACTCGACCAGTTGTGAATATGCTAATGAAATATTGCCCAAATGACGACATCTAACTTCTAAAGTTAAGTTTTACCTTAAGGCAGAATAGGCCATATAAGCACTATGAATGAAATACGATTGAGTTTACAACAGCCAAGCTGTTGGCAGAGCATTTGAAATTAAGCATGGCATTAAAAGTACATGAAAGGAAAACATTGCAAACATCATTATGCTATCCATACTGAGGTGGATCTTGAGGTTGACTAGTGATACTTTTCATAAAATGAAGCTCGCACTTTGCTACTAATTAATTGACTTTATTGAGGTTGCACTGTACATACATTAACGGAGTAATTGAATGCTCGTGCGAAGTAATGCCGAAGAAGTCTTAAAACTTTCCTTTTTATAAGATTCTAGTTGTAATAGTAACGGGTCATTTTGTAACTTAGCAGCATCGTACTATACAGATATTTAAGTTTCTAAATTCCTAGACACGAAACAGACAAGCATTTTGATAACATAGCATGTTGATAATTCGTAATCTATGCTTATTATAACTTATAACTTATCTATTATAATTATAATTATCAGACGTGACATTACGCTACGGTTCGGACTTAGTGTATAATTGTAACGATACACATATTTTAATGATTATTCGCGACACACATAATGTAGTAAATGATCACGGATTACACAGAAACTACCGTCAATCAATGAACAAATTAGTGGAGGAAGCTTTTAAGAAATACTATTTGTAGTTTGTTAGCTCGGTATAAAGTGCACTATCTTCTCTATAGCTTCACATCTATCTCTAACCTCAAAAATAAAGATTGGAAAAGCATATGACATGTTTTCTTTCTTTTTATTCTGCTAAACATCATTATACTGTTACTAAATTCTGCGAAATTGGCGGTTTAAGCGTACAGCATTGCATACTCGTCTATCATCGTACGGGTATAATATACACCAAGATACAAACACAGATAAGTGATTCCTGTTACACTTTAAGCTTTATGATACATTAGCGAGCTCATTAAACTTTAATAGAACATATGCATGCCTGTTTCATGATAATATCAAGCAGATAGATTGCATGTGCATTTATTGTAAATTACCTGGTTTAGTAGATACGCGTAAAATTGATGTGCTTTTGATTAAAATCTACCTACATGAATCATTAATAGATCTGAGGCAACATAATTATAAATTCCTTAAAGAGTCGCTAAAAAGTTTAAAAATACATTTTAATCACCATGTTCCGTAAATGTGGCATGAGAATCCTTTCTACACCATAGGGTGTGCTACGCTACTAACCGAGATGCTCGTATGCTTGAATTCGTAGAAACTGCCTCAACTGCAAAACATATTAGAATTAACAAAATTAAACTTCAATATCGGTTAGGCGTGCCATTTTCACTCATTAGTTCCCTAAATAAATTCAAGGAATAAGAACGCTATAATCTAACTTTAATCTTTCTATCGCCGTACTATTGGTTAAATACATGGTTTGATCCCAATGGCTTAAGCTTTCCAATCTTGAATGATTTCAATCTGTTATTATAGCAATTCTATGAGCTGCTTAGAAACGACCTTTCATCATGTATTTTTGCTGTTCAGTAAATATAGATAGTATTAACCAGCACTGTTATACGCATTTTTCTTTTTCCTTTCTCTGCTTGCAGAATTTTATCCACTTTTACTCAATTAAACGAAGCAAAGGCTTTAATATTTTGATTTATTTTTCTCTTCAAAGAAAAAATGAAAATTAATCAGTGATAATGAATGTCATAATCTGTAGGCTTATAACTACCATAGCGAATTTCATGTCAACTAATTAGAAACCAATTCCTTCAAAAATAAAAATAAAATTTACAGTTATAGACATGATGCAGGTAAAAGTAAGTTGCGAAGATTAAAAAAGAATGAAGAATGAAGAAACCTCATATATCAAATATAAATTATGTGTGTCGTAGTACAGCATTTTATGGTAGAGTTTAAGGCAGCAAGACTATTTCATACTACATAATCATTACGAGATTAGCTAGAAGTTCTAAATAGATTGCGCCTATATAATATATCATGTTTTAAACAGTATCAATTACAATAGGGTACATGTTCACTTGTACAGTACTAGCAAATGAGAGAGATCAGAATGTAAAATATGTGTGTAGATTTAGGAAATGTAAAGAGAAATAAACTTAGCTCTTTTGAATAGTAAAATAAACAATTCAGTAATATAGATCGATCTATCTAAAACTTCCTGCACCATGAGTTAAATTTGCAAAGTGTTGAAATTCTTTATCGATAAATTGCAATCATTATGCGACATTGTAACCTTGTAGAACTATAGCTAGACATAATTTGCATCGTCTTAAGTTACTGACCGTTATTCTAGCGTAAGTTGATATACATAGGATTCCATTGTACTTTAAATAGTAACTGATTACCCGAAACTTAAAAACGCATGTACTGATGCAATATATTTAAATAATATCGTAGAGGATAACAAAGTTGTCACTGCCCTATGTATGTTTTGAATTTTATGATAAAATATTTTTTACGATGCCTTTAAGACATGCAAACTTGGACTGTTCTTTCAATTGCATTAATTAAAAGCAGTGTAACTGCTTTTGAAGTCGAGAGTAAAAATGTAATATTGCTTGAAAGTATATAATGACAGCTTAGAAGAATCACGATTTTAATTATATGGTTCATTGCAATAAACGAACCTTATAATTGCTGATATCTGCATCATTCTTTCTAGGAAGCTTTAACTATTATAGGACGAAATCAGTTTTCCAACCATCTATTACGAGATTTCGTTTAATAATTTACTCCTATTGAAGAAAGACGAATATGAGGAATGTCAAGTCTACTTCGCATAAAACTAATAGCCTTACAAATGTACATTAATAATGCCAGACATTACGCTTCCTATTTTCTTCTTAACCCTAAAATAGGCATACCTTACTGTTAATACTGGAACAAAAATGATCAAGATGAGAGAAAATATCTTGAAATATTACTTTAGAGTTTGTTATTACAGTATAAGAAATTTGTCGTTGTGTGACTAGAAATCCATTTAGTAATTAAGATTTCACTAGAGATCAATTTATCAATAAGCACCGTAATTGCATTGACCACACGATTGTTATGAGGTATAGCAATCATAATTTATATCTTATTCATCTAGTTATAACTCAACTGATTCGTCAAATTGTTATAAGTTATTTGGAGTTAGTAGTTATGGTGCCAGTAAATTAAAATCATATTACTTTACAACTGTGCTTTATTCATCTCATCTCTGAAGCCTGCTAGATTGTAGTGATTGGTATTCCTTTTATCAGGTTCATTACAACGCTAAAGTTGTATCTAGCGTTCATGTAAGTAAGTTAATAAATCAATAATTATCCATTAAGTAGAACAATAACTACTTGCTCAAATTTTGACGTTGACTGTACTAGTTGCATGTAATTAAACATAAGTTATAGAAAAGTTTTCTGTTTTCCATTTTATTTCAAATATCGTCAAGTCTAGCAAACATTAGAAATTAGATATCTCTAATTATGCAAAGTCATCAGAGTTACTTCATCCCTGAAGTACCGTAGTCCATTACTAGTAATTTTATTTTTATGGTTCATACTAATGTCATAATGTTTTTTCGATTGTTGGTTATTAATCTTTATATGCTAAGTCATCAGAATTACTTTATCCCTGAAGTACCGTAGTTCATTACTAGTAATTTTATTTCTACTGTTCATACTAATGCCATAATGTTTTTTCGATTCTTGGTTATTAACCTTTATTACAGCTAGTCCCAATAAAAGGAACAGGTATTCCATAAAGCTTACAGCGATCCACAATAATTAATGATTTTATAGCATAGATAGTACATTTATTTTTACTCTATAAACCAAATTTAACTAATTAACTAATTATGCAAAAAAATATGAAGATAATAAACATAAATACAATGTCATTAATTATCTATGATTATAATTAGTAATAACTAGATGGATTGCATCTAATAGCGGATAATTGCATCACTGATTAACTGATGAGTCACATAAAGATTAATAAATGTAACTAAGAAAGCTGCACTACTTTTGCTACACTTTATGCGACAGTTGTGCAGCCAAACAAATAGCAAAGCATCCAGCTGTCTATTATTTCTAAACCTGGACAAAAGTCCTATCGATTGAATTTGATAGAATTACGTATGGTAGATAAATTTTCAATTCTGAAATATTAATTTCTTGAACTGTAGCCAAGTTATTTATAACTGTTGCTAGCTCAGCAGAAGATAAAGACGGTATGATATTTTATACTGTATAATATATTATGATGAATATATCAATTAAGGGACAGTTAATACTAAAAACTGTGTAATATTAAAACTAAATTAAAGTAGATTACCACTTAACTGGTAATACTTGTCCAATTAGTTATCGAACCTCAATTGTGGCGAAATTTGCAGACGCTCTACTTCATAGGAGTAGTATATTGGAAGTCTCGATAGCTATAAACTAGAAAGAGTATGCATAAAGCAGCGCAATTTCTACAAAATGATAAACGATTGAAATTATGTACGGAACTTCTGTTGGTGTTAACATCGAGTTCACTCAGTGCCGCAGGCTTTCTATAATTATTCATAAAAAAAGTTCCGTATATGTATATAATATACGAAATACATATACGTGTATACGCGTAAACTTCTTGATTCTACTCGTTATGTGATATCAGTAACTCAGTGGAAAGAATTAAGGTCCCATGGGAAATTGATATTATTTATTTGTATCACATATAAAGATATTAGTTAAAATCAATATGATAAACTTGACATTTGACACGACCCAAATGAAAAATATTGCCAAGTTTTTAGTTTATTTTAACACATACATAAGTGAGATAATTGAAATTTACCAACGTCATTGGTAAAAAATAGATTAATTATCATTCGTAAAAAATATTTACAATCAGGTACCCGTTTAGGCATTAACTGTACTCGATTGAAATTACTTTGTTTAAATAGATATATGTAAAAAATTAAAATCAAGTATTTCACCGATAAAATGATAACTAATATGTTAATTCACCAAAAATGTTCATACTCCTAGAAGTAAAATATCTCATCATGAATTTACTTACTATAACTATAATTATTACGATAAATGCTGTTTTTGGGGGAGTAGATTGACTTATGCTGTTATTTTTGCTACGACTGCCTAATACTAGAAAGCAATGAATAGCTATCCTGCTGAGGCTCATTTTATGCATTACAATAGAATTATTGAATGGCGCCATAACAAATGCTTAAACTGTTCCCTTGCATTTGAATTCGTATTAGGTGCTTGGGATAATTTTTAAAAGCATTTATAATCCTTGAACATGTGATTAACGCTATCCCTTAGCTAAATTAATGACCAGAGCATTAACTTTCGATCTTCCATGTTGATTTAGTTAAATCAAATTCCTTTCTGCTTTATCCGAGTTATTTATCAAAGATTTAGGGAAAATAACATGTTACGATGAATTTACCTAGCACTACTGCACTATATAAGGTTAAGTTAGATTATAGTGAGCAATTTTGGCTAACTTGGTGAATTAAAAAAGGATTATAAACAAACTTTTAAGCCATGTGATCGGAATCATAGTAATTTTCCTCAACATTCAAGAACGAAACTGTTTGTATCAATTGTGTTAAGTAATATCCCGTTTGTTAGTATTTATAACTTGCATCCACCTATCTATCTACCTACAAGTATAGTTATATAGATATGCCACGAAATCAAATGATTAAAGGCAATTGATCTGGATATTAAAAGTCGAGCCTGCCTTTCTTTCGAAGATATTCTGGACACTATTGACTGTTAATATTTATTGATATAACACGTCCATATTATTCTTCAACACCGCGTTGACCATTGTCAGTGATATTAGTATGCTAAGAATATCTTAGAATTCGAACAGCGTTTTCAATTGAAAAAGTAATGAATTGTATTCTACAATAATAATTCTTGCCTCGGCCAAGACAGTTGTTACTGATCCTAGATGAAAGCAATTAGCGTTTATTAAATGTTTTTTCAACGATTTAAAGTGATTTCGACAGATAATAGCTCAATTGAACTATTGTAGGCAAAAGTTAACCTATTCAATACAATACTTGTCAATGTTATATCTACTAATGACCATAACTTAAGGATTCTATCCGCGTAATAGACTGCATGATCTCTTTCCTTAATAGTAAATTATTGTCTAAGTGATGAATAGAATAAAAAACTATATTATAAGGGTACTATATGATTGACTAGATTTACGGCTAGAGGGCCTGTCGAATTGTTACGTTACGACAAACTGTAGATTCTTGCCAATAGCAACTTCCTTATTTCATCATTTGAACATTTTACAGTTCATTCTACTAATATAAAAGTTTACCTATTTTACAATTATATTTGCTAATCTGAAAGATATAGGTTCAACATATTGCTGAATATGACCCTTAGACTGATCAGGCTACTTGTTATTACCTTAGTCTGCTGCCATCTGAATCAAAAAGTGTCCTCGTTAGCAATCAACTCTAAAAAGCTCAACGGTATGAAAGCGGATAGAAATCATCGTATTATTAATCATCATATTGATGCACTTTAACGAGTATAATTTAGTCGAAGAAGAAAATTTTAATTTCATCACTCTATCATAGTTATAGATTATATACGCCATTGTTTCTAACCTGATAATATGGCATTTTACTAATTTTATAAATTTATTGCTTTTGATTTTCTTGTCCGCAAGTTGTGGTAATTAAAAACACGGCTAACAGTTCTTGTTATTTCAAGTTAAAATAGGGCTTTATGGTTCCAGCTCGTATACTGTAGCAATTAGAGTCAATAATTCTGCCAGACAGACATCATATAATATATTACTAGCTAGATATAAATTTCATCATAACAACCTCTAGAAGCAAATTAATTTAATAATTAAGCGGAAAGCTGTGATTTCGTAAAATAACAAGCGTCGCATCGCTAAATTTAGTAAAAATAACTTTTTGCAAAGAATAATTAATCCGAAATTATTTTCATTTCTCCTTTTATTTGGCCACAAACAAAATGAAATTATTTCGCATTAAGATTCCTTATAAGGTTATTAGCCATTTCATTGGCGAAAAAATACACCCGTAGTAAACCTATTTAAGTGCTTAGATATAACTAATTTTTAGCTGTAGTTAAAATCTATCTGTTCCTACTATAATGTAATAGGTAGAGTTAGGTTCTAGCAGAATTGCCCATTCTAAGTAATTCTTGATAAAGTGGGATATGGCTGTCTTTATCTTATTTAGCCCTTCTGTTGAACATAGTTATACGATTTAGTATTATTGATTTAGATTACATGTTGCGTCGATACTAAGGTACTAAAGTACTATAATTAATTGCGAACAAGTATAACAACTCCTGATAGGTTTAGGGAAGATTGTATTCAATAATTATATAATGCTCTAGTATCTTTGGGTTAAGAGCAAATTGCCATTTTTCTCTGTAAGGTTCTAGTTACAATGTCTCATATACAGCTCAGGGGAGAGTTTATTCGGCGCGATAAATAAAATAGGATTAGCTATTTGTTTAATCGTGTACTCAATTAACTGTACATATAGATATTTATTTCTGGTATAAGATAAAAATTACGTTCTCTTAACGCGATTAACTTTCATATTGCGAATATTTTTCTCAATTTCATTAAGTAAGTGTAACACGCGCCGTCTAAGCTAACATCTATTCGGCCAGAACACGTTGAGTTATCCAATGTTATGCCATTGTTAGATTAGCTTAAGTAACTAAAGAAAGTTTTTGTTGATATAGTCACGGTAAATAAAATTTAGCTTTCATTATTTAAAGCTTTTGAAATCCATAAGAGCGAAGAATTGATGTAAATTATTCTCTTCACAGGCTACGCATTTAATAGTAGGCCTTAAACTTGATCCTTAATATTATTCTTTGGTCTTAGCAGGTTTGCTTGAAATTTATTTTACCCATAACGGATTAAATTTCTTCTCTATTCAAATATTTATTTACTGGGTTAGGAAATGATCGCTTAATTTTATGTTCCAGTTACAGAAAAACAAACAAATCATGCCATTAAGTTGAATAAAACGATAAAAACATAAGTGAAGTCACTTATGAGCAATGAAAGGGTCATTCATCTTCTTTTATATTATTTTCTCCCGCTGTGGTAGACTTGAACCAATCATGTTATAAATGGCAATGCACAATTCATAAGACTAGAACTTCATTTATCCTATCATTGTCTATTTGATCAATGACGATTAATTTATAACGTTATGTTGCTAACAACAATAGGAGTCCTGAAATTAAGGTGTATACTTATGCAACCAATCATCATCTATCTCACGACCCTCGCAGTGACGAATTCATTCACATATTTATGAGGAAATCAATTTAACATTGATAGATGAACACGATAGCGAGAGGAATTTTTAGAACTTTTCTTTAACAAATATCATATAGTTTTAAAGATAAAAAATGACGATATGAACTTCTTAAGGTCTAGCAATAGTATAATCTGAAATTATGCCTGATGTAGAATAGAAAAGATACATGGAATATCTAGATGTGGGATATAGTAAATACTTTTTAACCGTATCTTTGTTGCGATTCATTCGAGTATAATGTTTGTGAAGCCATTTCATAGGAGTTTCAGGATCATTTAATCAATAACAATACAAATTTCTGATGAAACTAATAGAGGATCCATGAAAAGAATGCTTGTTAATTATATAATATTATTATTAATTCATTATATGCATATGAGATAAACCCTAAACCTGCTGAAAATCCAGTAGATGATTGTAAAGTTATTACAAATGGATAGAGCATAAGAGATGAATAGAAATTCCACAAAATCTAAAATTTGTAGAGCTATTTCTGGTAGAGATTTAATCTTTCTGCTGGCACATGGTCTGTGAGCTACTATTATAAACGAGATTTAAAATGAGAAGATGTCAAGCAAGAATAAATTTTAATTGAAAAATTTTTATGCGTGTTTTTAGAAATCATTTGTGGAGTATATAATGGATCAATACGGATAATATATTTAACGCTGTCTTTTCTTCTTCAGCTTGTAAAGTTAGCATGGCACATAGGTTTAATCAAACCAACATTGTTGCTTGTCGTGGGCCATGGGCTGGTCACATTAGCAATGCAAGTAACTTATGTGGAAAAGGATGGAATGTATGTAGTTGGAAAGAATCTAGTATGCTTAAACAGATTACTTGGAATGAAGCCACGACAATAGAAGGCTGTTATGCTTATGATGCATCACAAGATGGTGGAACTTGTAAACCATGTATTAGTGATCACTGGGGAAGTGATGATTTAGCCGCTGTTGGGAAATCATGTCAGCATCAAAATCTAATGTCAAAGTCCTGCATTGGTCTAGGTAAAATTGATGCTAGTTGTTGTGTTGATAGCTTACTAAGAAGAGCCTGTACTTATCGACCTGGGATTGCATCAGGGGTGTTATGCTGTAAAAAAGAAGGTACGAGAGATGAATCTACTTATCAAAAAGTGCACTAAAAATGTTTTAAAATTTTCATCCTAGTAAGCAATGTCTTAGCAATTATAAAATATAGTGTGCTGTGCAAGTTGCAGTATTTTTAACGCCAACTGTTCTTGCTATATCATAATACAATCATTTAATATTTTACGATGAATGATAGCTATACCATCACTTCCCCAAGTCAGAGTTA
This sequence comes from Trichoplax adhaerens, assembly GCF_000150275.1. Taxonomy (NCBI): domain Eukaryota; kingdom Metazoa; phylum Placozoa; class Uniplacotomia; order Trichoplacea; family Trichoplacidae; genus Trichoplax; species Trichoplax adhaerens. The sequence continues at coordinate 226,420 of NW_002060950.1, read as the reverse complement.
TTGTAGATAAATCAAATTTTATCATTGGAGAAAATATTCTACTTGTTTGTCAAGTCAGTAATGCTAAAGGACCATTGAATATAGCATGGCTAAAGGACAAGACTTTAATTAAAGTAGAAGAAATAAATAAAAATTCGCAGTCCAAACTATCACTAAACAAGATTAATCATCATCACAATGGCGAGTATACATGCCTAGCGACCAATGATGATGGTACTTCTCAAGACAGTATCAAAATAAGAGCAAGTAAATAAAATGACTGATATGCTAATCACAGAAAAAATTTAATTCATTAATATATAATTCATATTCTATTTAATGCCGCGATTATTGGACTCATACCATTCTTAAATATTAAAATAGGAGGTCATCAGGGTTGTGCTGCTGGTGATAACCGTTTGCCAAGGAAATACTACAATATCTCAGCCTGTCCTGGCCGATGGAAAGGTCATATTAAAAATGGTGGTAATTTGTGTGGTGATAATTTTCAAGTCTGCAGTATAGAAAATGTTCAATCCTTAAATGAGATATCTTGGAAAGATTTATTCTTCCTAGAGGGCTGTTTTTCTTACGATGCAACTCATAACTCGAAGCAATGTTTACGTTGTAAGGAGACTGCAGTTATGGCTGGATTAGGTCGATCGTGCCAATATAAGCTTAAGCCAAAGGGGTGCAGCAGACATGGGTATTTATACTCTAAATATAGCAAGAAAGCAAAGAATAAGTGTACCTACAACAAGGGATCTACCACAGGTGTCATGTGCTGCAGAATTCCTTCTAAAAAGGAAGTTATTAAAGGTATCTATTGTGTGCTGGATTAAAATTAGAATTAATAACTGCAATTATATCTATTGATATAGAAGGTAAGATTTAGTTTTTACCTAAAAATGTGCGTTTAAACACACTTTTAACTTTTAGAAATTATTCTGTTGTAATTATCACATTATAGATAGCATATGTTATCCTGCTTGTCAAAATGGAGGATACTGCATCGATAGGTATAATTTATGCGTTTGCAAATTCGGCTATCATGGAAATGCCTGTCAATTCAAGTATGTTTATAAATTAATTATTTGATGATAATGCTTATACTGTACCATGTGCATTTAATTGTAAGCATTTAGGTCATTAATTGCAACTTATTTTTTTACTAATTATAGGAACAGTGCATAAGAGTATAATGCATATTAAAGTATCAGGAATATATCGACTTCCTAGTTAATTGTAATTGCCTAAAATTGTCAAATGTTAAACAATCGCTAGAAAAGTAATCATCTTATGTTCTATCACTCACCGTAGATGATCATCTGCTTTTACATCATCATGCTGTTTACATAACCTATTATCGCTGATGAATTATATCATACTAGAGTTTTGCCTAAGGAATATAAATAATTAATGGCAGCAATTGATAGAGCTAGTGCTATATCTTTATAATGAAAATAAGCCTGCCCTAGTGGATGTTTTACTTACTCCTCGCATTATTGTTATCAAAACTTAGTAAGCACACGTACCATATCATTTCTTAGGCAAATTATGATTTTCTTAGCAACCAGCATTTATAGTAGATTACTAAGTACAAATAAATGGGTGATTATAATTATCAGTGAAATATATTCTCACATACTAAAATACCGTTATCCATAATACAACTGGATTCATATTAAAAGTACAGTATTTTATTTATCAAGAATGGAATATAACATTATTAAAGCTATACTATTCTCATTGCAACGTTCGTTTGCTTGCTGCATTTAAAAATATATTTAACTGGCCTATTAATCAGGAGATCTGATAGCGTATAGTTTATCAATTGGTCTATATTATAAAAATTTCTTTCTATTAAGTTTAATAGCATTTTACTGATATATAATAATTAATTCTAGTATGCTTTAAATAATCTATCGTATCTACGTAACATAACTCCAGCATGGTATATAAGTACTCTGGATATTAAAGGCAAACTTACAAGTAATCAAGTATAGGCGTATTTTAAAAATATTTTGTAACAATATTATCTTTTTAATAAAGTAACATCTTTTAATTGATATTTACATTACAGTCATTTAAAATTATTTTACCGCCTAATGAGATGATAAATTAATAATACGAAGTAGCTATTAATGACAAGGGCAGCGCCGTTTTAAGATTCACTGGGTTGTATAAATGTAAAAGGGATTCGCGGCTACTTTTAATTTCTTATTATTTTTCTGTAAGATTCGTTACCAAAATTCTGATCGTTGGATTATCCATCTTTTTCCACTTATGATACTTTCAAAGATTTAGGTGTATTATTAAAAATATATCCATGAGTGGGTAAGCTAAAATTGCAATCGTTTAATTTCTGGCACTTGCGCGTATACCATTATTTGCTATAAAATTAAATTCATTGAAGATGCAGTATAGTATCTGTGACATTCGACACAAGATTTGCAATAATGACTAGAATATTGTAAAAACACAAGACAACGTTACAATGTTCAGAAATCTCTACAAACAACCGTATCATCAAATGATCTAACAATTCTTTATTAAAATAATCAAAGCAGATCGATTTTAATTGAAAACAGTACGGAAAAAGCTGAACTGGTATTTGCACATTACGCAATTATCATAAATTACGGACAGCTTATACTAAAAGTTGACCGTAGAATGTAATAAGTAGTACACTTCGTAATATATTACAAATACGCACTGAAGACGAGCAGAGAAGGCGCACAGGTGTTTTACTAATCTCTATTTGTGCCGAATGATGAGATCACAATCAACTTCATCCAATAATTTACATAATTGTATTGCAAAATCTGTAATGGATTGCCCAGTATTTACATTGGGATAGCTAGGCTAATAATATACCATTTTAAGCAACATGATTACGAACATTGAAATTCTCAGCTACGTACTATTCAGAACCAAATCCAAGTGGATCTTGGTCGATATTGAAGTAAAATAAGTAATATATAATTTATATCTACCGCTGAATTCGGTATCATCGAACACTGCTCAATAACTTAAGCTTTAGTTTATGTAGAAAAAAGCAGTAGAATAAGACAAAATTAAAGCTTTTGCTTCCTCTTCTTTCTTGTTGGTGTACTCGATCGCTTTTCTGTCGGCGTTGGGGAGATTGATGGGGAATCTTGTGGGTTCCTTAGATAGTCAGGATCAAAATCTAATAAAAAGTTGTAAAGATTATTTGGTGCTTTTGTAGTGAGTAGTTAACATTTAGGGAACATATGTAATAACAGACCAGTAACTGGAGGGATCTTTAGCTGCGCGTGCGCTAGGGCTAAATTTGCCTGAACTATTGGCTTAGTAACAAAAACATTTATATCACCTTCCTAACGAACAGAGGTTTTACCCAGCATAAGTGCCTCAAGTTGGCTATACCTGTGGAGTTGATACAGTTCGACAATCGGAATTCTCTGAGTTGAAAGAGCTATTATCATTATCAGTTAAGGATAATCTACCATTATACCCATGGCGATTTTCCTATGAATAAAGCTAATTTTTAGTAGATAGCTTCAAAAAATTTTTAACATAATTGCGGTAAGTGCTATAACAAGAGCATTTCGTTAAACAGTTTTCCAGCTGTTATGAAATATAATGTTAACTTAATGGAAGCGCTTCCATAACGTAAATTTATGGTATACAAATCACCTTGGGTTCTGTTATTAAGCTATTCTTGGCTGGAAATACAGAAATAAAAGATCTCAGTTCAGTCGAATTTTGCAAAAAAATACAATTAGATAGTAAAAGATGAAGTTTTTAAGTCTTACCAAATTTAGATTTATGAGCCATATTAGAGATTGGGGAAGATCTTAATACAGATTATTAAAAACATAAGTTAATAAACAGTTATTAGATATTTCCGATTATTATTTTAAAATTTGCATGCTTAATAATTCATCTTTTCTCTTACTTAGAAATTTCTGCAAGAAGCTCAGAGTCATTCGATCGTCTATGAAATGATAAGCATGGAATGACGAAAGAATTCAATGATACGGGATAATCGATCATGAAGTGCAATCTTACTCAAATAAATTTTATCATTATCAAGTGCTTGTCAGTAATACAGTATAACGTTGAAGACACAGGGAGAAATTACCTTCGCTTAGCACTTTTTTGAGAGGTTTCATTGCTTTCATTATTACTTACTTTTTCTCTGTTATTCTGATCCTCCTATGTGCATGTAAAAAAATTTATAATTTTCAACGAATTCTTACATTATGATTAAATAATATTATCAAAATTGAGTTAGGTTTGTAGTACCAACAAGCGTTTACAGTCACGCATCAGTTGTACATCAAGAGCCTGTAATTTAGTGTTATAACGTTTGACATCAGATTGCCAATCTTGAAGAAGGCTTGGAATTCCATTTATTCCGATCTGATATAGAACTTGCTCAAATGGATTCTATTTCACATAGAATTGTTGTTATTTAAGTGACGAAACGTGGATATTTGCTTTCCAACGGTAAATTTAATACTCACATTAAAAGGACAGGTACCAGTTTCCTTTTCGTAATCTACATTATATCTTAGTAGCGTACAAAGTTTTATCATTTGCTCGTGCATTATGTCTGCTATCACCTCCAAGCAAGATTGAAACGCAGCTGTTTTTGGTAATAGATACAAAAAGAAACGGAGAATGGAGCGAGATTAGCTACTAAGGGTAGAAAAGTCATAGAGCGGTTTAAGAAGGGCGCTAGGCACTGATGAATTTACTTTCATAACCGGCATGCGAACAAACAGAGGCTGCAGCTTTGATCATTAATTGACGGACAGTAGCAGGGTCAAGTTCTGTACAAGCTTTACTATTGAAAAACATTTGCAAATGCACAATGAGTTATGATTCGGTTGAAAAATTTTTTAGATCTAAATATTGCATATTAAAACTAGATTAAGTTTAGTAAAGCTTTAATCACAATCAACACTATGAAAAGACTACAATAGTACTATATACTATGCATATCTGCAGTATATAAATCAGTTATTTATTATTTGATATAAGGTACTTGTTCCTAATTTGCGCAACATGACCATGATCGAAAATAGTACGCTTTGAGCCAACGGCTAGCTGAGACGCAGAGGTGGCAGTTATACCATAACGGTCAGGTGGATCAGGTATTGTTGCCAATTCTTTAGAAGGATTGATCGTCTTATTATCCATGTTATTGACAACTCCATTATTATCATTAGTATTATCAGATACAGAGGATGAGCCAGGAGCTTCTGTTGGTTGATGCTTCGCGAGTATTTGATTCAATGCTCGAATATGTTGCATAAGTTCGATATTATGCAAAACTACATTGTGGCCAGCATTAGTTAATGGTGGTTTCACACCACTAATTTTCTCTTTCGGTAGACTAAATGTCATATAATGCGTATAGTAAAGTGATAGATACAATGTTAGATATCACATATTACAGATGTCTTATATCTACTATAAAATTGAAAAAATCAATACAGTCTTGAGTATAATAAATCTTTGCTGCAGAGTTTAATTAGTCCTAATTTTGTGGTTATATGTACAGTACGTTGTTGGGGATCTGGTCAATCCATTACTATGTTACTTAATTGCAATTTAAATGCAGCAAGATTGTTAACGTTGCGATGGATAACCGTAAACCGTAGTAGGAGGGATTACGCCTTTGTCACTTTAGATAAGACAACTATAACATTCCATTGGTGATACTTTGCGTACGTATATTATATGTACTGTTTGGACTCGTAGATCTACTACTGTACGATATTATTGCTGTACTTCAAATCGAACAGCTAGTATGAATTCAAGAGAGATGTAGCAAAACAACAGGATCATCAATTAATAAAGTACTCGATGACATTAACTATCGCATTGTTTTTGCATTCGGCTAAATATCATCACAGGCTTGTTGAATTATTTTCTTAGAGAGAATATTTACTAGCGTAGCTAAAAGCTATGACTTTGTTAGAGCATATTTGCAATATAACTCTAATTCTAAAAGCACATGTTGTATCAGTATCAACCGTATCCATTAAGCAAAAATGCTATGATCAGTTAAATGTGGTCATTATTTTGAAGATATCGTAAAAAACTAACTGATGCCTTAAATAAGGTAAGTAGAATGATAGTGTAGAAACGATTTAAGAGTAATTCAATGACATTTTGGCTTGTCAATCTTTCATTCATGAGGTAACTAACTGCAATACTGAATATTGTATAAACACCAGCATTTCATGCAGGCTTGTACAGCTGATTGCCATTAATAAGATACCATTTAAAAGTTGTAGTTAATGTCTTAGAGAGATACAATGCTAATAATTTCTAGAATAGTTCGCTATAAAATTCTCGTTAGCAGGTAACTTGCATTCAGCCATGGGCAAAATGTGTATACTACCGTATACGTAGAGTAGTTTATTCTATGCATCACTAAGCTAATTCTATCATTATAATTGGTTATGATACAGAATTATTCCGACTATGTATGCTATAGTCCATGCGCTCGTTTAATGGTAACCAGGACTACTAACAATATTTCAAGAACAGAAGTATCGTTCATTATGATACACTGGATATTTCTATCAGGATGACCTTTTGAAACCAGTGTGCATAATATATATAATAAATATTGTGCACTACAGAGTGTGCCTTCTGACGTAGCTAGAATATCATCCTATTTTCGAATTGTTTCATTACCTTAGCTTAGGTGGATGATGAGATGAAGATGGTTGCTTAATTGGAATAGAGTCTGCTCGAAGTCGTCCAATATCGTTGATTGCAGTCGGTTCACGTTCAATGACATCGTTTTCATCTTCGAATTCTCCCCATTTCCTTGTCGCCATTTTTCCTTTCAACTGTAACGATTTGATTAATACCAATGGTAGGAGTTCTATGCTATATTGTTGGAATCGCTGATGAAAGTTTTTAGCAATTTTGGCAGCTTTGTACGATTAATACCACTGAATGTATAATATGATGTAATAAATAGTCAATAATTTCATTTAATAGAATATAGCAATCATGTCTCATTTAGAAATAGAACCTTTTCAATCAGTTAATTATGGCCATCCTACTGTATCTCATCGATAAAGACAAGTCGAGAATGTGGAAACCATCGAGGCCATTCCAAATTTAGGAGACTAAAAAGGAAGGTACTGCACCAAACTAATGATAGGGTATACTGCTGCGTATCCCTATTCGATGGAGTTCTGGATTGTACTGTATAGAGGAGGAATTCAGTGCGTGCTTGTATTTCGACTATGGCGCCAGATAGGTCTCCAGTCCCAGAACTCATTCTGCCCTGAATTCCAGCTTACAGACGGACAGCAATTGCGGACGCTACCGTACTGCACAGTAGCTGCAGTTGTGCTACTGCAGTACTAGTAAAAGATGTTGTGCAATACTGTACTGTATATTTAATATATTTTAGAATACTCGTACAACAACTAGATAAGGTACCTTGAAGGCGAAAACTTTTAAAACTTTTACTATGGCCGCCTATGAATTACTAAATATTCAGTGATCTATACATCTTTCTTATATCGAAACAAACTTCATCTACAGTGCACGTTTCCATTATTAAAAGTGTAATATATATCCTACTGCATTAATGTGATTTGATAGATTACGAGTATAATTACATAATTACGAGTGCGCTGCTGATTTGGTACTTTTAAATTAAATTTATGGCAAGTAGCTTTTCTCGCATCCCGAAGCGTGTCCTCTATATAACAGATCGAAATTTTGATCTCTTTATTTCGTTAAAGGCTATACTCAATAGACATAGCACATTTAGTAGAGAAACTAAAGCTAGTCATTTCTTGTCTGGTAGTAACATGGTAAAAATATACTGAGCATAATCATGATCAGTATAATGATAATTCTACACTACATTGAGCGTGCACGTTCTAAATTCGAAGAAAACTAGATAGAATGAGTACTAAGTTGTGAAAGTCTAAATTCGCTCTCTCTGGGATCCAAATCACTCGTTTGTTATGATTTTATCATGGTAAGTACAGGGTAGACCGTAATCGATGTCGTCACAATTTGGATTTCCAAAAAAGCAATGATCGTAATTTAGTAAATACTAACGGACTTATTTGATCATTAAGTTACGGACATTAAGTATTAATCACATTCCGTTCCAAATTCTTGCTGTCACCAGCCTAAGGCTTATTAAGGCATAAATTTTCAAGATCGGTAAAGATAAAGATAGCACTTGCTACATTGTAACGTTTACTATAAAACTAAATACCATAACAAAAAGAGATCCGTCAAAGTGTCCCTTATGGTGTTGCAGACTGCATACGTATCTAATCATCATGCATGGTTTTTAACAATTAAAATTGTCAATGCAGTAGATTTAATTCCATGTAATCAAACATTTACTGACAGATTGGTATCTCTGCAGGATATCGTAACGACAATATAGTTAAAAGTGTATAGTCTGCTTATCTATAATCAATGCTAAGACTTTTTTAATTAACTGAAAATCGAAGCAACCTTAGAAATGTGGTACGTTGTATAAACGCAAGAGCCATACATAAGAACTGTAATTTATTTACAAAGTATATGGTATAAGCAATGTATACTTCATGTTCTTGAAAGAGCAATTAACAAGTGAGATCATCGATGATAACTAATCAATTAAATCGTACATCATTGAAAGACACCGATTATATACTGGGTGGTAGGAGGCAATAACAACTATCACTGCTACCAGGAGGTATTTAGCTCCTAAGAGTCATAATACAGTGGCAGATAGAATGTTTTAACTATATGCTCTATTTGACAGTTGATTACGAGGCTTTACTTTTTTTCTTTTTCTTCTTCGCACTTTCGCTAGGATCGCTATTCTCTTTAACGACTCCTGTAGATAATTCTTCTTCTTTTTCGTAACCGTGTCTGCTTCCTTTACGTCTCCTTGATCACTTTTTCGTTTCTTTTTCTTCGACTTTTTCGATTCATCATCTACTACGCTATCTGTAGGTTCAGCAGAAGTTGATATTTCCATGTCACTACGGTTTTTTTCTTTACTTTTCTTTTTCTTTTTCTTTTTTTCACTGGAGGGCGTTTCAACTGTATTTTTGGGAATATCCTTAGACTCTTGAAGGGAACTAACTTCCTGTAGAGCTTCACGCATTACATCCACGTTCTTTTTTGGTGCTTCCCCGCTATCATAAAATTTAAGCCTGTCTTCAACCTGTTCTCGCAATTTGTTTCCGAAAACTGACGAGGTTGTTTCTATAGTCATGCAAACACGCTGTAAGTCTCTAATGTTTGTGGCACAAGACTTGACGTTGAGAAAATATACAACTATTTCTTACATACCCGTAAAACAATCTATTCTTGAAGCAATGGAACATTTGTTTGCTAAATATCTGGAAATACGACCTTTATTTTTCTTACTTGCACGACCAATAAACGACGAATGAAAAAGTAAGCCATACTTGGGGGTATTGCCTCGAGTTTTTAGAGCCCTAAATTGTTTCCAATGTATAAATTCTAAGTATCATACGAATTGCTTTTAACATTTATTCCTAAATATTATATATATCGCTACCGAAATAAAGCCTTTTCTGCTCCTAAAATTTGTACGGTAGATGCAGGATATTTTGCTAGATTTGACAAACTGCCCGCATGAGAAATCAGTCTGGCACCGACCTAATTTCGTCGAAAATAATAAAGTCGCAGTGATAAGAGATCACGAAACCAATCTATCGTGAACTACGAAATGAAGAAAGATGAAATCGTTATCACTACGCTAAGCTTACCAATTCACCAACTAAACATGACAGATTTGGAGCTATATTTTCCATTTTCTGCTTCAAATATTGTAACAAAGCCGAGCGATAATCTGCCAATTCAACGACTCGATTGGCAAATCTTTCAATATTTATTAAATCAACAGGAGAGATATCCATGCCTAGAGTATTGTATATCAGAAGCTATAATTTCCGCAATAGGTATCACTTGTGTAAAATACAATCAACATGAATTCCATCTCGTACCCATAGAAGAACGTGAAGCATCTAAGATTGCTTTGGCTTGAGCCGAATCCATAGTGATTTCTTCGATCGTAGGAATACTTGCATCAGTCAACTCTTTGCGGTTTTTTATTAACTTGACGAGTTTTACATAGATGTAGTTATCGCTAACAATTTTGATCAGTTCAGGAAAATGATAGGAATACCACTCCCTAGTACAACATTTAGAGCATCATTTTTAATAATTCTATAAGCAAAGATATGCAAATGCTATAGCCTAAGTGCCAAGAGGATCGCAATACAAACGAACACTGCAGCTGTATTTCGATTATTGTCAAAGGATTGAATCATTACCTGACTCTCATCGAAAAAGTGTTGATATCTTTGTCCATTTGATCAAGTAGATTGATGGATTGAATAATCATGTTATCGACGCGATTAACATTAAACTTGACCTTAGCACGAGAATAGCTATGACCTAAGCCAAGTTGAGCTTTGCCAGCGCTATCTGCCGATAATCCTTCAATAAATTTATGAAAATGGACGCGAATGCCACGAATAAGTTCCAAGACAAGTTCGCCGCTCTGGCAAGATAACTTTACAGACTCTTGCACGGCGGAAGCAAGTTTAGAGTCGGAAATTCCGAGTACAACTTTTGTCTTCTTCTTACCGACAGGAATATTAGCCAGTAAAAAGGCTTTCAAGTCATCATGTGCTATACCTGCAACACACAATAAACTAAAGTGTTACAGTAAAACGCATAGATATAAAGTTGATGAAGTATATCTGCTTCAATTGAAAGATATTTTATCCTGCTCTCGTAATTAATTATCGATTACTTTGTTATCCTTTAACACTGTAAAGCAGCAGATTGTACAATACATATTATGCAAGCTGCAAATTATCATGAAGGACTGCTGAAAACGTATCGATACTGCTTTCTATATCTGCAACGAGTGTAGCGCATACAGCATGCTTGGAAACTCAATATTAACACAATGGTACTAGTATATTGGCGTGAAAAAATAGACGAAAAAGTGAGACCGTAAGGTCGTTGAATGTGTTGTAAAGTATTAATGCAATCTACAAAGACGAATGAGTCAACTGTATATCGAAAACGCGTGTAAGCAGTAGATTATGATATTGCATAAAATAGTGGGCTGGGCAGGGGGAATTTTATAAGGGTTAGCAATGTAGCACCAATGATAGGTACTGCGCTTCAAAGTTTCTATATGCAAGATTACTGTGTGCAAAGTGAAAACTGATTCAAATTAGCAGAGGGTATTTGATAGTTTACCTTCAGAAACGCTGTTAATATTCTCCAGTGCATTGCTACTAGACCTAAATGGTGTAAAGGCTACTAATTTGATCAGTTTTCCAAATCGTCCTAGATCTAAGATCGATTCTTGAACTTCGGCTGTTAAAGCACCGATTTCCTCTTGAGCCAGGCTTTGAAAAATTGCATACCCCGAGGCATGCTCAAATAACAGGTAAAGTACCTATTCGATCAATCAATTTTTTTAAGTCCACATCTAACCCACTGGTTATTTTACATTCAATCCAAATTATAGCAAGTATGAACGAGGAATAATGCTCTTACCATATTGATCTAAAGAGGATGTGAACTTGGTGCGATATTCTTGCAACCTAGTTCTCCAGGACGCCGACGTCTAAATACACCTCGTGTGCGTTTTGATTGAACTTACAAATAGCTGACTGACCAGTGACCAATGGTGATGCGTCCCATGGCTGCACAGTGCACATTGGTAGTGATCTGTGTAGTGGTACAGTACAGTTTAGTGTCGTTCTGGGTAAAGTAAACACAGTATAGTCACTACAGTACTGTGTTGTACAGTGTACAGTACAGTAGAGTAGAGTATACTGTACTGTATTGCAGTCACGCAGGTTGAAGAGAGCGGAGTACAGTACGTACTGTACTGTACTGTACTGTACTGTACTGTACAGTACACTTCAAACCATAGAGATAAAAGTTTTTTTCACGGGGTTCAGTACAGTACTGTCGCTCGTTACATTGCACGGTATACAGTACTGCGCAAGCGTGCATGTCCAGTACCGTACAGTACGGTACAGTGTATAGTTTACAAGCTCAAGTACTGTAACCGCACGATTAAAACTACAGTACACGGTATAAAGTTACTGAACCTCTGACACAGCCACACAGGTCTATCAAATGGTAATACAGTACTATCTGTTAAATGAGCACATTATCGTAAACCGTCAGCAAAGCGACGGGAGTTTGTACTAGTACTTTTGAATACTGTACTGTAGATAGTTTTAATCGCGAAATTATACACTACAGTACTGTATGCCAACCACAAATTCACGGTACTGTACAAGTGTACACTGTACAGTAAGCACTTCGTCACCACTAGTGACGACAGTAATTTTTTGGAATGCAGGCGGTCGATTTTCAGTTGACTGATTTTTTTTTCTAAATTAAGTAATATTACCTTGAATCTTATTATCCGTTATGCTTGGAAATAGTTATAGAATATTGCAGATGTTATAATAGTACTAGACTAGTGATTTAAAAAAAAAACAGAAGATCCATACTAAGTAGGTACAGTACTTTTGGATATTTACGGCCTCATTTGGTAAGAAAAGCCCAGCACGTCTGTCCGAAGGGAGTGATCACTGACTGATCACTCCCTTCTAGTTCTAGGCCAGGTCTTCCATTCAAACACTCCCTTCCAGTTCTAGGCCAGGTCTTCCATTTAGTGTTCTATGATACTGTACTGTAAGATTACAGTATAAGTATGGTCAGCAGTCCCCAGAGATCATAGCCGACTGGAGGTCTGAGGGATACATACCATTGATCACGACAGTGGCTAGATGAACATTATGTAGTCAAGGTATAGATACAAATCATGATACGAATTCATTGCCAAGACATAGAAGAAGTTTATTCTCATTTCAATTGAAGATCGCTATTATATACGATCATTTTATGCAGGTGTACTAAGAATTCGATGGGTATATTATACCTTCTATCGAAACTAGAGCCTTCAACTGTATTGCGATAACCTCATGATACAATATTTGTCACTGCCAATTAATTAGAGCAACAAGTTTTAATGAATAATATGTTGTATACATACAGGAATACCCTAGCACGTATTTACAGTATCACAGTATAGTATTGAGCCGCCTTGAAGCCAGCATGATAACATACAATTGTATAATACGCCTACTATGCACTTCTAAATAATATCAAACGTATGCAGTATATCGCAGATTAATTTATCGATGGATATTTCTTAATCGTACAACTTGGTTCTCAACTAGAAATATCCCTCATCATTATCACTATTTGAGTAACAGTAACACAAACAATAAATAATAGATATCTTAAAATCACTTTTGTGCTGTTAAGCAGATACGTGCCCAATGCTCTTGTGAAAGTGCACAATGAAGTAACCATCTATTCCAGACCATAGTTGATGCTTAGCTAGAATCCTCATTAGAAGTAATGCTGGTAGCATGACAAGCTGAAGATGGTTGCAGATAGGATCTATATGCTGGCCATCGACATAGCGGACATCTGCAGGTATTGATTGTTCCAATGCTTAGCCATTGTACTATGCAGTCGTGATGAAATACGTGACTGCATGGCAAGCAACATAAGTAATCGTCATTAATGTAATTAGTCAAGCATATAGAACATTGATTGTCATCACAATTGTAATCTTGTTCACTAGTTATATTTTCTTCAAGTTGAGCTATTTCAGTGTTGTCCGATTTCCAATTCAATTTTTCTTTCCATGTTGGATGATTGAATCGGATTTTATCACCATACGTAAACGTTGGAAGAGATTGAATGTAATCCATGGGAACCAATGGCTGAACGTATAATTTTGGAATCGCAAAGTGCTCAATTAATATGTCTATTCCCTCTTCAATATCTTCCCTACTATAGCGCTCACAGGCACTGCGATAGGTCAGAATTGAATACAAAGAGCTCTGATAACTAGACAACGACAGGTAATTACATGATGCCATGGATTCTGTGCCAGAGATCTGTCCTTCTTGACATTCGATCCAGTAGTATATCACAGATGCAAAAATAATAGACTCTGTCAAGAGCATGAATAAGCAGCCAGGATGAGTTAAATGAGTGCTACGTCTAATTGCGGCAACGAAATCAGTACCCATAAGGCAACGCATTACCATCATAGTCAAGTCATAGACTATGTGCATCAATGGTGATGTAAAAAAATTATACATAGGGAACCATAGTAGTACTACAGCAAAATTATATTGACAAAATAAAATAATAAATTTTAATAAACAAGCCAAAAAGGTTCCATCGATTAATAACAATTTGAGAAGGCACATCAAATTAATACCAATTACGATAGCAACAAATATGTCATTTGTAGCCGGATACAGACTAGTTAAGAACTCGTGCATACAATGATAGCCATAATATTCACCATGTCTGTTACCATACGTAAAGTTCTTTTCAGGTGTAAAAATGCGATAGGTTGGTAGCTTTTCAACATTGAATTCGTTAGCAAATAAATTTTGGATGGTATCATTAATTGTTTTGATAGTCACCATACTAAAATTAATTCTGCCGCTAAATTTGATTGCTAAGCTAGAAATAAACGTCGGGGCGACTGTTAGTGTAGAAAAGAGAATAACATGAATACCGGACTGTTTCTTAATCGTTTCACGAAGTTGTGGGAAATTTCGCGTCGAGAAATGATTGATGTGACTATTCAAGTGATGACGCATCCATATTAGAATTGAAGAGCTATTAGCATTAGCTAAACGGCCTGGATAGTAAAGTATTCCCTTCGACCAATCGCTATCGGAAGCCGTTGTGCGAAGTAATAATATATCACTTTTTGTCCAATTATTCTTTCTACATATAGTAGGACAAGTTCGGCAGCGAATTGTTCCAGACTGAACTCCCAGAGTGTATAACTTGGGAACAACATCATCCCATAAATTGTCTACCAAAATATCTTCCTTTGAACTATTACGAGTATCAATTCGAAGCAGCCATATACCAGGGGTATTATCCTCTATTTCTGCTCTAAGGTAGTTTTCGGCAGTAAAATTGATCGCTTCTCTCTTTTTACTCTGCGCCATTATTATTGCCGATTGCCATTTTTCTTCCTCACTCATTAATCCAGAAGCATTAACCATATAGGATAAATTTGTTCTATCATGTAGATTGAGATCAGAGACACCACGATAGTCTATTATTTCTATTAACTCTTTCAAGTTGAAGGTAGCAGGATCCAATAGTAGGCGTGCCGCTTTATCCCCAACTTTCCAGAGTTGGACATTCCAATATTTACAACTAAGTAGTACACAGATTAAATAGACGATGAGCAATATTATTTTAATAGCTGTAAGAAACCAACCAGCAGTCATTTTGGATAACCGATTACAGTTGGATAGACTTTAGGTTATGCTAGTCAATTCATTGGGTATATAGTTAAGTCGTTGAAAGCACGGCTTTAGGGTTATAAACAGTAAACAAAAGCGCAAAAAATGTCGTCACCTGACACAATTAAGTCCACAAGAGATCGTCTATGTCTGGTTCATCCGCTGCTCATGCGTGAGTCCGCTCGTCGGTGTTTCCATTTCTGACTATGCTGTACTGTAATGCTTAGCTCGAAGTCTGAAGCATGTTTTCATCTACTGTAGCACCACCACATCGACTTCCAACGTCTAGTCTACAGACGTTCATGGTCTGGACGTCTGGAACAGAGTGGGAGAGGATCGCGCATTTGATCTCTAGCTACACTTGGAGTTTGGAGTGACATTTGACTCGACTTTGCGATACAAATCATTGACAAAGTCTGTCTGTCTGTGCACCTAGTCCTGTACCGATTACCACGAATTGTGATACTGTACAGTGTACAGTACAGTACAGTACAGTTATGCCAACTGCAAATTATACTGTACTGTACAGTACTGTAGATTCTCGGGCGTGACGAGTTAGTACTGTACAGTACAGTACAAACTCGTCAGTACTGTACAGGGCAGTGTACTGTACACTGTGGATGCAGTAAAATCGCTCAACCAGTAATGACGCCAAACTATTTTGTACTGTACTGTACTGTGTTTATTAACTAAATTAAAACAACGCATTTTTCCTACAGTCATTACTCGTCCTCTTTCAAGTTGGTTCTTTCAAGTATCGAAAGGAAAGAGAATCTTTGGTGATATGATAGCCTTTTAAAGTATCGAATGGAAAGAGAATCTTTGGTGATATGATAACCTTTTAAACTATCGAATGGAAAGACAATCTTTGGTGATATGATAACCTTTTAAAGTATCGAATGGAAAGACAATCTTTGATGATATGATAACCTTTTAAAGTATCGCTTCCTGTACAGTCTTACCAATTCATTTCTTGCCTTTGAAGTTAGCGTTGATTGATTTTATCTTTACAATTGATACCCAATTACTGATACAGTGGATTACGGGCAAATAAATTGAAATTGCCACTTCTTGCATAAATTGATTTTCAATTAGACATGGGTCTCTGCTATTTCAAGTTCATTATCGTTATCTTGACAGTTTTATCTATGGCGTCAATAGCATCATCCTATCCAAGAGATGATGTTGTTGCCCATATCGAAGGTACTAGACCATTAGTCATCATCCATGGTTTATTCGAATATTCCTCTAGCTTGTCCAGCCTGAAACACATGATCACCAAAGCTTTTCCGAAGATACAGATCTATATACCGGATTTATTTCCTGGATATTTTAGTGTATGGACTCCTCTATGGAAACAAGTTGAATCATTTAATGAATATCTAAAACCAATTTTTGCTAATACAACGAAGAATGGTATTAATCTACTATGTTTTTCTCAAGGTATTTCATCGATAGTGAATATATCCATATAATAAACGGTTAAGCGTGGTATTATAGTAATACTTTCTGCTATCAAGCGCTGAAAGCATCGATTTTTTTTTGGGGGGGGGGGCTGTCTTAATGAACTCCATCAAGTAATATGTCATGACTTACGTTATGTCATGGACCTCTAGGGGTTGTAGAGGTTCAGAATTGTGGCTACAAATCTATAGTCTTACTTTGTTAAAGGGTTACAGTGTTATTGTTGATCGACTGCTTTAAGGATTTAAGGATTTCTTCTCTTGTTCTATGCTACATGTTGTTGACATAAATTACCCATTCATAGCGCGAATTGATTTATTGAATCCAAAAGCTCCATTTGAAATGTCCATTAAATAAAAATAATCATTTTGAAATACATGTAACAATATGGTAATTAATGATATCTTTATTGAATAACATTGATAGGCGGTATAATATGCCGTGGTATACTACAAACAGCGTCCAACCACACCGTTAGAAATTTCATTAGTCTGTCGGGGCCTTTGATGGGCCAATTTGGTGGTAAGAATTTTAAAATAATAGTGACATGGGTTGTTAATCTCTCAACCTCTGATACTAAAAAATCGTCCACAGCGATAGTATATTAATAATTGTTATCTTTGATTTACGTATGCTATCCTTATATTTTACATGTTTAGTAGTAAAACTGATAAATAGGTGGATAGGAATATATCGACGCTTTATTTTTCAAAAATATGTTACAAAGTTAGACTAATTTCCGAAATGCTTCTGTTTGTATTCAGCTAATGATTAATCTTCTTATTTACTGTATAGAAGAAATAGTAACTATAAAGTGAATACAGTATATTGATTTGTATTAATTTAATACTAATCATGTCAACCATTTTTCATTAGATACATCATACGTAAACAGATTTCTGCCCCAGAATCTACGGCATTATGTTCGAGACGATATTTTCGAGTAAGGATTGCAGATCGGCCGATTGCAACTACATGCATTCATGATTGTGATGAGCTTTCAATCGTTTTATTCATGTCTCATTAACGATGAGAGATTCGAATTTTCATGCTGTATGATAATGCGACTGAGATTAACATACGTGTACGCGAATAATAAATTTTATTTTAGAAGACGATAGATTATCATACAGTACCACAGATAGATACGTTGACGTCTATAGAGCTTTAATACATAGTAATATTGACTGAATTTTCACCTATCAATTGATATACATATTTGTTATGATTTACAGAATCTTTTACAGTATATACGGACAAAAACTAATTTCCATCGCTAATTTTTGGAATGGTAAAACTTAATTAGTGACTGTGCTATAAAATAGTAGACAATTTCTTCTCTTTCGATCGTGTATTCATTCTTAAATGAAATACTCTTGCTGAGTCTTACAACTTCAACATGATCTATAGATCCACATCACCAGAAGCTTTATTTGAAATACGTAACTTACCTAACAGCTTTGAACAATCAAACATGCCATAGCAGTAGCCAGGGTTTGTAATTTTTATTGTTAGAATTATTATCTATATAATATAGTAAAAATTTTTTAGAATGAATACTTATAAAAAAATTTCCTAACAATTACAATTTATAAATCTACTAATAGAAGTCAACAAAATAATGATTCGTTCCTAATTAAAGTCTGAGTTGATCTATATATTCACGAAAATTGCACTCTTAAAACTACTGAAAAGGGATTTTTTAAAACATTTTGATCTATTCTTAGTAACGTCATACTTTATTCTAGCTGTACCGTACGTTGATACTATCGATAAATAATCTCATTCTGTATGTCGATTATGTAAATTAAACCCTTACCTATTAATTATATCATTTTGCTAGTTGGATAGTATATAATAAGATGTCTAACAACTTTTCTTTAACAGTATTCAAATCCAATTTCCTCAAAGTAAAAAAAGTAATATTGATAGGAGGACCGGATGATGGTGTTATTACACCTTGGCAATCCAGGTTCGTCAAAGTATTAACAAAGTATCATCGTATAACAATATTATCATATTTAAACTATTTTCTGTATTTTACTTTATATTTGGGTATAGCCAATTTGGATTTTATGACAAACATTTGAAAATCGTAAACTACAAAAATCAAGAGGCAAGATGCCATCTATTCTACCCTAATTTGATCTTAAATCTGAATTTATATCTAATTTGACACAGATACACCTATACTCGTAAACTTGTCATCATTGCTTATAGCATGTTATTTTTTTCAATAGATTTACATCAAGGATTTTATTGGACTAAGATCTATCGATAAAAGGAACGATCTACATTTATTTACTATTGGTGGTGTTAAGCATAAGAATTGGCATACAAATGCGACAGTATTCAACTGTTGTATAAGACCTTTCTTAAAGTAATTTTAATCAAGCAAGAATTGGGAAGCATTCAAAAGCTTCGTTTTAAATCACAATTTTGTAATTGATGATCTAACTTCGTTTAGAGGGATTCTAAAGTCTCATACTCTTGGTTGATCGTATTGACAGTATGTGTTTATTTTTACTTGATAACGTTCTGGCTATTGAAATTCTTTCAGTAAGAGTTTTCTCTTGGTAGCAGTTTTATTAATAATTTTCCAATACAGTAGGCTGATTACTTATGCCTACTGCATTATTTTATGGAATTAGTGTTTTAAAAAGTTTAGCTGTAAGAAATTTTAACTTCAGATTGTCACATATTAATTTCTTTTGAAACTATGCTTTAAAATAGCCTCTTATTAAATCTAGCTACTAGATCGAGATCATGTTAATATAATAGTGTATTTACTGTAAAATAGGAAAACTCCATTTTTCTATGTCCTAACGATCACTAAATTAGAGTTGCGATGTTATTACTGCCATATAAGGAGGTATCAGCCTTTTCATCGTTTACTGTACCCCACGGCAAAAGATATCTTTAATATCTATCGATGATTTTAACAAAATAAGATTAAAAATGTCCTGTTACGGTACTTTGTACAATCACATATTTATGTTATACTATAAGGAATTTACAAGCTCTTTCGTGTTTGATCGTAAAAGCAAGTAATAAATCGAAGAAGATTTCTTTGCGATGTGCGATGAATCTATACTGAAATTATTTTATGCGTGTGGATACCCATTGCCTTGTACTTAGAATGATGTAGGGTGGTAGTCTCTTCAGCTTTGTTTACGCGTAATAATATGATGCATTATTATTCGTTTATTACGTCAGGTGACGTTTGATCAGGTAACTCTTTGTTATAAATTGAACAAGTAAAAAATGTTAGCAAAATCTTAATTCTTAGCTGGTGTTACAGAATTAGTTATTTAGCTATAGTTAAGCTGACAATGTTAAAAGCGTAAGTTATCCACAATAATAAAGTCCAATAGGAGATCAATTAGATGTGATACAGTATAATGATAAATGTGAGGATAAAACCACAAAATTCTTATCCAAAGGCAATTTCATAATATAATTAATCCAGTTTGTAGATTATGTAAGCATATTGCGCGTACTTCATAAAGCAACTGCAGGCGATGCAATGATAATAATCTGTACTCTAAATAAGCAACGATATAAAGTATTCTTGAAATATAATTTACAAAATTTTAGATGACATTACTATTCAATTATTTCCTGTTATAGAAGCACAAAATGATAAATAATAAGCACTTGTGTTGATATTAATTATAAATATTGATCATTTTAAGAGGCGTGCGACAAAAGTGCACAGATTAGAAGTATAAGCACGATTCGGTATCATTTAGTCCATTACTATTCTTTATGGTAATCTTAGTCATGTATCAGAATCGCCAACGGTGAGTAGGTCTGCTATCACTTTGTATTTAATCAATTTGATAAATATCGAATAGAAATTAAAATCACTCTACATTATTGATGTAGTATACATTTTGGAGAAGCTATCCCTTTCTTCACACCGGTGTAACAAAATATATAATTATTGACGATTAATTAATTTAGGATATGCATGTACCGTATAATCTTATCAATATTATCATGAATCGATATGCGACTTCCTGAGAGGAGACTTGGACTTGACGTAGGTTATTGCGGCTATCTCCTATTAAGGTGAATATGCGATAAGAAATGGGTCAGAAGTTGCTCTATCTTGATAATATACAATGCATAGTAACGGATACACAAAATCCGCTATTTTTATCGATAGAGTTAGTTTAAAGCTCTGGATTGGTCAAAGTATTATCTAATGCCTCAATTACCTTACAGAATTCTTCTAATACGATCGTACCTTCCAATAAATCTTTGTTTACGGGGCTGCGATATTTAAATTTGGTTTTATTGTAAAATTTTATCTAAGTAATATCTAACGATTTTTCTTATGATGTAAGATTACGTAATATCACTACCATACACTGTGCTACATACCTATTGGTGTTTGGTAATTCACTTCCTAGTAATGACTGCCTTGAAATATGAACCATTTTCTTAAACTCAGGTATTCTAGCAATACGTTTTTGTAATTCGTTCACAATCTATCGCAACGGGAGATAAATAAAGTTTATCGTTTATATACTATAGTAATTAAAAAAATACGAAGCATAATTTATACCTGCTGCAGCACAGTGTACAGTGATCGGCTACCATCTTTTAATGGAAGTAATGGATCCAACATATATTCATGTAAGTAGGGGTGGTGAAACTGAACAATTACTGAGATTACAGAGGTGACTTGTAAATTCACTTCATAAGGCTATATGCAAGAATTTAACAAAAACTGTGAGCGTACTATATAACATATCATAAATATTGCCAATTTTTATGAATACTTACTTGATCTAATATTCTTTGCAATTTATTAAATAAAACATTTAAAAATTCCCCTTCATAAAATTCATCACTCTCATTCAGGTTGATGCTAGAAATAATCTCATGGGGCCAGCTCCACGTAATGGATTGAATGGTTCGACTAGTATGCTAAATAAATAAATTTAATACAAAAAATAAATACTACATTTAGCATTGTTTAAAGATTATTTCACTTATATTGTGCAAGGTACAATACCTGTCGGTAAGCATCTTTCAAATATGTTTCATATTCGTCTTGACTTCCATCGGAAGACTTGGTTAAATCAGGCATTAAGGATAAGAAGCAATTGACGACTTTCTGGGTATATTCTTCGTCCTGTCCGTTGTTGCCCTCTAATGAGTTATTTATTAATGCTATCTTGGCGAAGCTGTGGACATTGCTCGATAAGTCATAGTAACTACGTTTAATGACATTGCGGATTATAAGGTTATCTAAAATATATTGATCCGGTTTTTGCAGTAATACTTCGAAAAGCTTCATGGACGCCGCACTAATCTGGATATTGTTTATAGAAAAAGACACACAACGAAATAAAAATTCTAACTCAGTCAATAGGATACAACGGCTGACATTTTTTTACTTTTTCATTTAAGTGGTCACATCGATGAATCATCTTGTGTCTTAATTGATTTTCTGATGGGCCCAGCCTTCTCTCCGGTTCCAAATTATCGCCCAAAATAAATACTGCAAACTCTGTTATTTGAGATCATAGTCGTAAGGGATATATCGTATTATCGTAATCAATAGTTTAATATCATATCCTGACTAGTTGTTACCGTGTATAAGATATTCTGATTGTATCAAAATCAAACAACGAGTTAAATGAGCAATACTGGTTAAAGTGCCCTCTTCAGCTCTTTCGATATGATAATAAAATGTTAGTTCAAATACTGTTAGTCAATAGATGATTTTCTAACTATTGCAACAATTTAATCTTACGGTTCTAGCAATCTTGGTTCAAGGATAGCAATTAGGAATTGTTCTCGAATAGATTTACCAACCGCCCGTGCAACTAGCTGTTAAAGGAATACGAAAACCTTTTACTATCTCTCGTATTGCCCACATATCGCAATGTTTTAAACTATGAAATAATTTTACAGCAGGTGGCGTTCCATGTGTTGATACTTCGATAGTCTTATTGAATATTTAGCTGCTATTAATAAAATAAAAAGTAAAGATATGCTCGACGACTAGATCAACTAACCTGATGTGCTTGTGCACATAGTTTGTCTAGAAAATACAAGTATGACAAGAAAGACAATAATTGCTGTTTTCCTGGAAAGTTTTCCCCAATTAATTCTTCTTTAACAGTTTTACCACTGTAACCGGAAATGAAAATTATTTTTAATATTTGATAACGTAACCATAAATATTATAGGACGATATCTTTATACTGTATCTTAGTAACTGTGTTCACTCATGCACTTTTACCCCCATTTAGCAGGACAGTTTAGTACATCATCTGGGGCTATTCTTCTAGGTATCAATTTATATTGTTTAACCAGATTTTCCGCCTGAAAGTGTCAGATATGCTGAAAGTCGGATAATGAAAATTTTGCAATTTACTTAATTGTAAAAAGTAAACGATATGGCTCTTACCACGACATCACAGAATCGCGTATACAATACTACATAAATAGCTGATTGTTCCGATTGTAGTGAAGTGCAGAGCATTAATCCTTCACTAGCCCTTTCGAAAACGAACGTGTCCTAGGGTATATAATAAAATACGCACTACTTTAGTGTATGAGTGCATGCGTGAGTTCTTGTACGATGTGATATTACATTATTAGCTACATTACAGCTTCAGTTTGGCTATAATTTTGCTTTTAGATAAAATTTTTACATATGATTATTGACAAACCTCGCTTTTACTAAGTTTAACTAATGCTTCGACCAAACTATGCCTCCCATTCGTATTTGAATCCATTAATAATTCGTCTTGGTTATTGTTTGGATTGTCTGCAGTAGACGCACCACCTTTTCGAGGAGGCTGTAGGAAATAAATAAAACGGTTTACATATATCAATAGGTCAATTTTTTGATGAAATCATATTAACAATAATTAATAGTCTAAGTAAAGAATCGAACATTAATTTGACTTAAATGTTACAAAATTCAAATTTGACAATGCAGAAGCAACTAAATAGTAACATAGAAAATTGATTTTTTCTCTGCCCATAATAAATTTAAGATACTTATTTCCACATTTTCAACGATAGCATTCCATCTGTTATATTAGGTATATTATACATGAGATAGTTTTGCACCTGTATAAATAAATCAACTAGGGAAGGATCATTGCGCACTTGCTGGCAAATAGCCCATACAAATTCCACTTCTTCATTCTCTGAGAAAGCAAGCTCAGTATTGGCGATCATACATAAAATTTTCTAAAGAAGAAAAGATATCATCCGTTTCTAACGTGGTTATAAAAATAAACACCTATTTACTAAATTATTGTAAATAAGAGTAATATAATTTAATTCTAAGTACATGAATTGGACCATGGACGTTAACTAATGGTAGAAGAGGCCTTTGAATTGTATTTAAGAGCTTAGTAAGAAAAATTAAAACGCATTGAGTCATACCAGGGGGAACCTATCGTAGAATGATGATGATTGCATTAAATTTCATTTGCAAAATACTACATCGAGTTGTTATTTTCTACTTACATTAGCTATGGCTAAAGTTACCATTGCTTTCAAGATTTTATGGCGAAGAGTATATTCCATGCATGGACCCTGTAGTACA
Organism: Trichoplax adhaerens; assembly: GCF_000150275.1. Classification (NCBI taxonomy): domain Eukaryota; kingdom Metazoa; phylum Placozoa; class Uniplacotomia; order Trichoplacea; family Trichoplacidae; genus Trichoplax; species Trichoplax adhaerens. The sequence continues at coordinate 201,982 of NW_002060950.1, read as the reverse complement.
GTAATAATAAGAAATATAAAGGGCATTAATTTAACTGTAATGTCCACAAGAAAAGACCATCCAATTTATTAATACATCTGTATATTACAATTATCCGTTACGTAAAACTTAAAACTGATTTTATGAGTTATAGCACGAGCAGTCCTTAGATTTTTTACATTTTTTACATTTACTGCCAGAGAATTTTACAAAATGAAAGTATCAAGTTAATATTCAATATTAATGGAGAATTAATATCGCAAACCGTTTCATCGCCAACACCTTCTTTTTCTTCTTTTATTAGAACAGTTAACATCTGTTGTAGGTGTTCTGGTATTTTCGTTTCTGATACAGGCTTATTCTCGTCTATTCAATCAGCAATAAAGACGTTAATATCAGAACTCTAGCGGCACATTGATTACGATACTATAAAAAGTACGCATAAGCGTCAAATTTAGATGATAGGTACCAAGTGTACGCTTGACAAACCCGCTAAAGGTTATTAGTAAGATAGATTGATTTTAACGATGATTCAGCCACAACAGAGTATACTGTAGTAACATGATATATAAATAAGCCTCTAATAACTAGCACTACATAGCATGAAAATTCTCTTCGCTTGCAGTAGTATTAATACAAGAAATCACAAACTATCTATCATATGTTGAGTATAATTACAATTAAGTCATTGTACAATAATTAATGGTACTGATATGATGTGTTATAGGGTTCGTTAAGGATAATTTTGGTGAGAAGATTACATTGTGATATTTTATAAATCTGTAATGCTTTATTAGAAGATCAGATTCCTAAATCTTCCTTTCTGTATTCTAACAAGACTGTTCAAAGGATTTTTAACACTTCTACAGTGTAATGCAATTACGTTAAACTCTGCAGCCCAAAATTACGGATGCGTACGAATATTTCTTACTCATGTGTATTCACAAGTCGAATACATTACCTGTGCATTCTATAAAATAGTTTGTGATGATCTTCCAGTGACGGATAAACTCCTCCTGAAGTGGTACGGTAGGATTGAGCTGGCATAAGGACACAACAGAATCACCGTGAGTAGTAGTCTATTATACAATAATGTACATAGAAAATAGTGATGATACTCTAGTACTCTGATCATCACATTCAGTAGTGCAAAAAATTAAATTAAGCTTATATTGCATCGTTGACAGTTGCAAAAACATACTTGTACCTTATCATTAAAAACTAATTGTCTATGTTCTATAGTATGCGCGTACATACAGTATGTTTAGATCATCAGATTGATCAACCGCTAGTGTAGAGGATGCTTCTTTAGTTGTACAAGTATAATCAAATTTTCTACATGATATTCTATTCTAATAAAAGCTACAATAACCAACTTTAAGCAAGAACACATCGTAGCAGACTTGACTATAAATTTTATGCTTTAATTAATCGCCGTCATAAATTACGATTTTACAGTACATGACTTCAAAGACTTCATGCATGCCCCCAACAGAAATCCGTGTAAACATCAGATCAAGTCGCTTTAATATATCAATATAAAATATACGTCAATCATGGAATAAAGTTTGCACATATTATCTATCCATGTACAGTCCTGTAGAGTGGATACCTGTAATAAATAATATCTAATTGACGACAATACTCAAGATTGAATCTGTTGTTGATGGCTGTATATTTTGACTGGATTGAGTGTCTAGTTCATTACAATAAATTGCTTCTACAGAGAAATATGGCCAATAAATATAAAAAGCCACAGTGTTATCTACCAGCCTTGTATAGTACTGTATAGTATAATCTTTACTGATGATGTTATGATGAAAGCCATAATTACACTTCTATATGAGCGTTAATCGTGTAAGCTTTAGGTTATGCAACAACTTACAGCTTCAACCGCCAGATGAAGTATGGAAGATAATCTATTGAACATGGTCGGTGATACTTGAGTGCTCTTTTCAATGTCCTCTTGCACGACCTATAGTCTAGATATACTGTACTGCACTAAAGCGCTCTTCATACGGATAGAAAGTAGGATATATGAAAATCAAGAAGAAGGAAGAATCACCGGACTGTTGTCGTTGCCAACCAAATCAAATTAAACTTGCGCCACCGAGCTTGGGTTAATATCCTGAAAGCTGTTTTGCTCTTTTACTGCGGACTCTTGAACTTGACGCTGGTGTACTGTACTGACAGTACAGTACAGTATGGAAACACATAGACTACTATAGACGAGTAGACAGTACAGTACAACTGTACACTGTACTGTAGGCTACAGTACAATACAGTAGTTTGCAGTACTGTACAGTACAGTACTATCCGGTAAACTGTACTGTACTGGAGTACGGCAAAGTTATTGCAATACTCTTTTTTAGTTTTTATTATTACCTCGAATTATATCGTTAATTCAGTTCTTACAGCACTCTATGAATCTACTAACCAGTCTTGAGAAACTACCATCGGTGAAAAGAAAATGTGCAAGCAGTCAATATTAATGCAACACGAAATACTCTACTCTTTTTTATTACCTCGAATTATATCGTTAATTCAGTTCTTACAGCACTCTATGAATCTACTAACCAGTCTTGAGAAACTACCATCGGTGAAAAGAAAATGTGCAAGCAGTCAATATTAATGCAAAACGAAATACTCTACTCTTTTTTATTACCTCGAATTATATCGTTAATTCAGTTCTTACAGCACTCTATGAATCTACTAACCAGTCTTGAGAAACTACCATCGGTGAAAAGAAAATGTACAAGCAGTCAATATTAATGCAAAACGAAATACTAATTCCCACTCTAGTGATATAGATTTGAAAACGACGGCTTTTATACGTACGCCATTCACGATTACAATGTTGCAGTGCTTCAATTACTACTGTTATTAGCTGAAACTACTACAAATGTATAACAACACTTATGATTAAGATTAATTATAATTATGGAAGAGTAGATTAATTAGTATACGTAGTATAATCTATAATTATCACGTAAAAAGTATTGATAATTGAACAAATGTAAATGCTCTAAACTTACATGATGTTATAGCAGTATTAAATGTAAATGTTTTGCAGATATTACAGTAGATACATGCTATAGCTACCTACTATACTGTACCGTTCAAATGTTTTACATAAATAAATCATGCACAATCGAACACTTTCGACATAATACTCGTATACTGTACAGTATAACACTGCATATTCATACTCGTATATTGCTAATCATATACAATCTAACACTTATAGCATAGTATACTCGTGTAATACTGCATAGAACTACTATACCAATGACAACAGCAGCCGAAAGGTATTTCTATGCTTTGCAAGTATTGGACTAATTAGACAGCTAGAACCTCATTTATGTAGACAAAAAACCATCCAAGCAAGATAGAAATTACCGTAAAACATAATTCGTTTACAATGCTTTAGCGGGTTGACTAAGCCTTAGACAAGACTTTACCGATTAAATCTAACATAAATGACTACTGCAGATTTAAAATGTGAACTTTAAAGTAGCAAAAATTGATACAGACGAACGAATTCGTTACAATTTTAGAAAAGTATAGAGCCAGTAGCTTTCTCTTGATGAATTGAATATTTATTAACTAGTAGCCTTACACATGAATAGTAAATCAACTTTCAATTCTATTATGCGAAAGTCCAATATCACAAACAGGGCTAGTACGCAGAATCTTGGTGAATGTCAAGAAGATTTCATATTAAAATCTTACTCCTAACAAATATATATGCCTCAGCTTGTCCGTTGCCAGTACCATAGATCACTATAGTCTTATACGCGCATCTTTCATAAACATTAAACTGGAAATCTGATGCAAGCATACAAGTGCACTTATTGAAATGTTTATGTGCCGCTTGAAAGTGATGGCACTAAGTCTCTACTCTTCAACTAAAATGTACGTGTATGTACATTGTGCATACCAATTCATAGTTCTGAGGTCAATGAACAAAGTATGTAGAATGTGCTCATATTCGTAGAACAATAATTATAATGACATAGTATCTCCATTTAAATTAGCTGTATAAGTAAGGCTTCAATGACGCTATTTTATACTTGATGCTCCCAAATTTTTACGCATATGTCAAATGCATTATTCAATTCAAGTTGAGTAATATTGATTGATATAATTCATATTAACTTGACGTAAGGACGGCAACAATATTGTCTTTTTCAATACGTAATATCTATTCCATTACGTTCTAGCAAGATAGAAGACATAATATGAAAGTAAGAAAGAAGTTACAGTTGATTATACTACAACAGAAAAATGACCTCTTAAATTCTAAATTACAAATATATCTGCACAAATATCAATGAACACACGTTAAATTTTCAAACTGGTTCTGTACAACTGCGATCACTACTTGATGTCGAATTTACATAGTTATGCTTTTAAGAGTAATATATGTTGTATACATTAGCAATAATACGTAGCGGTTATATTACCGTTTTCTGAGAGATAGTTGTGAAAGAAAGTTATTATGGATTAAGTCTCACACGTTAAGCATCGAAAACTTTTGAATTCGCTTATTACAACTTAAGATAATCTCTGAATTTGAAATTACAGCCCACCGCAATTACACATTTTTGATATCATAATTATACATCTGCTGCCTGGTTTCGTCCACCGTAGAGTATGCAGCTGGGTAAATCTTCTGTTGTTCCTCTCCAAGTTCGATCTTTCTGCGCGCCTGCTTTACATCCTTTAATTTTTGATCACGAAGTTCATAAAAGGACCATGTAACAATTTGTGCAATAGCACATCCGATGGATATACCAACCAAAACATTAAAACAGCCTTGACGAAAGTCTACGATCTTCATTTCATTATCGTTTGAAATTTTAATTTCGCCGAAATCTGTTTTAAAAAGCGATTTGCCGGTAACACTCTCAATCATCCAAGACCCTACCAAAGGAGCAATCGTTTGACCAGGCTTTGAGATAAAAGCAGCTACCCCAAACATTAGCGCTGATATCGGTTCCTTGCGATTAAACTGTACATAATCCTCGTCAATTAGGTCACTAATAGCTAGGTTTAATAATTTGCAGATCCCTTCCGTGAAGATCCTATTACTAGAGAGATTATACATATATGTGTCACAACCATCGTTCTGTATAACATCGATTACAAACAAATATGTGAGGCTTCCTAATTCCAAATTATATTCTTTTCAATATAATCACATACTATTTGATAAATTAGTTCAAGTACAAGATCTGTAAATTCGTAATAAGATATCGATATATGTACCTGACAATAAAAAGGCATAACAATCGAGGCCAGTGTGATCCAAAAGTAAGCATAATCAAGCCTATTATTAATTTCGTGTAGAACAACGACTGGACAATATTGTATACTCCATATCGACGACATAACGATAACAAGTAGATATTACTAAAATGCGGAACCACGAATGATACCCCTAACAAAATAGACGCAGTGATTGGGGATACATAATCCCCGAGAAGATAATGAAGGAAAAGTGGGAAAAAATTGCTGTTGAAGTGACAATGAAAAACCTGTAAAAATATACAGATAAGGAATTACACTCAGAGAGCTGCAAATGCTATAGTATGGAACTACGACATTTCGTAAAAGTCAATTTATAAAAAACTATTATGCGTCATATAGAGTTGAAAAACCTTAAATCAATGTATAAATATGGATGCTGTACGCAGCAATACAGTACATTACCTGCAATAAATTCATCACCGAAAAGCTTAAAAAATTCTTGTTAATAAGTACTTGGGATAAAAACAGTCGTACACCAACATTTTGACTACGACTTGTGTCTCTACTTATTCCTTCTCCCATGGCTCTGCTATAAAATGTAATAAGTATATGTTTAATAGATGGAAACCACTCATTATTATCAAATTTAGTAAACCGATGCGAAGAAAGGAATATCAACATTTTTATTATTACTGGAATAAACTTTAGAATTATTTATTGCATAGTTAGGAAGATAATCGCGTTGAATTAACGGTTTGAACTGTTCTCCGTAAACTGATAGTTACAACTTAGCTTATACTTTAGAATACGTTTTATACTTTACTGCCGGTCTAGTTTACACCTACATTACTGAATAATAAAATACTAACGTGGTAGGAGGTTCGACACTTTGGATATTTAATTTATTCATTTTACGATATTCGGAACTTAGAATCGTTGCACTGATGAAAAATCCGAACGCAGAGACTATTGTAAGGACGCCGCAAAAGATCTGGAATTTGACTAAATCGGTTCGATTCCATACTGCATAAGAGAGAAAAACTGTAGTAGTGCCAAGACCACTAAAGACAGAACAGTAACTGTTCAAGTACGATCTTCCACTAACAGACACAGCCAAATCTGCTAGTAATGCGTTAAAATTAAGATCTATGATCGTTAAAAATCCATCATACAGACAGAGACACAATATAAACTGTAGTCCAGGCCAAGCCCAACGAATCCATAATGACATAAATGATATTGCAAACAAGGGTCCATATATTCGAATGGTTCTTTACAATATTAAAACAATTCAAGAAGAAATTGTTAGAGGTAGCACTTTTTACGCATCGGTAGTTTACTCAGTTATAATAATGGCTAAATATAATCATTATACATATTTTCTTATTCTAGATTAAATTACCGCTTAGCTGCAGCTTTTAGTAGATTTAGCTGTGTAATATTATACGAAAGAAATTATCAAATATTACAAGTGTAGATATTTTACCTAACTCTTTTGAGTACAATCTCAGGGGATGCACCTTCATTGGCTCCATTACTTTGACAAGCGGACCTACGAACACGTAATTAATCACTAAGCCGATATATAAGGTATCTTCTTGAAGTTTAAGACGATGCTACTATGGTGTTAAAGCACCGTCATATACTAACTAATCGAGACTTGCAAGACTCACGAATCAGAAGTGAGTAATTGCGGTATAATTATACTTATATATTTTTCAGCGAAATTTTATCCCTAAACTTTGACGATATATTATTACTTTTTTCAATAATAATAGAATATCCAAGTTACAGTAGACCGGAGTATCAATATTAGTAGTGAAATCAATGCTTAACCTTAAATATCATAAATCAAATAGCACTCATTTGAAACTAGAATTAGATTGGAATGAGGTGCATTAAGACGTTCTAATGCAGTGATACTGTACACTGCAGAACATCAACAAATTTATTTACTAATATTTCATACCTAGAACTCGATAAGGATTTTCTATCGCTTATCCATCCAAATAGGGGATCATTGAGTGAATTCCATATTAAGAATATCGTCTTCATACGAATACATAGAATAGAACATCACTAGTTATTACCAGTAGCAAAATTTTAAATATATTTCTTAGAAAGGAACATAATTTAGAGGCAATATTGTAAGGAAAGTCAACGGATCCACATTTAAGTGAATCTTATATTCGAATGTGGCAGTATATGAACTATATTTTGACGCCAAGTATAAAAGAGCTCTACTATAGAGTGATATTATCACATCACTAAGAGGGTTACAACTTGCAACCTACATCATATTACAGTAATATACTGTACTATAGCTTTTCTAAATCAACTCTAGCGATTATTTCTATACTAGGCAGTCTAGAACCGGTAAGGATCATCGTTGATAGCTTAGCTCAGAATTCTCTCATGTAGGCGTCTTGACTATCAACATTGATTTGGCTACTCAGACTATACAGTATCACTTCTAAAACACCGACGCCATAAAAAGGAGTAGCTATTAGATCGACTTTAATAGCTAAGGTACTGTTAATGTTCTAAGTAAACACGTCAAGCATTGATACTCGTATACAATGAAAGATAGCAACTCAATTTTAAATTCATCATATATTTAAAACCATTACCAGTCTTCATTTGTCAATTTATAATATGAAGGATTGAGATCATTTATTCTTACTCAGTTAACGTACCTCCCCTATCCAAAAGGATACTTGATCGATTTTATATACAGTGATGAACAGGTCCACATAGTATATAATAAATATGTTATGAAGAGCAGTTAAGAAGAAAGCAATAGATCCATAAGCCAATCGAACTGCAGTAGAGTTATGATGATTACCACTCATCGTAAGATCGTCAAACAGTTGGTAGGGGTAAATAATAATAATTATTGATGAATTAATTATTGACCGTTGTCTTTGTAGCCAAATGACTGCTAAATTAGCAGCTACAGCTTACAAGTAATCCAGTACTGAACTGTGTCTGTATCAGTCAGGTTAGGTTAGAAGATTACTGTATAAAGGACTGGAACAAAATTACGACTGACTTTTAACGTCGTTCTGCACACTATAGTAACGATGAATTAACTTATGAATTATCTGAATCAAGAAAAAATTATTACCGTTGAGTACATGTTGCGAGTTAAGCTAATGTTACTTGAGCTGTATATACAATACTGACAATATTCTACAGCGTGCAACTGCAAAATATAAAAGTAATTTTGTAATACTCTGCACTTAATTTTCAATTGAATACACTTTCCTCTTCTAGATCAAAAGCAGTACGCGTAATATAGTTTCAGCTCGGCACGACGGTATTATCAAGTGTTATCAGGGTTTTGTATCCAGTTTCAATGGATTACTTTTTCAAAATTTTCTTTATTCGGTCAATTTTAGAAAGTGCATAGTAATCCTTCCACGAATTTGCCAGAAAAGTTTGACCCATTTTGCACCAAATCGAGGCAGCCTTTGTGCAAATTCAATCATTGATTGGTAGCATATAAATCCTCACTACCACATGCTGTAACCTACAAGTCTTGCAGTTACTTTTCTGTATTCAATAGCCAAGATATCGAACACCTGGCGGGTTGCGAGTAAAGGGAAGTCCGCACTCGTGTTCCCAAATTAGTAGCAATAAAACGTGCTGGGGAGATTCTTTTTTCCTATATTATTATGGGTTCATGCTGGGGATTTATTTCTATTAAAATTAGCTAATTATAAAATTAAAATTTTAAGTTCTTGTGGTAGCGTCTTGTTACTCACTAACATGGGTAATGCTGCTATTACTTTCAGTGCCGTATCAGTACTTACTAAGGGTGGTTACCGCCGGTATGAAACTCAATAATCAACATGTGTTGCATAGAGTTCTATATAACATTGACACTCACCTGAGTATCAAATCTTGATCTTTCATACTCTCGCTCGAGGTCGTAGTGGTGGGTCAGATTTCGGAAGGACGGATATAAGATGGGTCAATTTGGGTCAACTATATACTGAGTATAGATAGAAATCAACAACGCAAAAATGAATGGCCGAACTCAACGGACGTCTGCTACCATATCATATATGGGCTGGCCGATCTCAGTCGATCATGTCGATTAGTGATTGCAGGGATTGCTTTCATCTTAATAGGACAGCTAACTTGAGTATACTTTAAAAATGTGGCACGCTGAATTCTGGTCTGTTTTGATGATGCAAATGGTATACAAAAAGTTGATTTAGTTGCAGCAAGCAAATTCGCAATCCTTGTCGTTGATATTGTAGCAAAGGTTTGCGCTGCATTTATCTCATGCAAATTATTCCAGTCACAACATATCATGGAGAAAATCTTTTGGGAACTATCAACGAGTGAAATAAGTAAAATTGTAGTGATGCTGTATTGATTAGATAAAACTTGTCCAAGTCTAGTCAATTTGTTGCAGATTTTAAGATGATATCAAAGTACGATACTTTATACAGAGTTAAAGTGAAGTCATTGAATTTCAAAACCTGCGGAAAGATACCTGCAATAAGATTGTTGTTACCTAGAGGATTTCACCTGTATGGTAGCTATACTACAATGAAGGATACTAAGGATATTTAGAGGATATCGAATAGTTTATTTAGATATTAAGAACGAAAGAAAGACATGTATAGTCGTAAATCAACAGAATCAGAGTAGGCTAGTATTGCTCGATCCGAAGAGTATCTATTAACTTTATCCTAGAAGAAATAGATCATCCGTGTTTACCCCTCTCTTATACTTACAGGTATGCGCTCGTATGTTTGCTACAAGATTATCATTGCCTTCATATACGTATATGTTACTTATTATATCATTGTACCTACGTTATCTGTATTTGCAGCATGATTGTTATTTGGCAACGAGTAAAACGTCGTGAGTATACATTTCCCTTATTTGATTTATCATAAAGGCTGAAGTAAGTAAATGCAGCTTATTAATAAAGGGTTCATTAAAATTTGCATAAAGATATTCTTGGTAGCTATGAACACCCAAATGCTGGAATTGATCTATTGGCGTATACCGCATACTGAATGGCTAGGATTACTTATAACTGTATGCAATTATATGGCTACTAAAGCAAAAACCTACATGGCACTACGCAAAAATCTTTCTTTCATCAATCGATAGACTACTCAGTCAGTGTACTGATAGTGAGTAGCACTGTAAGAGGAATGATGTATACGTAGGTAAATATTGTGATCTCTTATATAATTATGATGTATAATAACTTCGAATTCACGATGATGGCAGGAATTATTCAATATGGAATTTATTGTGCCTCAGTTAGGTATAATTTTGTTCACGATTTCGCTCAACAGGTGCAGTATTCCAGATGTCACTCGCTATCACTGTATACGCATATCATAATTCTGTAGAGTGGCTATAATGTTAAATTATAACATTTCATACGATAATAGTGATTTATTTCGATCATATTCCCGTTGTTGAAGTTTAAATGGGCGTATTTGCTAGAAACAAGAATAAATCAAATCTGCCGCATACGTCATAATATTGTCATAGCAACCGAATCATTATTTAGAGGTTCAGAATTATCTGCACGACCGTGGTGTTAGAATAAGTATTAGCAATCATGTTTAGTAACGAAAAAAGCATTTTAACTATGCCCTACTGGCGTTGCATTCCACAATAAATAGATCTACCGTACCATAACGGAACTACGGTAGCATTATTTACTGTTACATTCGGGATGAATACATACAGTTATGTAGTACAATATTATACTTCAATCTATTGTTGCTGCTTGTTAGAATACTGAATAATCTTCGCATTATGTACATATAATATAATATCCTCTACGTATGGCTGTATATAGTGTTACCCGTATACAATAACATTTCTATACGCGAGTGATAACTTTTATATACGTAGGTAGGGAACAAGTATGCACTTTATAATTTAGAGTTATGGTGATCCAACCGGGTGTAAATGTATATACAGTACAGTATACATAATTTAAACAGGTTGAAGTTGGTTTTGATATTCGTCAGTAAACAACATACCTGTAAGAATACTGATTGAACTGCAGTTCGCCATTTATATACTGTATTACCGCGCTCGTTAATCATAGTCAATCTTCCAAAAGTAGCTAACCTGTATTACGTTCATTAGGAATCCTTACATTAGCAAGAGAGAACTTGATATACGTATTACACATATAATATATGTGTACTCATAACTTTCTGTAACACATGTTTAACGATCACGTATCTTCTGATTAGCGTCGGATTTCAGGACAATATTTTTATCAAAGTCGTCTAAATATCATAAGCTAGAGAATATCGTCAACTGTAACCAACTATAAATTTAAATTCCATTAATTGCAATTATAACAATCCACCAGATGGGAAACAGAGCATCTGCAAGTCATTTATCTGCTAGCAGTGGAGATAAAACTCAAGCTACTGGGGGATCAACGCTGTATGAATTGGCTGATCTACATGGTGGTGGCAAAATAATCGATCAATTTAGATTAATTTATCAAAGTGATGATCCGTTAACACAAAGTAATTTTAATCAATTCCTTCGCAACACTATAAAACCTTTTCTGTACAATGATGGTCATGGAAAACTGGTGCCTGTATCAACTCTCGTTGAAGAACGTGAAAATTATCGCCTTGGTGGTGTTCGAAAAACTAAAAGAAAATTGTTGCAATATAAGAAATACTACAGTATGACTCAAATAATTAAGGATCAGCACGACATTGATCCAGGATCATTAGGTAAATACGAAAATTAATAATACTGTATTTTACCACACGATGTAGTCTTCACGGAATAACCAGCCTGATTAAGGCTATATCTCGGACTTATATTCAGGACTGAAATACTTGTAGTTATTATTTTATTTTTCAGTTATCAAATTCAGTTAAGTACTGTCGTTATATCCATGATCCTGCCTTGAATAGCTATGCTGTACGTAGTAATATCAAAGATATTAGCGCAATTTTAATAAAAGGCAACTACAAAACTTGCGAATAGCTATGAAACTGTTCCGATAAATTTAAATTTATTCTTATGTAGAACACGATGAACATGGTAATCCGTGCCGATTAGTTTGTTGGGATATTGCTAGGCGAGGAAGTGTTGGCGAAAACATCGTACATCTTTGTCTTCTTTTAAACAACCCTTTCCATACGGATCTAGCTCGGCGAATAATTGCAGTGTTTCCTAAGTTGGCCATGGATATCTACCTAGGTGACGAGTATTACGGTAAGGTGATCATTACGGCCCTGAGCACAACCTGCGTCCTAATATTCTACAATAAATTGAATATTGTCAAAATTTTCAGCAATTAAGGTAAAGAATTACCTGAGTGAAAACTGAAAATTCATCTTTTTAATAGTAAACTATACCATATGTAGATTTGTGAATCTAAATTATAATATTCCCCTATAAATCATATTGAATCAAAAAAACCCTATGCTGACTATACCTGATTTCGTAAATTCAAGTACAGCCTTCCGTAATCAATTTAAGTTCTAATAGACAGATTTTACTCAGCTAGTATCGTAGAATAAAATAATCTTGTAAGGTACTTTTTTTGTTTAAACTATCAAAATTCGATTCATTTTTATGATATTAAATTTTAACTTAAATTTTTGTTTGATAGGTGAAGGACCTTTACATATGGCAATAGTTAATCGCGATTTCTTTCTGGCCAAATTTCTAATCGATCTAAATGCTCCTGTTAATGAAATTGCCTGTGGTAAATTCTTTTTTCCAGAAGATCAAAAAATGAAAAGAGTTAGCAATACAAATTATGAATATGTCACGGTGGCTGATGATGAGACCGATTATGAAGGGTAAAGAATAATTACTCACTATGAATTCCTTTATTACGTATATGTATACTAGCCCGCCATACATTTTATAAAAATTCCATTACTACTACAAATCATTAAAACTAACTTTTTACGTTATCATTTAGCTTCGCCTATTATGGTGAATACCCCTTAGCCTTTGCCGCTTGTTTAGAAGAGATGGATATATGTAAACTATTAATAAGGCATGGAGCCTATATTAATGCCAAAGATGCTAACGGAAATTCTGTTGCTCATTTGACTGTAATCCGTAACTTGCCAGTATGTATTAACTTTTCGTTTAAAGAACATTTTATACTTGCGTAATATGTCCTGGCAATTGAGTGCGTTTACAGTACAATAGATATTAACTATACTAAAAAACTTTACAGGAAATGTTTGACTTCGCACTAGAGCACGGTGCTGATATTTATGCAAAGAATAATCGTGGTTACAATTGTTTAACACTAGCTGCGAAGATGGGCAATAAAGAGGTCATACTAAATTATCTAAGTGATATTTTTAAATGTCAGATTGAGTAACATTATTAATATTAAGGTGAAATAAAGGTAAACTTACAACAATAAATATATGACCTACAGTAATATTTCTCTTAGTCCTATTCGTTCCCAGATGAAACAAAACGGTATTATTAGTGAAATATTATGACGGAAAAAATGCTTACTAATATATTTGTTTATAGATGGTAAAACATATATTAGAACTTGAGCGCAAGCCGTATTGGACATTTGGTGAAGTTTCTTGTGCAGCCTATCCGCTAAGTAGCTTAGATACGATAGACACGGTATTTCGATATTTTTAAAAATTGATATCCTTCAACATAACTATTTCTTGTAATCTGTCACGAATTACCGTAATTTAATCCCAAATTTCTTAATTGTAGGAATCTGGATTGGAAGGATCTATTGATCGTAAATCTGTTTTAAATATTGTAGTAACGAGTGACGTAAGTACCTAATAGTAAAACTTATCAGTACAATGCAATAAACAACTAAATCTAATGTATGGTGTAGATAGCTATCAGAAATAGTTGTTTTAAATTTTAAAGGTTTGATAATTTTTCGACATTCATAGAATACTATCTCATCGTAGATCATAGCTTGTCATGCTACGGTAATAAAACTGAACATATCTTTCTATAAAACGTAATCTGATTAGCAATAAGAACTAATTTCCGTAAGCTGTAGATTAAAATGGTCGACACAAATTTCTATCGTAAAAGTATTTCTTTGCTTGATATGAAGAAAATTTAAACTTTACTAAAATAGCCTTCTGTTAAAAAGCTAATAAAATACCTTATTTTTTACTGTTACTTCACGTTGTAGAATCCGCGACATCTAGATCTACTTGATGGTCTTATTGTAGAAATACTAGAACAAAAATGGGCGCTATTTGCAAGAAAGAAGTACAGTAATTTCATAATTGATATAAATCGTTTATTTTTTATAGTTTGCATCAAATTTAAAATAAAAGATGATAACTAAGGATTTCTCTAAAAATTTAAAGATTTTATCAACATTTAATCACCTACATCGTGTACCTAATCATTTTTAATGCCGCTTTTATTCTGAGGCCACCTTTTGTAAGTAATTAAAGATTACATTTTGAATCCTTTATTCTAACAAGTCGTAATATCAAATTTTACGAATTGTGTAATAAAACAATATGAATTTCTTCCTATTTAGCAACCGGATCCTGGAACATCTCATTGTGTCGCAAGAAACGATACACGACGAGACTACTTCCTATGCCCAAGAGTTGCTAATGGAGCAAGTAAAGTGATCGATTCCAAAGATATAGTATGTAGAAGTATCGAATCACGTTGTGTTATGTTGGTCTACAGTAACTGTCATTGATATTTATATAATTGATAATATTTATTTATTACTAAAAATTTTGCTCGGTATGGTTGCACTTTCTAATACTTACCAAGTAAATAAGAATAATAGCGAGATTCTTCACTTATTAAGCCATAACTTGTATACTCGCATTTTGTCTATAGGGCAGATTAATATTAGAATTACTTACTGCAGGAGGCAGTTTAGGATACCTTGGAAGCTTGATAATAGACTTTAATCGTCAAGGATTTCATATTGTGTTTCAAAGTTTGGTAAGACTGTAAATACAAAAGTTTGGAGTTTGACAATGTTATCCTTGTATAGCTCTAATATTTCCAATCTCTGATATTTGTGGTACCTGTGTTATATTTCATATTACTGACGATATTCTTAATCCAGGTCAATGCACCTACTAGATTTCTGTTCCTGTTGTCGTGTGCCTTGGTAACTATTTCTATACCTGGATTATTTATATGTGCCCTAACACGGTATGCGAATGTTACTTGGTTTTTGGCTATTATTCTTGCCTGGCCATATTGTCTATTCTTTTGTCGGTAAGGGTTGATTTAGATAAGCAATAAATAAAACTATCATGTACTGTGCTTATAATTTTTAATAGCAGCATAGCTTTGATTAACATTCGAGCAATGTAATATATAAAATTTTAAAATACATAAAATAGTATTTAAATATTTTATTTATACTGTACTTTGTTATAAACTTCTTTAACAGAGGATTTAGGCTAGTTGGCCCATTCGTTCTAATGATCGGAAAAATGATCAAGGGAGATCTATTAAAATTTATGCTATTGTATTTGATATTCTTGATAGCATTTTCTCAAGGTAATGTCCGATTTCATTAATTCGTGATGCGGTTCAAAATACTTATGTATCGATAATTCGGATCACAAACTTATAGTGCTCATACTATCATACTGATATATATATATATATACATATGATCAAATTGTATAATTAATGCAGCGATTTATTTTTTAGCTATGGTAGTTTCATTCGCCGGCACAGGGGGAAGTCGAATGTTTCTCAATAGTCCTCTTCGGGCTATAGAAGGAATGTTTATACTATCTTTAGGAGAATTTGAGGTTCAGTTCCATTATTATAATTAGTCTGATAATATAATTTTAGAGACAGCCTATAACACTCGTGAAATATATTATAATGTTGTGCATATTATAAATACGGGTATTAGGAAATAGAGCCTGAATTTGACAAAGCGCCCCATCCTATCTTTGTGAAGGTAATCAATTCTAAATAATCTTAACATGGATTATTACTTCATACTTTCTACTATAATTGCTATGCAAATTTTAATAGCAATAACAGATTCTCATGGAATTTAATTAGCTTTAATTTTCATAAAATATCAATTGCAATTATAAATTTTGATACGATGTGTTTAGAAGTAATAGTAAAACACGTATAAACAATTCGGCTAAAGTCATATCTAGTTCATACTTACAATATCATTTATTCGAAAATTTGAATATTATTTATTTATCGTATATTATTCTTGCTTCTATCACATATAGAACTAATAACTATCCTTGTTTTTTAAATGATATCCCTTATAAATTCTATCCTAGATTTTATTTGTTTTCTACGTCGTTATCGCTAATGTACTATTAGTCAATATGTTAATTGCAATGATGGGAAAAACGTATGAAACAACGGTTGAAACACGCAAAGAATGGAAAAGACAGGTACACTCATAGTTTTTGTTACCATAGCGCTTTTTGCTCATTCCTGAAAGAACACTTTGTGACAATACACGTAATTATGCAACTGTCAGTACTATCTATTCGTATATATAAAACGTAGATTCTTATTTTATACACGATAGTGGGCTCAAACTGTACTGGTTATTGAAACCTCAATTAAACCCAAACAACGTTTACAATATCAAGAAAAATATTCTGAAGCATTAGGAGATGGTCACGACGGTCGGGCTGTTGTAATGAGGTGGCAGCATGACGTAAGAAAACTATTTCTAGCTATCGCATCAAAAGAGAGATTAACTTATATCTTTGCAAATCTAAGCAATAAAATGCCTAATTTTGTTTTTTAGGAGATAGAAAAGAAAAGAGATCATAAGAGAAAAATTCGAAAATTAAATGAATTAGCAGATTTATTATACAAAAAGGACCTAGAAAAGAGAAAGAATAACAAGATAGCAAATACAATAAGAAATGCCATAAATAAAGGAAAAACTAAACCGCCAACCTCAAATCTCGAATCGATTCGTGGCAAAAATCTCGAAATGAAGAATAAACGTGCAGACATCTTGGCGACTGTTACGAATCCTGGTATGATTTTACAGGCGACAACGCGTGCTGGAGGCAGCCGCCCAGTCTCTCCACAGCAAAATGAAAATACGGATAATGACGCATCGCATCAAATTGTAAACCCAGAAGAAGAATAATTATTAAATGGCTCTTTGAGTGTAACTTGCCGATGGTCTAAACCATCCATTGTTGTTATATATAGTGTATTACACATCAGTCAGTCATTTGAGATACTTTGTTTTTTTGGTAGAGCATACGTAACTGGAAATCAACCTTTGCTGACTTTATCTTAGTTATTATAGACATATCTGTATATGAAAAAGGATTAAGTATTAACTATATTTAATTCATTAATCCAGAATATCCTCATATTAATAAACAAAAAAATTACTATCAACTCTTTAATACTTTAAGATAATAACTTCATGAAATCAAGAAATTATAAAATTAGTTTTCACAAAGAATGAGTAATTATGTTGTAATTTTCGAGATAATATCATAGTTTATATTTAGAACAAATTGATAGTGCATAGACAATTAAGCCAATATTAGTTAATTAAAGTAACCACTAAGTTTCTTCGCTTTCTTCTCCTGATAGTGCTGATACTAAGAAAGGTGAAAAATTTCATCATAGCATGATAATACAATAAATACGCAATTACGCATATAAATAGTTTAGTCGTCGAACTTCCTCTATTTCTGATATAATGTCTTTTATTACCCAATTTATTAGTCACTTATATACAGTTCGTACAGTTTTACGGAAAGAGTAAAGCGTTAGAATTACAATTGACAGGTATTTCGATACGATTAATTCATAAAAAATATCAAACTTTTAGCCAAGACATTTGGAACTAGCAAATTTAATATCATCAAATTTCGTTTATTTTAGGCCAAATATACAGTACTATGTGATGTTCGTAATAATTTGGATAAAGGGTTAAAATATCAATTATGGTATCTCTAATTGTCAAGGCCTTAATTGTCTTTTAAAAAGAGGAACTTAAGTTGATGTACAAAATGCTTAAAATAATCAGCATGTATTTATGTGACAAAGAACTTTGCCATAAAATAATTTTTCGTTTGGTCGTCAGTTAAAGTTTGACATTAAATATCTAAAATAGCGACACCGTAACAATCACACCCATCATCAGCGTAAATAAAAGTAACGGTGTTAAGATTCCCCAAACAGGCCATAGAGCATAAGTAAAACTAAAAATGAAAAGTAATGGAGATATACGTTAAAAATGCTATCGCATAGTGTTGGGATACAAAATGGGCATGTTCATATTATCCAATAACTGCATTGTAGCTTGACAAACAGTAGTAAATAACTGTTTACTACTTACCAACCAAAGGATAGTATAAATGACGTTGTTGCAATCGGTATAGCTGCTGGCACACGCTTCTGATAATCGTCAATTTTTAAGATAATTTTATACCATATAATTAGCCAGCAACCGATTAGTGAGAACACTACAAGAAACCCAGCACCTGCATACAGCCATAACCTATAGTAGTATTAGAAATACTTCTAATAAGACAAATTTTAGAGTTTACGACCGTGTACAGCATAGTATAGTATATTGTACATACAGTAAATAAGGCATATCATTCGTGCTTGCAATGTAATTGCATGAAACGTAATCATAAAGCATGACGTTATGGTTAAGCTATCAGCATTCACTTGCCCGCAATTGGTAAGTGCAATGCGCTACTTAATAATATAGCAATAGCATATATTACAGCATGACAAGAACCCCTAAATTATTAGTTCTTTTAGTTCACGATAAAAATATTGTGAAGGTAAACGTTAACGTTGAGGCAGGTGATGCTCATAAGAAGAAACTATACTATACAGAGCAGAAATAGAAAAATAATGAAATAAACCATTTTTTACCTGTTAATCCTCGGGTCATAACATACAGTTAAGAGGAAATCAGTGTACCGAAGGATTCCAAGTGCTGCTAAAAGCCAAATTACTGATTCAGCTGTTTTCCAAGCCGTCGATCTGGTAATGGATTGCTGACGAGCGGCTTCAACTGCATCATCTGGGTTTATAACTTACATGTCAGAATATGTAATGGAATGAATCAAGTACTTACAGTCTACAATGTACATATTATAACTTTGTGGGTATTTGAGTACAAGTTCAATCTTTTTTAATAAGTATATAATCTAAGGATATTGATTTTAAGTGCAATGCATCATCGTTTGAGCCATGCCGTAAAATTTCGGAAATATCTGTACTAATGCTGACTAGGCCGCTGCCGATCAGTTTATATTTACTTGTACTGCATCTAGCCCACAATACAGTATATCGTAAAGTATGCGTATAGTATAAATCATCGGCAGAAGCCATTCACATTTATTGAATTATATCCTGTATATAATTATTATTTATTATTACTGTACTATGTAACTTAATGTAAGCGTATTCTTTTGACCACAGAGCGTGACACAAGTACTATCGCATTAATATAATTTGATAGTTTAGCAGTTAATACCTTCGTTCATACTCTTCATGTTTGAGTCTTGTACGAAGTCTTTATAAGTAGTTTCAAAACGCTTTCTTAGTTTTGCTGAGCCTTCCATGATGCAGTTTCTGCAAGAGAACTCGGCAACTCTGCAATAGTGTACTGTATAGCACTCTACACTAGAGTTTACAACTACTAGCTAGATGGCGGAATTGCGGACGGCGGACAGCCTGCATTTAACAGCACAACAGTAATTAAATCCTTGTCACTATTAGTATACTAGTATACGGATTATACAATGTTACATGCAGACATGCAGTACTGTAGTTTACCTGCCGATCGCTCATGAACACTGGAATTCTTCGAACAGAATCAATGTACTACTGTATGCTATCATATCAATCGATCGATGATTAAATGGTGCTGTAAATGCCATATTGTAATTATAACACTGTCAATGTAGCAATGTATAACTTATCTCATAGTTAAAATTTTTTGCACGACATTTGATACAGTGCACTAAAACTAGAAGGATATGAACTTTTGTCATCATCTACTGGTCGAAAATTTGACGTGTTCTCAAATTTGTAGTGATGGATACGAAGTTTCTAATCTTATAAGTGATAACTCGCATCTTAAAGCACGAGGATTTCTTGTGGCTCGTTTTGTCAAGCCTCCGGTAGAAATAAAATTTCATCTTATAGTTCCTATTGATATCGAATGCATATTGATTGATCGTAAAGTTGGCGGTCAGATATCGTCAGGATTGGAGATTTATCTAGGGAAAGAAGTAGATCAGCTAAAATGGGCTGGTAAAGCCTTTGTACAGGAAACTCCATCAAATGTAGTTGGCAACTGTGTGCTTGCATTTATAAACGAGGCTTTTATTGGTGATAAAGAATGGCAAATTGCTAACAGTGGCCATAATTCACGGTGCCATCCTAACAGTAATTTTTATTTGAGAGGTGGTAGAGCATTATCAGATGTTCAGTATATTTCTATCAAAATATTGAAAACTAGCCAGTCTAGTTTAGCTGCAATTAGACTTATTCAGATATGGGGAAAGCCAAGCAAGAGCTGTGATAAAGAAATGGTTAAAAAAATGCAAGCAATTAGACGCAAAATGGAGATCGGATCGAATACCAGTAATATTACGACCATTAGCCAATCCCATGAGACAAATCTTCAGTGTAAGCTTAACAACGATGACGCTGATACACAAGGTAAAGTATCGGTACAAGCAGATGATCAAGCTCCGTTAACAAGTACTTCTCAACAACAACTAGTACCGAATGACTTCCTAGATTCTATAACTTGCGAAATGATGCATTTGCCAGTGCTACTACCGTCAGGACAAAACGTTGATCGAACGACGTTGGAAAGATGGATCAAAGATCAGTCTATTAAAGGAAAAACCCCATGTGATCCATTTACAGGCATTCCGTTTACGGAAACTAGTAGACCTGTATTCAATAC
Source organism: Trichoplax adhaerens (assembly GCF_000150275.1). Classification (NCBI taxonomy): domain Eukaryota; kingdom Metazoa; phylum Placozoa; class Uniplacotomia; order Trichoplacea; family Trichoplacidae; genus Trichoplax; species Trichoplax adhaerens. The sequence goes on along the minus strand of NW_002060950.1, from coordinate 180,807 downwards.
GGCACTGAAAATTCGTTTAGATAAATATTTAGTAAATTTTGGCCACAATTTATCTTCAATTGGTAGAACTGTTGGCACGATACAAAGCAATGACCAAGAACACAACCCTTTCAAAACAGTAAAGTCAGTAATTGCCAATATGAACCGCGCACGTCATAAAATCAACGATGTAAAATCAACTCTATCGTCTGGTGTTACCTTTGATGCGAAAGAATACAGCCACAATAGTGATAATCAAATTAACCCTCCTAAGTGCTCCGTTGATTCCATTGGAATTAAAAGAAAGATAAACGGTTCTCCCATATCATCGAAAATGAATCTAAAAGCAACAGAAATTCACTATCAAGACAACTTGAAGCGTAATACAACAAACAATCATGATCCATCTTGCCACTTAGCAAAAATTCGTCGTAGCCTCAGTCAAGCTTTTAGTGCTAACAAAGTTTTTGATTCGGGAATTCAAGACGCGAAGTTTGCAAATGGGATCACTTTATCTGCATCCAATATAGTCCCTAATGCTGAAGGTAGTGCAATTCAAAATCTGGACATAATATCGGGTAAGCAATTATAGCTATAGCTAAGGCGTTGTGTAAAAATGATAACCTCACTGTGCCCCACGTATAAGAATTATAATTAGCTATTGCTGTATGTGCAGTATGCAGAATATTTTTAGTGTCCTTAATTTACAAATTTTGCCTATAATAATGCGATAAGCGATTGAAATTATTTTATTTAATATTATACAGAATCAACATATGATACCAGTGATGATTCTAGAGAGGTCTTGAGCAGGCAGACAGCCGCTGTTGAAAAGCAACATTTAATCCACACTTGCTGCGAATGTCGCTTTGATATTACAACATTTCAGTCCATATTTCAGTTAAAATGTTGTCATTTTATATGTCGCCCTTGCTTAACAAATATGGTAAAAGAATCAAGGGGTGAAGTACTCTGCAGTTTGTGTGGTTCCAAATCTTCTCGTGCTGTCATCACCCGTGTTCATCAGGATAATTTTACAACCAATTTTTCGTAAAATACTTGACTCTAAACTGCGGAATTGTAGGAAGTCTTCAATCAATCAATTAACAATGCATACTCTTAACACTGTCAGATAAATAAATTTATACATTGCCAGTCCATTTTCTATTTGAATGCAAGTATCATATCCCATTTTTGTAATTAACTGCAACTATAATAGTTGAGAGGATATATTGCAATACATCACTTAAGGTATCGCGCGCCATATTTACGTCTATTAATGAAAAGTCTTCACACGAGACTTTTGTGACGATCGGTATTCTGTAGGTGCTCAGCAATTGTCATTAGCAGATTTTAAATGCCTCAATCTGCTCACTTGTACACTGATATACGCTATGCGTTATGATAAATACCATTGTGTATATATACTTGTATAATAAAACTGTACAGAATCAACTAGAGATTGTCTGCGATTTACTTTTAATGACGATACTGAAGCAATAATATGTGGTATTGAGACCACAGAAGCCAAAAATCATATGATCATTTATATTCATAGCCGTAAACTTATACCGTATTTTAGAAATACTAAATCACCTAATATTTCATAAGAGTAGTATCATAAATGCATCTCGAGAAGATTTTCATTGGATATAAACACTGAGATAGACTTTGCGCTGCGTTGCCGCAATATACAAAATTTAAATGGTGATAGGAGTCTCTACGTTACTTCCTGATTAGCTCTTTTTTATATATTAATCATACTCTACACTATATATTATGGCTTTTACTTTGTTATGTTTAACTATTTTTTAAATATACTTTTAAGTTTCATTATTTCATTCTATACAGTACAGAGTCAAACTGTCTTTGAATTATTATAGTTGTAACTTTAAACGATCTCTACGTTATAGTCTCAATTAAATTATTATACAGTACTAGTATAGATTTTCAACATGAGAGATTCGAAGAAAATAACGCAGAAATATGCGCTACATTTACAAATAGATGTATTAATTTCAAGCCAATATAACCTTTCGATTATAGAATCATATTGTTTATTACTCGCAATTTCATACTTAGTTTTGAAATGTAGTAATGAAATATACACACAAGAGCATGAGTTGGTGCGCATAAGACTTTTCAAATTATTGCCAGCCGCTAAGCTTACAAATGAGAATTGCTTTCATATTGTTATATAGTGATAGTAAATCGTATAGGAAGGTTACTTATCAGCTTGATAGTCAGCAATTAGGACAACATTAATATTGAAGCATTAATGTTCTCAACTTTATCATTACCTACGTCATCGACACAGCTACTGATGCAATATAAGGAAATTAATCAATGTTTTTAAGACTAATTACGGGAGACATTAATTAAGATTTCAATTTATATTCTATTGCATTAGCAGGATTTACAATAGAGATCTCAAGCCATTCTTCTCGATTGCATCTTTCACGAAGCCAGCGGCCATCTGGCCACAGCCCCAATGTAAAGTAACGCCAGCTCCTCCATGTCCGTAGTTATAGACAACCTGTGATAAATTTCAATTAATTGATTTAGCGTTAAGAATAATGCAAAAAATTAAATCCGAAATTAATAATTATTGCAATCACTGGCGACTTACGTGTATCTTTTTGCCACTGTCTAACTCTCGATGTTCATACTCCAAGCGAACACTTGGACGACCTGGCCTCAAACCTGCCCACTCATCTACTATTTTGGCATGCTAATTTTAAAAATTAAAATAAAGGCCACATTTTGTAATTCTTTTGGAAATGGATATTATAAAAATTTATTCCTGAAGCTAATCTTAGTTCATTTAAATACTGTAAAGTATTACAATCCAATTCTCTAATTATAGTAAACAAAGGTTATTATCCTTACTTTCAAGCTTGGTACAATTTCAGTACAGTCATCCAGAATTCTCTTAGTAATGTCCGCATCCAGTGTGGTATCCCATTCGCCTACTTGGAAGGTACCACCCAGGATTACATCATTGACTCTAAAATACAACGAGAAATAATTGATAATAGACTTTGCATACAAATATATATTTTCATGTACGTGTATATTTAAGAATAAATATATTGGCGTTAGCACGAAATTTAATTGTTAACCTCTTAACCGTATTAGATTAAGGTGCATAAATCAAAAATCTCATCCACTCCTTTTATTATTATGCCATAATCGTAAAGCTGTCATCAATACGTAACTAAGGTAGCAGATAATTTCCGTTATTATTAACTGATTAGCTGATTAGTGCTCTAAATGAATCTAAACTAATGTAATGTATTCGCATTACATCCGAGTGAAGTTTAAAATTTAATAATATAAACGATTGCAGCCTTACATAACCGGATTTTATCGAAACATATAAAGGGATATAGATGCATTCAATAATACTAACCTAGGAATAATATAGCATAGAGTTTCGTCATCCTTTTCGTAACCGTAGAAAAATTTAACCCAAGGTGCCGATACCTAAAAAAATGAAATAGGAAGTGATTTGTTATAGATTTAAATTCATCATAAAGTTATCGTTGAGGTGAATTGCGATGAAATTATAGCAATACTAAGCCTAAGTATTCATGAAAGTGTCCTTACAGCAATAAGTTGACCACGCATAGGCATCATAGTTTCGTCTTTAAGTAATTCAAAAGCACCAAGACCGGGTGAACAAGCGAACACGTCGAAGTCGTTAGCGATCTGGATAATTAAAATTATAAATATTAGACCTTTTCATGCTAGCTGTGTCATGATTTCAGCAGAGATGTTTTAATTGTACAGCTCGTTTAGCTCAATCGATATTGTAATTCTAAATTAACATCGGAAAATTTATGATAGCGCACCTCGTCCATGGACTCAAGTCTACGTTGTACTATCTTTCCACCTCGTAATCGGAATCTAAATTAAGAAATAAAAAATTACGTGTGTAACCAAGTGCAATAGATATCTTATTATCCTGAAGCGACAGGAACAATTTTATTAATGTAATTATTTTCATAAGATAAGCAAATGATACGGTCGAAATGTATGAATGCACGATCTAGATCTTTAATATAAATTGTTAATACATTTATACTCTAGTAATGACTTTACCTGTCGTACAAATATTCGGTATAGATTCCTGGATTTACAACAATGGTGCCGAAATTCCAACCATCCCTGTCGACAGAGAGTTAAAGTAATCTTAATTTTTCCTTACTATTCAAGAGATGATTTTTATGTATGATGGAAAGGTATGATTTAATTGTATATGTTAATTATGTATGCTTAATTAGCTCTCTTGCTAATTCTAATAACTTAAAATTGGTTATAGCAAGAATGGTGGAACTCTTCGCGTACATGATAGTTTATATTACAATTTTTAGTACTACGATGTAAACTTTGCCGATAATAGTTGAAGTTTACTACTAATTAAAATAAATTACTACATGTTGCGAACTCATCTTATCATACGGCATAAGGCCTACCAGCAGAATTTAAATAGATTCTAGTCACTTATTTAATAACCGAAAGTAACTTACAAAAATTTTTCTGGAAAGACACTCATTTCTTCCGGAGTAGCTTTTCTCCAACCAAATAGGGTTTCAGCCCAGTGAGGTGGACCCTATTAATCAATATTGCAATAAACTATGATCCTTTTGTAAAATTTTTATGGAGATAAACTATTAAATGTCATTTTACAAATCCATAGTAATATTTATACCTTTATAATAAATTTATATCAGTACCTTGCTAATTTCACCAATTTCGGTAAAGAGAGCGTAACCACTAGCCATATTGACACCAAGCCTATTAGCGTCAGGACCATAGTAGATCTTAACTAGATGATCATGGGTAGCCTTTGTCCACTGCCTACAAGGAAGTGTCATAAATCAAGATTAGAAAACATTTTTCCATTTTTAACTTAAAATTTTGCTTACTAAGCTGGTATTGTAAGTTATTGTCATATAATTTCGTGGAATACTGAAATAAGAAGCTAAAATTTTGGGCAATATAGCATCAGTTAGTTAGATGCCTACCTGTAGCAAAGGTTTGAATCAGTAAACTGATGAATAATACGTATATAAATAAATAATTATTGTAATATAATATTTTAAATTTACTTTTAAATAGCAAACTATGCTGTGCTAATTTTTATCGCGATAAAAAGCTAGCCATTTTTTAAGGAAGTGAGTCTGAATTAATCAAACTGGTAAAATTTGATATACAGCTATTTAGAAAGCAAGAAGGTTTGTTATAGTTGCCTACGTAACTATAATTACAAATACTTGATGAAGATACTCTGTTAAGCTGACTTTAACCCTAAGTTTTAACCGATTTACTATTAAATGAAGGATGATAATTTTATACTCAACTCCCTCCACTGGGTACATAAAAAATTACTAGACCTTACTACCTATCGAAACATTGTGAGCTAATTGGTCTATGAAAAAGCGTTCGCTTAGTTCTGACTTCAAATTAAAAATATTTAATTAAAATATAGCTCACTTTTGTAATTCCTGTGGTGTACCCGCTAAAAATTCAGGCATAATAAATGCTGCGCCACAATTTGTAGATCCTGCTTTACCACGGATACGTGGACTAAAGTCAGCTCCTATCACAGTTACTTGGGCATCGATAAACTGTCTCTGAATGTTGATGGCAGTTGACATGCCTTCGATACCAGCACCTACTACGCCAATGCGAAGAACCATTTTTAATTCTCTTTTTTTCTACAGGAAAGGAAACGCAAAAGTAGATGATAAATTAAAATTATCGTGCGCTAGTAAACTTAGACAAAGCTACAAGTTCTAGCAGACAGCTCACGTTGGAATGGTGAGCAGCGATTAATGAGAGGGCAAGAAATAAGCCACAATATTGACCTTAGACGGCAGCCTCCTGCTAAGGATCATAAATAAAAACTTTGATATTACGATGGTCGATGGACTTTGATGCCATGTTCGGGACTAAAGTACGAAGTGCTTTTTGATATCAAACATCTTAATAATGTTTCTATACATAATTCTATCATTTACTATACTGTACTGCATAATCTTATCGCTATAGTATACTGTATTTACATCCGTATATTTCCGTCTCGTGTTGGTATACTGGTATAATAAATAGCTACGTGTAAAGTCTATAATTATAATTAGTAAAAAATGATAAATTAACTTTACTGCATGAATATTGGAACTAAACGGGTGAAATGCCTAATTGCCATATTTAAATTGTGAATGCGTGACTCCTTTCATGTAAATATTCCCTTCAACGTACATTTATTATTATAATTATTTAACCTATTTCTCAGCTGGAGTTTTGCTTCCTTCCATGATCCTCAGCATGGACTACTAGAAAAAAGTTCTTTTTCTAGTAGTCCTTATCCTCAGTCAACTTATGTTCATAAATAACTACTGTAAACTTGGTAAAATATTTCCAATTGCTCATGTCTTGTTTATTCGCTTATTATAATTTTCAACACTTAAATTGTTGCTGAGATAATGTTGGAGCGTATCATTAACAAATATTTTTCAGGAATAGAGATTAATCAAACCGGCTTAGCTATAATTTTTAAATTTTTTCTGCGTAAAACAAGCCAGGTGTTTATGAGGTTCAGTTGTTATTGTTCACTTTATATCGGTAGAAAACTGCTATTAGGTAGCTCCCGACGTCAATATAGATTAATTGCCATCTAGAGATATCTTTTCCAATGTGCATTGATATATTTGTGTTCTAATTATGCATTTTACTGTATATCAAGCTTGTTGAGAAACTGGACATTAAGATTTCGTGTTAATTTATTAGTTGTAGAGGAGTATTATAATCGTACGTGACTACCCAGCGTCTATTAGCTTCAGCTTAATGACGCAATACTGTACGCCTCCTTGGGCAGAGTATCAACCTAAGGTGATATGTTGTAAAATAAAACAAAAATCAGCAAATCATACGAGTTCAGCGCCTGTATATTTGCACACGTAAGAAAAATGCAGTCAAGCATAGTTTTATGTTATTTAAAAGTAGTCTACAACCCGCTCGCTTTTAAGCGAGCGATAGAGTTCTTACACGTAAAATAGCACGCAACTAAGTATATATATATTGCATCCAATTATAATGGTGTCAGAGGGTCAGACAGTTTCAATAATAAAACTTTGATCGTATGCTGTAAAGTATACACACAAATAAAGTGTACACTGGTTATTTAGTGTATGAAATGAAGCATATGCACACTAACACAAAAAATTTAATTACAAAGGGTACAACTATGGGACAGTCACCAATACTTTAACTAATATTTCCGTCCATCTATAGTCTTACTAAAAGTTCAAATGATTTGAACTAATTATCGTCGAAAGACTTTTAATATTGAAGTATATAGAATTATGCATACTCCGCAGATGAAGCGGAAATATTTATTTCGTATATACAGTAGTAACATAATAGACGATAATTGTAATTTTACTCATTGATTGACCTATCATATGTACAGACTTTACCTGCAATAGGGATCTTAAAGCAACATATTGTGAATGCGCACCCATCCGTGTAAAGCCATAACTACTGAATTTTAATTGAAATCTTTAGTTTAATATGATACCCTTGCCAATAATTTAAGTATTGCTGTATTTCACTATTCTTCAGTGTTGTAGGTAATAGGATCGAAGACGGTGTTATCATACTTTATAGTGATTCTTTATAGCAGAATGATTGCTACCGTACTCACCAACGAAATGTACAAAAGTTAAATACATCAGAAATCTATCTCAGGGATTCTTCGATAATGATATAATGATATTTGATTTATATGTTGTTTTCTAACTTACAGTAAAATCCCTGTAAGTGGTTAAAGTTGTGTAGAAGTAATCAATTTTTGATAAAATTGGATATGGAGTCTGTCTATATAGCTATTATTGGTTAAATGACTATGGGTACTTCTTTTCCATAGCATCGCCAATCTAGTAGTGTGACAAACTATTCTAACATTAGATTAAGATTTCTCGCTATTTAAATGCTCTAACTTTCGAATTGTATTTCTAACGGCTAGAAATTTTATATGATACGAATTAGCAAGTCTCTTAGCTATAAATAAATTTTATTCTGAAATGCATAAGGACTTCATCTTAGGTATTAATAGAGTCCCGTCGCAAACACAAAAGCCTTACCATGAAGCATTTTAGATTTATTAATACCATCATCATCATCAAAAAATCAAAAACATACTGGCATTTGTGAATCATACATTAAAATAACAGATTAATACAGTTACTACATATGTTTATCCTATTTTAATATTTTCATTCATTTATTCGAAATTAAAATCGGAAACTTTACTATAGCCTTTAATTTCCAATATTATTTAGACGGCAATAAGTTTCTGAATAATTTAATTTATAGGAGAATATGATACCAGATTTATATCATGATTTATTAAATAGGTTTCAAAAATAGATATGTTAATACTATATGACGGTTATAGTAATTATTGTTTAACGCCATATATTTCATCAATTGTTGATCAGATATTAAAGAGGAAATTAAATTATCGTATAACATCAGGTGGATATGATGTCGGTGCACATAGACTTTTCACCTAATAATTAAAAATTGATTTTATTTTCAATCTTGAGAAAGAGGCAAGCGGATAAAGAATATTTCTGGCAGATTAGCTGTCGATTTAACGCAAACGATAGCGCAATCGATTGATACCGTGAGATCCTTACTAAATCATTGCTAATTCCTTATAAGGTTCATTGCGAATTATTCGGTCGAAGGAAAATTTTGATAAATCCATTGTTGTAAATTTTCCATCTAGGATTAATTCGCTAATAGCACGACCAGCTGCAGGACTATGCTGTAAGCCGTGTCCACTGTAACCCGTAGAGAAATAAAAATTAGGAATGGCGGGATGCGGCCCTATTATCGCATTATTATCCAGTGTGTTTATTTCATAATAGCCAGCCCATGCAGATACTAACTGTTAGAATAAAAATTGTAGAAATTAATTATATCAGTTTAATAGGTGCTAACAGCTACGTTAACTTAATTTCGATCGTCATTATACCTTTAAGCCATTAAATGCGTCACATCTTGTTGCTAATCCAGGCCACACTCCCTCGTCAAAGAAATCATAGTCTACTTCTAGCTTGGAACTATCTTTATCTTTACCCTTTATTAAAAAGTATGACAATTATTTTAGGATATCGCTAATGTAAATGCAATACTACGGATCAAGCTAAGCATCTACGGAGGCAGAAAACTGAACGAATCGACGGGTATTGATACAAGCAGAATGAAGTACGCGTGTACTCAACAGTAACTTAAGAGACTGAACGCATTAAATAGTAAAATTTACGACTTGCTTGGATTGCGCTTGCAGCAAATAAACCTGACGTTTCTCGACGGAAAGCGACACCAGTTACTCCATCAACAACAACAGCTGGAGTGTCTACAGGTCCATCACGGCACTCGAATACGTAACCGTATCTCGCAAATGGTTCCACTGGTAATGGAGTTTTCAGATCTGGAGGGGCACCTTCAGCTCCTATACCAGCAAGTTTAGCTACTCCGCTCGACCAAGCACCAGCAGCATTAATGACTGAGCCACAATTTATCGTTGCTCTTTCTCCTTGGGTTGTTACAACCTGTATTTCATTAAAAATTTATATATGCTATATTCACTACTATAGTATAACTTTAGAAAATGTCATTAACATGAAAATATCACAAAAATATTTTTTCTCTACATTAATATACCGAAACATTATCTATACGATTTCCATTTCTTTCCATTCCTTTTACTTCAGCTTCAATATAACGTACACCCATAGATTGAGCTTTCTTTTTTGCACACATTAAGTATGCCCACGGGTCGAACATCGCTTCATAATCACATCCTAGATTGTCAAACAAGCAAAGGTCATTAATACGCATGGTTCATTTCACTGAAAGTAAAACGATGCTTGTCTATCCAAGATGAGTGTAGATTCCAGAAATCGTGGAACTAGGATGCATTGACCTACCATATGAGCCTAAGACTATATCATCGAGATTGAGCCATGGGTATCTTTCTTTTATTTCAGACGGCTGCAATATTTCCGTTGGTATGCCTAATTTTCTATCGACATGACATGAGATTATCAGCACATACAGCGGGTTGGGTCAAAGTACACGACATAGAGTAACCTCATTTGATTAAACATAAGTTGCGGTTAAATTCAGCCATGCAAGATTGTGCAATCTATTAACTATATTACAAAATGTATAACATATATATCCTGACGATGTATGAAAAGTAAGATCTAAATGATTTTTTTGCTAGTAACGCTCAGGTTCTTCTAGTAGCTATTATTTTTTACGCCACAACCAAATCTATACAATGAAATAGCAATATTTTCGCTAGAAATAAATTTAGTAAATTCCGACTAACTCATGAATTCCTTTGTATGTCGTAATTAGAGGTACCATTTTCTCTGGAGCCAAAAATAGAAAGCCCTTTTCTATCAATTGTATATCAGGTGGGTCATCACCTTCAACTTGTAAATGAGTACCAATATCTTTCAAAAATTTAAAGCTTTCAACTGACATGTAAATATTTTCCGGAATAGAATACTGGACACGTAGTGACCCAGCAGATAGAACCGTGGAAGCATAGGTATACTAAGTATTTCAAATAATAATATCAGGAGTCATTATAATGCTCGTGAACATTTAAGACCTTATACCAATATGGACTAATTTGTTCCGTTGCTAATTGAGTCATGACTACAGACATAACAGTCTAAATTGATGAACTTGCCGAAATCTCAAGTGAGAATTTTTAGGTATAAGAGCGTAGGCTAAGCTAGCTTATATGTGCAAATGTACATTGTACAGGTGCAGCACAGTACTTACTGACAAATCTCTTTCGATAATGCACATAGAGCTACCAGGGATTCTATTTGCTAAGTAAACCGCTGCCAGTGTACCGATAATACCACCACCGATGATCACAATATCTGCACTTTTAGGTAAAGCAGAAGTTGATGTCTGAGACGAATATCTAGCGCGATCGGCTAAGCGATATCCTTGTCCACTATTCATCGATAGCCTACGAGCTATCATTCCCATTGGGTTGTATGTTGGGCGTAATCTATGTAAGAACTGGCTTAAAACTCGATTCATTTTCTAGTTCAGCTGAAAACTCATAAACTCGTCCTCCTATAAATAAAAAAAATCAAGCAACAAATTCAGCTGCGAGTTAAGGTGTGTTATCGTAAGGTACTAAATCCTTTCCTGTATATTTAATTAATTAATATCAGCTATTAATTTGTACCAGATAGGAGATATCTGAATAAAAATATTATGTAAACATTTAATGACTTTACATTTACATGTACAGTACATTGTACACTACTGTACACTGTACAGTACTGTATACTGTACAGTACTGTACTGTACAGTACAGTAACAGTAGCACATTAAGTACTGTACTGTACAGTACTGTAGTGCAAGGATGAAAGTACTACACCTACTGTACGTACTGTACTGTAAGCTGACTCAGTATAGTGTTTACAGTATACTTAGCAAAGAGCGTATCTGCTTGAGCTGACCTTTCTATCAAGTTCAATCTGAACCAAGCTACTGTACAATGTACAGTATATAGCTCACTGACTACCTAATGTATACAGTACAGTAGTGTATTGTATGCTGTACTTCGTTGCTGTGCTTTACATTATCGATTAGTATTCCCGCCTGCAGCTCGCTTGGGCTAGACGTACTGTATAGCATTTTCACACTTACGTCGTAAATCGTTACGGTACCAAAATACCTTGTGATGATGAATAGTAGTTCCGAGTTCGATTAACTGCTAATTTGTAAATTTAATAAAATTAATTTTCTGCACAGTATAACACTATAACGTAATAAGCCATAATATTAGCAGATAACCTCGTGTGTAAAGCAATTTATCGGGTTAGTAAAGCAATGAAAGGAGGAGGGCAAAGTTTACATAGTAATACGCTACACCTACGTATGTATGATAGCCATGTTCTTCATATTTAGTTATTTTACTAATTAAAAATGCGATATGCGTACTTTAGTGGGCAGAAATCAACACCTTGTTCTTCATATTTAGTTATTTTATTAAATATGCGATATGCGTACTTTCGTAGGCAGAAATGAACGCCATCTTCTTCATATTTAGTTATTTTATTAAATACGCGATATGCGTACTTTAGTAGGCAGAAATGAACACCGTGTTCTTCGTATTTAGTTATTTTATCAATAATGCGATATGCGTACTTTAGTAGGCAGAAGTATAGGTTTTACTGTCTGACAAAGTTGCAAATTTTTTAAACAAAATAGATAAAAATACGGTAATGGCTGAAATTCATTATCTAAAACAGCAATAAGTATACAAATGTCGCTGTCTTACTTAACTAGCAATCACACTACAAAATCAAGTGGTATTTACAAGATCGGCATTCAATGAATAAATTCAATCTAATCACGTAGTATTACAGTGGTATCTTTCTTTCCTATCAATCATACATTTTCAGATACTAAGAAGAAACATTGTCTACCATTAGGTCAATCACCAACGGTTTTGCAAGTAGCAAACCACCGCTTAGGTAAATATTCCACAATTAAGGTTTGTTTAGAATACCATATTGTCTTTTACTGTAGAATATTATGAGATAAAACTTACGAATCATATTCGCTCGTTGCAAAGCACTAAATAGTATTTTAGAGTGTTGCCACAGTCAAAAAATAGAATATCGGTCTCTATAAATCAAACGTCTTTTCTTTTACATCTATCAACTATGTTTTTTAGCTTGCACCACAAATTCCAATGATTTGGTCTCTGCTCTACTTACTTTTGCATCAAATAATACAGTACTGTACTACTGTACTATTCTCGATCTTCAATGAACATAGGAGACGAACTTCAAGATTTCTGTATTGAAGATAATACGATATATTTGAGATTATAGAATTATATTGCATTTCGAAAGGTTAAGTAGCGCTGATTATAAATCATAATTTGACAACTAAATGTACCAATCGGAATATTAGAATCAGTGATTTTCGCTTCCGTGAAAAGTTGTTCCTCCTTGCAACGATCGCTTACTCATGTATACTTCTTGTTGCATTTTAATAGCCATTTCTGATAGCTGTAGTCTGTGAGCTTCTCTTTGTTTTGCTAAGCGAGCTTTTAGCTCGCGTATCTTTATCTCTTTAGCTCCAATGGAGTCTTCCTGCCGGTTACAAACTATTGCCATTTCTAGATCAAATAGATTAAAATTCATTTAAAATTAAAAATTTCGCGTGTAAATTTTCTTAGAACGAGTACTTATAATAAGAGTGCCTCTTTGTATTAAAGTATGGACCACTGAAAATTATTAAGACTCCTAGAGAATGGATATGCTTCAACGTTACCTGAACATTTACTCTTAAGCTGATCTGCAGTAGCGAATTCTTGTGCAGCTTTTTCTTGCACGTCTCCGAAACTAGAGGAGGTATACGTAAAATCGAGCGAATGATATAAATTTGCATAAGCTTATAGAAAACTTGCGATGGCGACTGCACTATGATCGTTAATAACGAATAATAAATTGCCGATATAAGAACTTGCTACTCACGCTTCTTCGAACGCATCCTTCTCACGTTGCAATTGCTTGTTGAGAATATTGATTTCACCTAGAGCAAAGTCAAGCTTTTCTGATTCTTTCGCCAATAAAGACTTTGTTTTGGCGTGCTCAACTTCTTCATTCTATACATAAAACGGACTAAATTATAGGTGTTTGCATTCACAAAACAGCGAAACCATATACAAATACGAGTATGTGTTTACAGTATATCGATCTGAATAAATACGGTATACATCTACTATTAGCAAAGTATATTATGTTTGATGTTTAAGAAATTCACCTCCAGGATTGTAAAGGATTATTAAATCGGCAATGACGATATACGCGTATAGCATTACAGTACTCTTATCACATTTTAACTTAAGGAGCCATGCTGTTAACTGTTTACATTGGCAAAAAAGGTATGCTGCTAATGTTGGACCTAACTGTACAGTATATAATCTATTCAGTTTAATACCAAATTAGGCAGAATAAACATGCCCACCTGTAGCTTCTCGACCTGCTGATCATAAATCTCTTTCGGCAACATACGCATGCTTGCATCACTTCGTCGAGTAGCCAGCTTATGTTTACGCAATGCACAATGTGCAATGTACATGCACAGTATATGCAAATGGTACGGGGCAACATAAAAACGGAGATGACGATATGTAGAAAAGATTTAGTTTACTAGTTAGTAAACGAGGAGTGTTAGAGAACAAAGCGTCATTAACTACTGAGAATTCAAGCCACTCACTAATTCCTGATGTACATTGTACACTAATGTACAGTACAGTACAGTACAGTGCAGTGCTACGGAAGAGTAATCCGGCTGAATATAGTGCAGCAATATCTACAGTACTAGCATACGCAGTGTACAGTACTAATGTGTGCATGATAAATTTGTTGTAGATTCTTAATCTATTTACAAAATACTTTATTTTCTGAAGTGATTAACTATTAATGAATTCAATTATCGTCTATAATATAATAGATAGTGATCTACGTTAGATCAAATGCTGAAAGGTTACTAACTTGCTTAGCTTTCTTTGTCAATATCTTTTGGCATATGCCACAGGCATCCATTATTTGAAAACTAACTATCTTGAAAGGTTTTGTACGCGCCATCCTATTGGTTGGCACTTGCAATTGTTGTAAAGATTTACTATTTGGATAAAATATCCCGTAATCGTCCATGCTAGATGAGTAGAGTTTAGTTATAACTATTATTATTGTTTTAATTATATATTTATATATTTATTCCTATTTTAGCTGTAAAGTACTAGTCAACAATCTCTGAACGCGATATACAGTAGTAAGGTACTGTACTGTACACTGGTCTCTATATAACGTACAGTACAGTGTACACTGTACGGCAGTGTGCAAATTAAGTAAAGGTCACGATATCCGTCCGAAACCCATTCAAGCTTCACTTCATATAAAGTACACAAAACATTTTAAAAAGCGGCGGGATCTATAGTTCTACACTACAGTACTGTACAGTACAAGTACAGTTAGTTTTGACGAAGAAGCGTTTAACCGAATGCTCTTTAATTACTAACAATTCATTGCAGTAGAAAATCGATAATGAAGTTGGCTACAAGCTCACTGTCGATTTTGTACGTTAGTTTACAATTCATGATAACTGTTTATAATTAATTGATTATTTTGCAGATTAGTCCTGTAATTGCAGATACGGCAATTACTATACAGTACAGTACAGTAAATACGGGTATACAGTACCACTAGATATAAATGAATAAGATAGAATAATCAGCAGTATACGCGTACTTTAACTTCTTTTTCAAGATTTGATTAATTGTAAGCGATCACATTTAAGATTACAATTATGATGGAAAGGATTATAATATCCGCGCAAAACCATTCTCAAACTACAAGATAGTTAAATAGTTACAAACCTGGCAGTTAGAATGGAGATAAAATGTAGCGAAATATGTTGCATAAACTACTGAAATCTGCGATCGTATTTGATCAGTAAATTTACAATATGTTTTTTGGCAAACATCTGGGCAGAATAGCTGAATAGTACCATACTGTACGTACTTCGTTAGAGATTTAATATTTTTGTATACAAGTGCAATACAATTTATGATACAGTAGATGTTATCGATTCAATCCGTTAGTGCCTTGTAGCCTTTATATCACTGCATGTGTTGAAACTGCGGCGAAGTCGAATGCCTCCATTTATTTTATGTACAATTTATAGTAATAGCTTTATGTGAAGGCTGTATTTTTGTTATCAAATTACCAGAAATCGATTAGACATATACGAGTAATGACTAGCAATGACCGAGGATCATCAGATTATAATAAGATCAATCGCGATAGGTTAGATTTAGACTCTCCTAGATGGGACCAACGTCATTATGTCGGTAGACTGAAGCACTTCTTTACCTCAGCAAATCCATTCAATATATTCTACTCTGATGCAGCGTTAGATTCTTCCAAAAAATTGATCAGCGCTTATAAGTATGTTTGGAGATAAATTACTTTTAGATACGTACTAATAATTAATCTTAAACTTAAAATAATCGTATGCTCTATGCAATATATGGATAATATCTTAAATTAAGATCCGTTCCATGACATGTTCTCCTTAATGCTGCTATAGGAACTTTCGCTTGTTGATGCTAATGGTATTTAGCAATTGCTAATTTTTGTTTGGCAATGTACATATACTTATATATTTTGTAAATAACTATTTTTAGACAAGGCAAAGAGCCACCAAATACTACTGTAAAAGAGTTATGGAAAGCAAAACAAATTTATGATTCCGCATTCCACCCTGAGACTGGTGAAAAAATGATTCTAATAGGGCGCATGTCAGCACAGGCCCCTTGCAACATGGCTATTATTGGCTCCATGCTAACATTTTATAAGTAAGCGTTTATAATATTGGACATTACCAGTATATTAAAGCAACAATATTTGGTTATTCTTTTTTTAGTACGTACTTTATTCACTGAGCTAATAAATTAAAGTTAACTAAATTCTTTTATTAATCTCTTTAAATAGATCAACACCCGCCGTTATTTTTTGGCAATGGATTAATCAGTCATTTAATGCCGTTGTTAATTATACTAATAGAAGCGGTAAATCGCCTAGCTACCGGTGAGCTATACGATAATTTATTTCTGGGTGAAATCTTTCCGTAGATGTAATTATAGCTGCTGCAGATATTGCAGAAGTTATTGATGCAACTGGCTAATGCATCAATGTGATTTAGAGCTCATATGTTTTTAGAGAACTTTTCTTTCCATACTTCTTCGCTACGACTGGTGCAGTCACTACAGCAATTGGACTAAACTCAGTAGCTCATGTAAGCCAGCTTTATTTGATTATAAATTTAAATAAAAATCGTAATTCATATCGAAACAACGCGTAGAATCTCGGTTTATTATATTATGCTGCAAGCCATGATATTGCAATTTAATTTAAATTTGACCAATAGAAAGCTCCACCATTGGTCGGTAGGTTTATTCCATTCGCTGCTGTAGCAGCTGCTAATTGTATTAACATTCCGATGATGCGACAAAAAGAACTGTCTGAAGGGATATTAGTTAAAGATAAGGATGGAACCTCTATTGGATACTCAAAGGTAAGAATTTATTGAATGCATATATTTCACTTCCTGTTAAATAAAGATTTTTCGGCAATTTCGTTATTAAATAAATGTGCTGTTTATAATTTTATGACAATCGGTATCTGCTTTATATGTTTATTAGATAGCTGCTAGGAATGCTATTGCTCAAGTTGTATTTTCTAGGATTGCTATGGCGTCTCCTGCAATGAGTATGTGTTACCATTCCACTTTTCGCAGTATATATTCTTACGGACAAATATGAAGTTGTCTTTTATTAAAATGTAGAATTCGTACAGTACGTACCTTAGTTATTTGCTAGGTATTAGTTGCAAAACTGCACTTAATAAATACAGTAAGATGAACGTTTAATATTATGTCCCATAGCGATATTAACGTTAACTGTATAAAAAAGATCATGAATAATTTATTTTTAACGTATTTACGAGTATAGTATGAGGTAATGCATATTTAAGTTAATATTTTCTGTATATTTCAAAGGTATGCTCGTACAGTACGATATCTATCTTTTAGTGCCAAGTATTGAACGCGTCAAACTATAATTATGTTACATACCGTATAATTTTTAAAAAAAGATCTCTATGCGGTAAAAAATAGATTCTCAGTTCTGAAGTTATCATTTCTTATTTCAAGTATTCAATTTATAATTTTTCATTTGCAAGATTGTGTATAATAAATAGGAAAGATACGTTACAAATAGTGAAGCTTTTGAAAGAAAATAAGTTTATGACTTTGCCTGTTCAAACTTAAAACTAAATGTGTTATTGTGCGTAAAGTTTTATCACCTATAGTAATGAATTTCTTAGACAAGAAACCCAGTATTCAGGTAAAAGATTGGTATTGTAGTTATGATAATGTAACTACTGCTAAAGCAAATTTTAATTTTCGATTAAGATTAGATTATGATATCTTATTAAATCATCGATTTTCGACACAGTTAATTCGTTAGTTTTTCACTTCCTAAATGTTATGTAGTATTCGTATTAATTAATAGGTAGCATTTAATTTAATTCTTTTGACATGACAATCTCTAGAGAATGCCTTATGTTCGCGCTCCTATACAGATTTTATTAACCGGAATTTTGTAAGTACTACATAAATTTGTAACATTTATCGGAAGATATCGACATTGTCTTCAAATGGTACGAGTATTTGTTGATGTGATTAACGGCGACTAAGTGCTGTTTTAATTTTCAACGGAGGCAAGTTTCTATAATATAATTAGATAAATTAAACTAAAATTGCTTCTAGATTAACATTTATGACACCTGCTTGCTGCGCGATTTTTCCTCAAGAAAGGCAAGTTGTATTTCTATTATTTTCATCATATGCATCGAGGAGTTTACTATATGCAGTAATACAGTAATAAATTACTGTAATCCTTCATTTTATGACATTACCTTATACCTACTTAAATAATATAGCAGTAACATAATCACTATTAGTTTACTATGCATCCAATTAAATACTTTACATAAGGTAGATGTTATAGCTATGAAAGTATTTCTTGCTATTTAGTCTTAATACTTGTCTTGTGTCTTTTGAACTCTAAAGTTCTATGTTAGTCTCTCACCTGGAGCCGGAATTGCGAAATCAGATGAATCAAAGAGGCGATAAGTCACAATATGTTTATTTTAATAAGGGTTTATAAATCAATTTTAGTGAATTTTAAACTTTTAAAATTTAACAGGATTGCACATGCCATAGTAATAGTTATAACAATCTGATAGTGAATATACGCGTATTAAGCTATACGTATATCTTAAATGTGTAAACTGTGATTTGCTAGGCAGATTAATAAGGGTTTTCCCTGGTTTGTGTTGCAATGCTGTCATCTTTACGATTCGAACCGTAGCCTGATACAGTACTGTATGTTAGTTATCTGGATGGATTTTATTAAAACCTTTTACGTTGCGTTGCGTTGATGTTGTTTGATAATAAACAATCAGACTATGCTGCTACTTAATCCTATCTTCATAGTCGATTACGAAATACTATTATTATGATTACTTTTTAAGAAAATTGACCTTGATTTACTATCATTTATTAAAATCCATTATTTACATTATATCGCATCTAATTACGGTTGTAACGGCCTGTAATCAACGCACAGTCATGAATATAGGTTCGCTTTCCGCACATTGCAGACACCTCGTGGTAAGTACTACAGAAAGTACACTAAAATCATACCGTAACTTTTGAGGCCAGAGGCGATGGCTACAGTGCAGTAGTATGAATAATTGAGTACATCTATATACTGTATACTGTACACATTTCGGTAAACTGTTTGTCTTTCTACAATATTTCGTGTTGTGTGAATTGCGAAAATCTTAAACGTTCATTCAGAATGATTGGATCAAGTCGATTATAATTATTATTACTAGTGCAAACTCCCGTCGCTTTGCTGCGTATCCGTGTACCGTACTGTATGCTGTACAAAAGTACTAATGTACTGTACACTACATACTGTAAGACGTAAAATAAAGTTACTATACTGTACACTGAGTGTACAGTACTGTACAGTACTGTACCATTATGCAAGAACAGTCGAAGCACATAGTACTGTAATAGTAATAACTTTGTACTTTGCCATCCAAAAGTTGGAAACGAAAATAAGCACGTTGTGCAGTGTACACTACAAGTACTGTACTGTATGCACAGTACTGCAGTTTCAGGCCCAGGGTTTATCGTCATGGATCTCAATGAACCTCTGCGATAGGAATTCTACAGTACAGTATGTTCCATCCCATCACTTATCCATTGCCGAAACACCGGTAATTTTGTTGTCCCTGCCATCACGATGCGCATGGCATCGTACAAATCGAAAGATCGGATGATCAATGTGTTAACCAATCGAATCGAATAGAATGACTATCTGCAGTTGCGTCACGTGTTATCCTTATTATAATGTAAATCATATCATAGCTAGAGTTCATATCATATTACTGTACTGTAACATTACAGTACACTGAGTACAGTAATATTACTATTATTATTTGTGCACATACAGTACTTTACCGTACAGTACAGCACAGCAGTTATGAGCTAGTACAATAGTGTACGCTCCAGTATACACACCATGGAGTTAACCTACTAGAATTAACTCTATGATACACACTTTGAGATTTTTTCTTTTGCAGTACAGTATGATAAAAGTTCAACAGAGAACCTGCACAGCGTACAGTACAGTACAGTACTGTACTGCACATTCATACTCAAGTTTTATACAGTACAGGATTGTACTGTACTATACAGTACACAGTACAAACTACTGTACTGTACAATGTTTCATTCAAATTTAAAGCTTGCTGTGCGCGGAGAATTCAATCATCTTCCATCTCGACCTGACCTGAATTAACTTCCTCTAAACTCTCAATCGAGAATTACCCGCACTGAGTGCATATAGTAAAAGAGAAGGATGAATAACGAACAAAGACTACAGTATCACAGCGTGGCTGATTTGGCTATTTATGGAGTAACATACGTACTTACTGTGCACTTATTACGTCGTCTAATGCAAGGTTGTAAGCCTATACAGTTAAAATTGGTCAAAATAGTTTATAATGTTATAATGTCTGCCTTCTCCTTATGGTGTTTCATTGGTGTCTCTCGCGCACTTTATTCCAATTGGAAACGTTATAACCTACAAGGGTCTCTATATTTTTGCGATCCAGAAGGCAAGCTACTCGAGGGCATGGATAATTATTTTTATGTATTTTATCTTAGCAAATACATTGAATATATGGATACTCTATTTCTAATATTAGCTCAAAAGTCTGAAATTGACGTTAAGTGGGTTTTGCATGTTTATCATCATTTTGTTACACCGAGTATTTCCTGGTCTGCTTGGCATTATCCAGTATCCAGTTCCTGGCTAGGACCTTTCAGCAATAGTTTCGTACATGTTATCATGTATGCCTACTATGCCACTGCTATAGTTGATCATCGTATTAGAAAATGGGCAAGTTGGGTTACAGTCATTCAGTTGATTCAGTTCACGGTGGTGTTAATGACAATGGTAGGCCTGGCTGTAACAGGTCGCATGTGCATGGGAAATATTTATACTTATGTATGGCTAATGCTGCAATATGCAGTTTTTCTGATCCTTTTCATATTGTTTTTCTCGAAAAAGTCTGCTAAGCAAAAGCTCTCTTCTAAATTGAAGGATGATAATACTGTATCTAAGAAAATAAAATAAAATAGCCGTTCCAGAGATCAGTTCGTTGAAAGTGAATAATGAATACTGCAGAAGCGACTTTCGGCCGTTGGAATCATTGCGTTCTTTTATATAATGCTCCTCTTAAAGGGCTATGTTGACCGAATGCCGTTGATTTATACTTCTGTGCTGGTGTATGGTAAACTGCGGTGGAGTTTAGTTTCACTTCAGTCTCTAGCACGTAGCTATATTTCAGCTACTTTACAGTATATATAGATTTGTATCTGTCAAAATGTAATGATACATGTTCGTGTGGTGTTTGTTTTTATCAATACTTCGATTAATTAATTTTTAAGTTATGTTCTATGAAGTAAAATATGGACTTAATAATATTTCTTGTAGCCGGGTATTAAAATGCTTGAGCTTTCTGGAGTATTTATGCAGCATTAACCCGAGCATTCATTTTTTACCTATCTGATTATATTATTGAAATAATCATTATGACACCTTTGTCGCAAATGCATGCCATTTGAAATAGTCCCAAAGGACATTTTGTAATAGCTTCATAAATCATGTTGTATGGAAGGCCCTGATAAAGTCGTTATAAGAAATTAGCTTTTGTACGCTATACGTACAGTCAATATTTCGATATCCAGCGTTAGAGCCATCACTAATAAACAAGTACTACGTCGTGTACGTGAAGAAGTATGATCTCCATTCGGTCTTTTCATTTAATAAAAGTTCTCAGCTTTTACCAGTACTGTAGCGGTTTTAAAATGGCAAATGATACAGCATATACTATAGCACAGTAAGTGTAGCCCTGTATCTTTGCAAGTGCACATATGCAAAGATTACAGTAAATAAAGGCAACAGCAGTTTGCTCTTGAGTTATTTTATTGTTACTGTCCATTAATATATATACGCATACAAGCAATTAACTAATGCTTGTCAAGCACTTTACTTGACTGAACCATGTTAGGTCCTAGACTGATGAGGACTACAGTATTAAAAAAATGTACAGTAGCGCCTAAAATGGATATTACAACATTTTTCTACGCATTTTATTAACTTATGAAATCTGGAAAGGAGTCTTAAATCAGTAAATGCTTCAGATATGAAAATATACCTGTAAAGTGCGGAATGCATAGAAATAGAAGATGCCGAGTTACGATAAAGCATAACGTTATCGTCATCGAATTTACTGTGGTTTAGTAGCAAAGTATTTACAACAGTGTTCATGAACTGTGACATAAGTAAATGTTTAGATTTCAGCTGTCAGATCCCAATAGTCTTATTTGTTCTTTCAAGTAGTCATCAAATGCGCTATCGTCCAATTCAGCGGCAGTTAAATCAAAATTGTTAGAGATAGAGTCTAAGGTCCTGTCGTAGTCATCATAAAATAGTGCCTGATAATAATTGAGCGCCAAAAAGTCACAAGGGATGATAGAAATTAGTTGATATCGTGTCATAAAAGCTCTATAAGGTTCTAACCATAACATGGAATTAATACAGTAGTTCATAAAGTATTTTATCCATTTAAAGTTTTAAAATATCATGGTTAATGTAATGAAATCGTGCCATACCTGCATTTTAAAATAAGCTTCTATACTGGCATTGAAGTATTCCCGATAATTCCGACAAAAGCTTTCTACGTCCTATCGATAAAAGTGTCTAGTCGTTGCAATACTACTACACCAAATATGAGTATAAAGTGGTGTCAATTACAGTAATTACCTCTAGTAATGCCTCGTGACTTTTTTCGTATTCGGCTTTCACTCGTGCTAACGCTTTTTCATTCTAGATGAAAACCGTATATTAATACAGCACGGCATCATGGACATACTTAATACTTCGAATGATTGCTGCAATGTCGTTAACTTAGTTTACTACGTGTATGACAAAGTTAGATTAGTAAGTTAACCAAGCCGTTGAAGCGTTCGTAGCAATTGTTTGAAACCTTGTATTTGAATACCTGTTCTAGCTTAACATCTTGCTGTGGAGAACGTGCTTTATCGATTAATTTATCGACTTTGGCCTGTAATTTTTCACATTCCTATATTAAAATGTTAAGAGAACATGTGGTCTACGGTATCCTTATACTGTAACAATACGAGTATAGCAGTAGCTACTACCTTAAATGTGCCATCGAACTTTGCAATAGCTGCATTTGCGTGGGGAAAAATTGAATTCAATCTTTGACGTGGTATAAGTAACAAAAATGATTTGCTTAATTTTCTCATACTAGACTTCTCTGTAACTTTCTAAGCAGTATCGAATATTACCTGTGGAGAGGCTCAGCAATAGTCTTCCGAAAATTATAAATCTACACAAAAATTAACATACTCTTACGAATTGAAAAATTCGCTGTCGTAATACATTCGTGCATATTGTACTTTAAGAGGAACTTTCGGATATTAAACGCTAATCAAATAGCCATGTCCATTTAGTTTTATAAAGTTAATACGCTACATTACCAATCCTTCAGCTGTGTGGTGTAGACTTTCCTTAAGAATATCAACGTCATTAGCCTAAGAAAAAATTAATAGCGTCACTTCATATTAATGAGAAGCATTGAGTAGATCTTAAGGTGTATTATCTAATTATAATATTAAGCCAGAAAAAGAATGATCATCGTGTCAAATTGAATAGTTCGTAAAATTATTACATTCCTCTCAGTTTGTAATAGATACTAACTTCAGAATCTAGAATTGATAACTGGGTTTATCTGATAGTGAACTAGTTATAAAGTGGAATAGTGCGCGCAATATGATCAAGCAATATTTTCTATCAGCTAGCCAACAGAATTGTGCTTACTAAGCGATACCAAATGCAATATAATGTAAATGAACTGATCAGCGATTATCTATTAACAGATCTATTGTAATAGGTTCTAGAAATGTGATCTGATTATAAGATGCAACAATGTACTGCATATATTCAAAAGTTTGCTTGTAACACCGTACAGTCAGTTCACTGTTTCAGTTCGCGGTTATGTCATTAGTTCGACTGTTTTAGCCGTCAATAAATCTCGCTATTACTAGCTTAATTTGGCTATCGCATTTTTTAATTGTTTCAAAGAAATTTCGCAGAGAAAGATCGAAGGATTATGTTCAACTTCTACAAATACACAGTCCGCTGGCTTTGCGTAGTATAAACTACTTTTGCTAACCACAATCACAGAACGTAATGTTTCTTAGAGTAGAGTAATATAATGATAATAAAAATGATATTAACATTCGGCGTCAGGAGTGTTAGTACATAACAGCTCATAGTGTAGTACTGTCCTTAGATACATGCGATAATTTTCGTGTAATGCTACTTATGGCTGGCTAAAACCTTTAACTTCAATGTATTGTATAGTAAAGCACCGTAGGAACAATCTAGGATTTAGTTTTGAATTTTAAGTGTAAGATAAGCAATAGTATTCAACAGACATTGGATTATTAATATGTGATGCTATAAGATTAATTAGTGTTGAATCACATTAGTGATTACATTAAGCACGGCATTTTAATTTATCTAATCTGTATTGCTTTAATTAAACAAGCTACTATCGAATGCATCCCATATATATATATACACTGTTGGGATGTAAGGATATTATTGAGTTATATTTTAAACATGAAATAGTTAATGTAATAAGAGAAATATAGTGATTGAAGTACCAATCGATCGTTTGATTTTCCAACGCAGCTATGCACATCGCATAAGCAGTCAAAGACTTGCTCTTCAATTTTCATGGTTGCTGCAAAGGAAGATAAAACAGGCATACTCATGCATCGTAATAATAATTTGATTTATATTTCGATTAGATTTACGTAATTATGAGCAGTCTATGCGATAAATTCTCATTTTTAGGTTATTATTCTAAAAGTACTATGCAAAGTGCCCAGAAAGGTATAATGCTAACGAATTCCACTGTAAATAATACATCTAAAGGTACAGCTAACAATGCTTTGAACCTTTCCCAACGTCAATGCATTTCTTGCCATCCTTTAATAGCTTCTTTGCACAGCTTTCCACGCTAAAAATTGAATAATGACACTTAAAATCCTTACAATATTGCAGAAGTCACTACATTTTATGCCTCTGATGCTATTGATACAATTAAAGCATACTGCGCACTACTTGCCATCATTGCTATTTTCAGTAGTAATATTTCTTAATATGCAGTGTAAGAACTCAGTGTATACTTTTATGGATAACTGCGGCTAACGAATATACTGTCATAGACTACTAAAAATACCATGATGTACTTTTAGTAGTCCATGATACTGTACGCTGTTTAATATAGTGTACAGTATGACTAAATGCAATATGCAGAAATTTACTGTATAGTACAATTACTACACTACAGCATGGTACTACTTTATGATTATACAATATTGCACTGTGTGCATGATGGTGATCCATTTACGCCTACACGAGTTTACATCACTTTACAACATAAAATAAAATAAAATTAATTTTATTACTGTGAAGCGACAGCAATTTTATCATTGTACTTACTGTTGTAATTCATTACAGTATTCATCTAACCGCCTGTCTCCCTATACAGTAAACGAAATTAAAAAAATTATTATGATTTATAGAGTGATACGAAGGTGGCATTCCTGTTCTATTTACGCGATATAAATTCTATCTTTGTTATTTATTGCGGCATTATCAAAAATTGTTGATTGGATGGATCTATGAATTGTGTTTTGGTCAGTAGTTCAGTGTTGCGAAATTTTGTACTGTATTATTTGGTGTTCAACGTATAAGGAACATATTTAGGATAGCCATCTGATCAGTCTATCTGTTCATTTTCTTTTAATTTATGGCTTTGTGCGGATTAATATCTTCACGTTCATTTGAACAGGTAATTTATTAATCGGGATTGTTATTACACAGGCGCATTTTCGTGCTGTGGTACTGTACAAGCAAAACATCATCTACCAATACAAGTCATTGCTATCGGATTTCGATTTATTAACTTACACCAATATAACGTTTGTTTAGAACAAATCCCAATTTAAAGGGCATACTAAAGCACTTTTTGTCCGCTATAATATCTCTTTGGAACGATATCAATTCACGTTTGTTGATAGGATTGGATGACTCTGAAATTTCTGAAAATTTCTCTCGTCTTCTGTCGACATAAATTGAGCAAGTCTTGATTAAATGAAAGAAGTTACCTTACTGTATGGCTGTGCTATACAGTACAGTACTGTGCTCTAAACTGCAGTATACAGTACAGTATACAGTATAGTTTAGTAGTCGTTTCAGCAATTACAGTAAGCCTCGGCGACGTCCTATCCGTTCCGAGTCCCAGTCTTTGAGGTTAGAATTATTTTATTTATTCTTGATTTTGTTTACAGTTGCACTATAGTCGTATTACTAGTGTACAGTACTGTACGATAATTTTCTGGCATTTATCGCCAGAAAATCAACAAAAATACAGTATTTCCCCCCCGCAACTAAACCAAGGTGCTAACTAGTACTAACCGCCGGCACTTAGTTTAGGTAAATTACTTGCTGTGAGGTAAGTACGGTGGCCCAAAATGGATAACTATATTCCAGAGCAGAATACAACAGTACAGTACAGTATGTACTGTACAGTACTATACTGTACAGTGTACAGTACATTGCACAGTACAGTACTGTACAGTACTGTACTGGTACTGTACTGTTCTGAAAAAAGAAAGAATTTTCCCAATAAATTCTTTCTACAGTACTACAGTACAGTACAGTACAGTACTGTACTGTACAGTACTGTATACTCAGCCTACAGTACATGATTGCATCACGCCGGTCATTCTTATGCAATGTACTGTACACTGTAATAGTACTGTACTGTACTGTAGTCATAGACTAAAGAAGACCTGGATCATAAAGTAGAAAAAAAAAAAAAAAACCCTCAAACTACAGTAGAACTTATTTATTTCTAGTAGTAGAACGTACAGTATAGAGCGCACTGCTGATTCTTACCAAGCTAGAGCAATGGCTACTGATTATAATATTCGATTGCTATGACTGTGACTGATAATGCATGTTCGAGTAGGAGTTAGAGCATAAAGATTGAACAGTTACCTTAAGGGTTCATTCAATATTTATTTGATAATGAAATGCTGTATACTTCTTTATTCGAAAGATTCAACTAATCAGCAGCAGATTTAATCACCGGATGTACTGTACCGTTAACTGTACTGTATTGTATACTGTACAGTGTACACTGTACAGTACTGTACCGTGCTACAGTATACTGTACTGTACATCATTATTTGACTACTACTCGCCACCAAATCAATAAATTCAACTGTGGACTATATACGTCTGATCAGTTCTTCCATTGATTGTTAATTGTTAATTGAAGGAAAATGTTTACGAAATATGGAAGTAGTCAAATAGTGAAAGGCATATTCCGACGTTGTGTTGGAACTTCTACTGTTCGGATGTGTAAGCCTTCAAAGGTGGAGAGACTATCACCATCAGAAGAAGTATTTGAGGCTGAAGACCGTTACGGTGCTCATAACTATGCACCCGTTCCTGTTGCCTTGGCACGTGGTAAAGGGGTAAACGTTTGGGATGTTGAAGATAAAAAGTATTACGATTTTTTAAGTGGTTATTCATCACTTAATCAGGGTCATTGCCACCCTAAAATTGTCAATGCTCTGAAGGAACAAGCTGAAGTATTATCCCTGACCTCTCGGGCGTTTTATAATGATAAGCTCGGAACATATGAACGTTATATAACTTCATTGTTCGGCTACGATAAAGTTTTACCAATGAATACTGGCGTTGAAGCTTGCGAAACTGCTGTCAAACTGGCTCGTCGGTGGGGATATGACGTGAAGGGCATCCCGGCAAATCAGGCTAAGATTATATTTGCAGAAAATAACTTTTGGGGACGAAGCCTGTCAGCAATTTCTTCATCAACCGATCCAGAAAGTCGAGGTGGATTCGGGCCTTTCATGCCTAATTTCGAAATCATACCCTACAATGACTTACAAGCTGTTGATGTAAGTGGTACAGTTTTATAGTATTCTGAAATATTGCATTTATGGATTTACTAATTAATTTACTGAATATTTCAATTCAACACTATTCCATGCTGGTATAAACTTTACATTCGTTGTGCTACACTGTATATGCCACGGTCCATGTTATATACTCTAATGTTATAAGAGTCTTTCTACCGACATCGACCCAGCCCCTTTCTTGCTTACATTTTTGAGTTATGATATAGAATGTACAATGTACATTTAGTTATACAGTAATTATTTAACCTACGTATTAATGAATTGTTGTGCACAATATAGTTGTACACTTATACCAAGGCAGTTAAGCACCTACAAAACGGGACTGCACTTAAAAGTTTTTCACTGTTATTATTATTAGTACAGTATATTCATTGGTCATATCATTTATATCTTGTTTTCATTAATATTGAATGTCATGCCATACATTCGCAGTCGACTTTAGGCGCACTTTACAGCTTATTGTAGTCGCCATCAGAGCGCGGACGAATCTGTTCTGTTATAATTCACTATGGAGATTGAGCGTATGTAGTAATACATGTAAATAGCATTTGAATCTCGATACCGTACAGCAAGGAACTACTACCTAATAGAAAAGATACCCTGATATAACACGATATCACACTACATCAATTTAGAAAGATCGGACCTTCAATAGGTGTATGTGTTATATGTACTGTTCTTATAATGTACATTAAAAAGTTATAAATTGGTTGTAAGTGAATATGTTTGAGGAAAATTAATGATTCAGCTCCGATATGATAGTACGGCAACAATATTTTCCCTTGCCTTTAACGAACATAAA
Source organism: Trichoplax adhaerens (assembly GCF_000150275.1). NCBI lineage: Eukaryota > Metazoa > Placozoa > Uniplacotomia > Trichoplacea > Trichoplacidae > Trichoplax > Trichoplax adhaerens. Next base: position 151,631 of record NW_002060950.1, on the reverse strand, counting down.
TCTAAACAATCTTAATTGACTTTGGATTTAGCAAGTGACGTGAAAATCGTAGAATCAATTTCACTAGTACTCGAAGTTGGATTGGTTGGAGTGTTATTTATGAACTTCTTGTGGATTGTTTTTACAGAAGGCTTTATCAGATCCTAATGTAGCGGGCTTTATGATAGAGCCTATACAAGGAGAAGCCGGCGTGGTTGTGCCTGATGAAGGTTACATTTCCAGTGTTCGTCAGCTTTGTAATAAGCATAATGTAAGACATTGAGTATCAGGATTAACAATATTCTAGCTCATACTATTATCGTACTTTCATGTGCATTACTAAATCAGAAGCTGATAATACTGGCAAACTAGTAATTTGATAATACTTACTGTACTTGAAAATTTAGCGACTGTGATTTCTAACAACAGGTACTCTTCATTGCGGACGAAGTGCAGACTGGTCTAGGTCGAACTGGAAGGTAGTACGAATTGTCCGAATTAAATTACAATAATATATTTTTATATAGATTTTCAGATATTTATGAAGTCTTGACTATATTTTGTTATATAAAACCTTATTAAAATGACTGACTCGCTTGTACTGCTACTAACGGATGGATAAATACCGTGTAGGCTATGTAATCTGGTATAGTTGCTATATTTTCTTACGTTATTCTAGTAGTACGAGTAAGCTCACTTTCACCTACTAATATGTAGATTTAACGTTTGCTTCTTAATGTTCAGGTCACGATAATAGTGTTCTGTCAATAGATGTCTTAACCATATTTAGTTTCATTTATACGATCAGCCGTTACTAATTTCAACTGCGAATTTCGGTCGTAGACGTCTATGCTGTGATCACGAAAATGTCCGACCTGATATAGTGACACTTGGTAAAGCATTATCTGGTGGTGTCTATCCGGTTAGATTTAACAAGGAGCTGTTGATTATATTATTATTTACTCACTTTCTATTCGATTACGTGAAATAACTTACTTTTAAATGCATATGTAAGCCCGCATACAATTAGCCCCGTTTTCTTTGAATTCATTTCATCAATTTATATCCATAGATTTCTGCTGTTCTTTGTGATGATGAAATTATGCTAACAATTAAACCAGGACAGGTATTTGCTAATTCTTAGCAAATTTTTCAGTTAGGCTGAGATAGGATTCATAATATTGCTATGCCTTAGACATGATCTTTCAGATGTTATTATTTAACTATCATTTTAACAATAGCATGGCTCAACGTATGGAGGCAATCCTCTTGCTTCTGCTGTAGCTATAACCGCTTTGCAGGTACGTTGTGTGTAGATACTAAGTCAATCGTACTGATATTTAGGTGATTGTTTTGAACATTTAAAGTTTTATTAGCTGTAGAATATTGTTAAGCTTATTAATTTTGCTTACAGGTCCTCGAGGAAGAGAAATTAGCTGAGAGAGCCGAGTATTTAGGTTCAATGTTACAGAGTGGATTACGGGAATTAAATCCCGATATCATATCGTTGGTAAGAGGAAAGGGGCTGCTACAAGCAATTGTTATTAACAATAAACAAGGTACATACGGAAACGTTGCTGTACTTTTATACTTACGCACTAGTTATGGATACACGATTTTCATCGTTAATGTCTTGCAAGATATTTATAATTATAATCATTATCTCGGTAGATATTAATGCTTGGGAAATTTGTTTACGCTTGCGAGATAACGGTCTGCTAGCCAAGCCGACACATGGTGACAAAATTCGATTTGCACCGCCTCTTGTAATGACGGAAAAAGAGCTAAAGGAATGTATCGACATTATTGGTGAAACTATAGAATCCTTCGCGTAAACCGGTGCAGCGTACTAACATGGCTCTCTTAAATTGAAATTATGTTAATCCTATTAAATGATTTTATGAAATAAGAGATAAGATATCAATATTCTATATTATAATTTGCAAAGCCGTTTGAATATCACAGAAATGAACTTATTTCATGACTGTTTCACACAATTTAGTATTAAAAGACACGCGTATTATGGAATACCACGTTTTCCTTCTTTAGGTAATTTAATAATATTACATGTACGTGGATCGCGTATTGCTGCAAATAATTTTGCAGTTCTTTATAAATTTCTTAATCGGCAGGAGTTAATTAAAATGCATTGTTAATCTAAATAGCAGGCTAAAGAAAATAAATCTTAGTTTTCAATTAATTTTGCTTGCGCTACCGATGATGAGATGTGACTTGTTCGTGCAGAGATAGTATTAGCCCTGCTCATACTTCCATTTATTCAGGTACTAGAATAGCTATCAAATGCATTACAATTACCGGTATGTTCTCTTGCTACATCGCATTCGTCGACAGCTAGGCTCTGACCTAAATTATCATCTATCCATATTACAAAAGGCTGTTGTATCGTTCGCAATTGCAAATGTGCATTGAGTAGCATGTAGATTTCTTCTCCGTTACTTCTGAATGCCAAAACGGCCGTTGATCAAAAACCTAAGTTCTTTGTAAAGTGCGAATACCGTAAAAATATGTTCATCGGGAATTTCGATACAAGTAGCCAAACGCTCGGCAAATTACTAGTATATTTATTTACATAGTAAGGATGGTAAATCGCTTTGTACACTTAGGACAGAATATCGGAAATATTTGCGCGTCCAATAATTTGTAGTGTGTTGGAACTCAGTATAAACGCCCATTTTAATAGCAAGATGAAAGTTTCCATTGAACTTTCATGGTTTCCAGTATTTCTTAGCTGGGCATCCATTCGAAAAATACTGAAAACGTGTGTAAATTAAACATAGTTGCTTACTGTATGTAGGTTGGGTTCTATCTAAACTTTATAAAATAGACCAGTATTCAAGCAGTCGTAAAGTAACATGAAAATGCATGCGTAGGAATGGCTGTTGCAACAATTGTAGCATTGTGATATGAAAAGAAGTCCGTAGTATTTCTACCTTGGGAAATAACGCTTGTAAAGAGTAAAGATACAGAAGTAGATATGACACGCCGCAGCAGTCTGGGATGATAGTAGATGGTTGATAATAGAAATAAGACTGCAAATATAATCTGATACTCTATCATCAATTTGAATGAAATTTCTTTTACCTTGTATTCTCACTCAAGCACGTCCTAGTGGTCCAGAAACTGCATTACTATTTACAGATTTTGTCGTGCTGAGTCACAAGTAAGCAAATAAGTAACCAATTACGGAATCTTTAACAGTATACTAGGTGCATCTAGTGTAGCTTGCATATTTTTGACAGGTGAACTACTAAAGGCGTAGATAAACGTTATAAAGCGCTTCTACTTTCAAGATATCTTACGAAATTGAAACTTTATGATGATTTCCTATATCTCATTTAGAATATCAAGAATTTCTGATATCGCTAAGCTAACTCCTACGAGGGTCAAATAATTTGTGAATGATGATTGCATTGTGTATAGGCAGAAACATTTTCTTCTTCTGTATTAATAACTACAGCTTGATATGATTAGGCTTTACTGTATAGCACCTTTGCAGTATCTATATATATAGTCATATTTTCGATGTTACTAAAATATACGCGTATACGGCTTCATTATTTCAGTTCCATATTTGAAGGGCAAATCATTAGATTGGCATGTTTAGGAAGGCAATAAGTTGCATCATTTGTTCAAAGTCAATAGATTAATCATTTAATTTAAAGTTTAGTGAGAGAATGCTATACATACTTGATACATTATATTACCCATTATTTAGTAAATTAAACGTTACCGCATTAAGTAAAATAGTATTATTTCTAGTTTTGGAATGAAGTATTGAATTTTTGATATAAATTATGCTTCCCTTCTAATGTAATGATTACAATTACCTGACCTATTTGTTACCAAAATTATTCTAAAATCCAATTACTTTAGTAGAATCGAGGATATTAAAAGCATTATATCATCATTTTCAGGTATTTTATCATAATGTGACGATATCTTATTATTAAATTATCGATGTACTTTGCCAATCTAAGAGTGTTTGTTGCCGATATTTCTGTTATGTAAGATTGCGAGTTGCATTAAATGACACTTTTACCGGAATATGCGACACAAAAACAACGACGATTTATGTAATCAGTCATTACCTTTACTGATGTAAAGTAATTAATCAGAAATACCTATACTGAATATTTATAAGTATGACTAAATCAGATATTTAATTTCTTGCTTCTAAGATCTATACAATGTCCAAAGAATATGTATGAACATCAAGAAACATGCAGAAAGCTTAATAGTTTCGATAATTTTATAAAGTATAAAGTAAAAATAAAGAAATACTACGGCATACTTTAACTTAAACCATTTAAACAATTATACTATATTTGAGATTCTGGTATAAAGCTAGTATATCGACTAGTGGATGGTTATGTTCTTAGATCTTGAGATAATACTATACACTATGCTCATATAGTTGTTTTTTTGCCATTATGATAAACAACTAAACTGATTACGAAAATGGGATGTGCTTTGGACTTATTTATTAACTTACATTCTGAGTTTCCTATAAGCAACTTCGAGGTGCCTAAGATTACAATATTAAACATTCTCGTAAATGCTTGTATAATCTTATCAATAAAATAATATTAACAACTCTAATAAGAAAACAGGAACGAACATATGACTTTTGATATATAAGAAATGGAATGAACAGGAAGTTGCTTGTAAATATTACATGTCAATCAATCTTGGTATCCGTAACATTAATGATAAAAGTCTTAAGTTGATCTTCAAGTGTAAGACCTAACAATCGCTTACCATTATAAAACTATTGCAAGTTTATGCTTAATTTACTATCTAGAAGTAAAATTTATAACTGTTTCTTTGTTATTTCAAGTAAAAGTAATGAAAAAGATTTATTTTTTGACGAGTTGTAATTGAATGAAATCTCCAAGCAGTTGACGTAACGGAGATCATAAGCATTATCAAATTTTAATTTTACTGTGTGTACTGGCGCTATGGTATGAATTAGCGCTCATGCCAAATATTCATCAAATTATGGGAAGAAAATTTCTTTGTAAATATCTATATTCAGTAGCTGGTCACAGATTTGATTCTGCTCATAACAAAATTTGCATATACAATTGATTCGAGTTTATAATCATATTTTTTATAGCGAATAGGAATGCTTCTATTTTTATTAAATTATATTAAAAAATTATACCTATTCATGACTTAAATTCTGATAAGTAATTATCATCGTGACTAAAATGAAAAAGAAAAGAATGCATACGTATTGAAACTGAAAACTTCTTAATATAATTTATTATTATTTTTTTCTTCATTGTTATACCATTCACAAAGCATATTGTTCATTGATGGTATTATCTATTGTTGGTTGGACAATTTCCGGGCCTGAAACAGTTCCTAAAATAACTAGGTGCATTTTTATTTTTTAACCTCTTTTCAAAGTCATGTATTATGTAAGACTTTTCAACTTACAATTAAGAAAATAATGATTAGTATTTGTATCGATGACAAGGATATAGCTTAACCGTATCTGCTTTGCTATTATGAATTTCATTATAAAGTAATTCCGATTTATTTTCGATTGCTAGATTATTTATTTGGAATATTAGCAACGGTTTTGGTGGATTTTTACGGTAACTTATTATTTTCTCTACGATGCTCATTGTATTTTATAAATCTAACGTTAGAAATATTTAATTCTATTTAAATGTATTAGGTTGAGTAATTTATAATTATTTTTTTTGTGAATATATTTCCAATATTACCCTTGATCAGTCGTCGGATAAAAAGAATTGTTTAACACATAATAGCGGATAAAAGAGGCGTAGAAAGCTATGGAAAATGTAAAAATAAATTCATATAAATAACGATTATAGTAAAAAAATAGTAATGATAAATAAAAGATCATAAATAAATATTAAGGAACCAGTCAACTTACTGTTTTGCATTTTGCCTGCATTAAAAGCTGTTTATATCTCAATCATTATTTAATATTATAAATTAAATTAAATGTTTAAAAATACTTTCTGCTCTAGTACAATGGGAAATAAAAATGGCAAAGTGCTATATTTAGATAGTAATAGTATCGATATTACGATAATAGTGTTAAATGCGGCAACAATAATTAAGAATACCTTCAAGATTACACATTTAGGAAATCAATACAAAATTGCCAAAAAGTTTAACACAAGAGGTATATTGCACGAAATGGAATCTCGCATTATTTATTACAATCTTTTGATACTTTTGTAAATACTTCGCCAGAAGCATGCGCTGCCGCTCTAAGTTTTACTACAATATCTCGGTCATCTAAAGTTTCCTGTATGTTAAACACTGTATCCTAATTCTGGAGTGAATCGGTATTATTGTCATAGAGGTAAAATCAAACCTATTTGGCTCTATGATTGTTAACAACTGACCACACCTACCTATCGCAAATACCAGAGCGCACCCTATAAGTAAGTTTTCAAATTTTTATGTCACACATGTACGTGTAGGTGGGTTTTTGGCATTAAATAAAAAAATTTAGGGATTTTAATTAATGTGAGGTCTATAAATTAGAAATAGATGTTATACTTTAAGTTTCCTCGAATATGTAACGCGTCTATATTTGACAATGCTCGTATATTTAAAGTGTGAAGGTTAAATTTAATGTAGTAAAAGGATATCTCAGCAGCATTTGCATGAATTTTGCAATATTTTTGAAATTGCAACCGATATTTAGTGTTATCAAGGTAAGCATGATCCTGGGAGCACTACTAATAGTACTTATTAATGTAGTAACATACTCGCTAATCAATCCAGATAACTAACTTCAAATATCTCGTTAACTTTAATTTTAAAATACTATTAGCTATAAGTACTTAGTGATTAAAAATTGATAACTGACACGTATACCCTCATATTGAGCAAAATTATTTAAAGCTATTAATAACCAATATAATATATTATCATTCGCAGTTCTCCCCAAAATTTTACTCCCGTAAAGTAAAAATTCAGGTAGTATAGAGATGTATATTAAATATTAAGATATTCTTTACTGTAATTGACGAGACATTAGGTGTAATCAAGCTACTTAATACTAAAAATTATATTTATTATTATCTTATTAATAAAAGTATATTAGCAGCAAAACATTGCAGTTTTCGGTATATCTAGTGCAAATTTTGAAAATATATCATGAATAGAAAGTTATCATTTCTAAGGAACAACCTGCCTTTAGTATAATAGTTAAACAGTTAGTAATACTGTGGCTAAGTAAAACCTTTTGGTTTTAAAAAATATTAATTCCTGAACCCTAAAGAAGATATTTTTATTTTTCATATTATAGCACTGTGCTTCACTGAAACTCTGTTTTCAGGATTTATAGTTAAAATGATAAATTACAAGCTTATGAAAAGCAAAAATAAGTTTTGCCATTTGATCAATGGATAGTGACTGCAGATAAACAAAATCCGATGAAGGCAGCATTACATGACATTGCAGGTATATTTTACAAATGCTATTGTGCATTATAACCGGATGAGATATCACTTTAGTATATGCATACGTCAAGTTATGCTATCGTAATAAAGGGTATCTATTTATTTACGATATTGTCAATTTATCACGCAAACATATATCGTAGACAATTTTTAAACTTAATCCATCTTGAACAGATGTAATGGATATACATTAAGGCAGCTCGATCTCAAATTTTAACTTTATTTTAAATATGCGTATTTGCGGTAAAACTTGTGATAGTAAAGCATAGTGGGAGATAAATTACTTGTCATTAAATTACGGCAACTACTACTTCAGTACTGTATATAACTTACAGTACTAGATCTTATGGTTCAGATTCTGATAGAAGCTAGATACTATAGACTCTCTATGTCTGATTTCTAGTACCTTCAATGGAGGAAATTGCGATTGCTTGCTTTCACAGTTTATTGGCGCTTGACTGATCGACGTTGATTTATTACCAGATGCAATATTTCAATAATTAATAATTGAGGGAGTACTTCTAAATGAATACGGTTGAAAAGATACCGTACAGTGACTGTAGAGGTAGAGTAGTGCATCAAAACTATTTGGATAGTCTTGATTACCGCTATTAAAATGTAACCATCCAAAAATAAATGTTTTTAAGTCGCAAATTCCCATGTTAATATTTTATGTCAATATTAGAATTACGTTTTTTTTCGTGCAGATATACTTTACTAGTTAATAATATCTCGCTTTACTTTAAATAGAAGATATATTCTGTGAGATACGAGTAGTCCCGGGTACTTAGAGCCAGCTTTAACAATATTAATTGTAATAGTAAGCATCTGTTTGAAACTTAGTATATTTATAAAATTCCTGTTTATGCCTGCACTTGTGCTTGCGTTTAGTTGTTAGCATTTGATATCAATAGAATGCGTAAGATTTCAGATTTTCTATAGTTTCAGAAGCGGCATAGTACAAATTTACTACATTAGTGTAATGTTGGGAGTTTATTTCATGTTCCTTTAGCTTTCAGAAACATACGGGACTAAATTTATTGCCAAGGGTTGACTTCACTGGCTTTTGAAGGGTAAGTGGTCGTCAAGAACTTTTAAGTTAGAGAATCAAAGTTTATTACATCTTGCTCAATCGTCTACAATCGATGGCTTGAAGTGCTGACGTCTGGGACTTTAAGTAAAAAGTTAAACATGATATCAGCGTTTTTATTATGCAAGTAAGAATTCTGCTGTTGCGTCGACAAAGGTTCATTTTGTTATAAGCAGTACTTTAAAATTTTCCAGATATGTGAGTTGAAAGGAGGCCACAACCTGTAGGCCTGACAATAAAATTTTAGTTAACGGCCTCCAAAGTAGCCAGCTCATCGCTAGTTATCAAAATAGCTAACATTAACATATGCATATGTGAACGTTACTGTACTATAAGTGAAATATTAACGCTTGATCATTCGCATGAATGATATGAAGTACCAAATTTGTAAGCAGTACAGTTAATGCTAAATTTTATTTTGTACAGTTCTAATTAAAGCTTTGCAGATATGCGAATCAACTATTGATTTTATGTTATGCAGGCTACGAAAAGAAATACTAATATGCTATATCGAAATCTTATTTTTCTTGTAATTTAATGAATCTTGTGTAAATGTATGCGCTCGAATATGCGGGAATACTTATAATAATTTATATGGTCTCGGTATAGGATATACCTGGCTTAATTTTACAATGATACTGTAGCAATTTACGAATTAATTGACTACCTAATCTATATGAAGGATATATACTGTGCTATACTAACGGTTCTTGATTCAGCCGTTGTCAAGTTAATATAATAGAATTTATAGTACAGAATAATAACGTTCGTAACAAGTAAAAATATGTAAATCAACTATCATATGGCTTCTTTGGTCTGTTGTTCAAAAATTCTAAGCTTTGTCATTGTACTGATATGTATTAAATTTTATCATAATATTTTAAAATTATCCCTTTTCGCCGTAGTTGTAAAGTGCTTTTACCTGCTACTACTGTGTATTCATCAGCCATTTTTATAACTTCTTGATCTCTTATCTGAAAGTTTTTCTGCTGAAAGATATTCCGTCAGATTCCAAAATGATGATGTTATCTCAATAAGCGTACTTTGTAGTGCATCTACGTATCATCCTATATCATCGCAAAAATTACGTGTTATTAATATAATAAATTCATAGCCGTAGTGCCTGCTCTTTATTACAGGGTTCAAATAAGTGCCGTATTTGATTCAGTGTCGATGATTCGAAACTTATCAATGGTACTAAATATCTATTAAAGATTTAGTTAAAACCTGCATTAAGTAAGCTATCGAATATAACAAATTACAACTGTGGATGATGCATTGGTGAAGTTATACTACTATTAATAAGTTTAAATTTATATACCTAGTTATGCGCAGTAGTGTTGTATATACGGTAAGAAAGGTTGTAGTAGAATCGTATATCATTTATTTTATGTGACTTTTGTCTTTTCTTAGTATATATCGATGATGAATAAAAGGGTATTGATTGAATGTATGACCTATAATACTGCTTGAAGAAATTTCTTGGAAGTTATATTCAACTGATAATAACCTTAATTTACTTATGCATAATTGAATAGCTGATAATAATATTAAATCAAATATTGATAGCTTTAGGATGTTATTGAAAGTTTTTGCATTGTCGACATTGTATCAGATAGAATAATGCTAACGTTGTTTCATTTTATCTTTGGTATAAATTTCACAATTGCGAGAAAGTGGGTGGGAAGAAAGAAAAAATTCCGGTCTTATGAAGTGAGTGTCAGTTGCTCTATAATTATAATAGTTTAATGGATATGTTAGATTTCCATTCAGGTTGGCGTCAATGACAAACTAAGTCCTTCTATATCAGCGCAACTGAGTTATCCGTGTTGCGGTATTTTACTCTTCTACTGCCTACGCAATATAACTTTATGAATGATAGCATACTCGAATAGTTGGCTATTCTAAATTTGATCTCATCATAAGCTTTCAAGATTTTTACTTTGTATTTTCCATATGCTTCATCGACTAAAACATAAAGGTTGGGATAGCGGTAATGAATTTCTAATTTACGGCTGATGACAAAGCCGGTAAGGCACGCCGATGAAGAGGGGTTAGTTAGCTGATAAGGACATACATAACCTAGAGAGGCATTTATTACTTATAAATATATGCGTGCATGCTTGGTTGTGGCATAAGTGATACACTCTATTGTCTCATAGTCTACTGTACTTTATATATATACATTCATATACGCACGTACTATCTGAGTATAGTGTACGTTCAATTAAATCATGAAGCATTTGAGTTCGTTTATCTTTTTTTTTGTCTGATATTGCCTTACATTATAGTAGTTCTATTGGCTGTTATCCATCTATATGTATCGTATGTCTATGTAGACTCAAGGCAACATAAATAGCTATCAATTTACAAAAAATGAACAAGAGCCTGAACAAAGGGCAGATGATGATAAATGCTGTAGGATGGCCGAAAGACTTTCTTCCCGAAATTGTTTTGTGCTCTTTCGATTTCTATGATATTATTTGCCCTTCCTCTCCTTTGTATTCGCTTTCTAAGAATAAAAATGTCAATCACTTGGTACAGCATTTTCGATCCACAGATCATTGGTACTTCTTTCCCACACCACTTCAACAGTATTAAGCCGCATACGGAATTAATTAAAACGTCACATTGACGTGTGCCCTAAAAATAGAAGACAGTTTATTGGGTAAATGTTAATAACCAACTTCCAGTAAAATAATCGGTTATTTTAAATAGTGGACCGCCCACGATTGCAGTTCAGTTTTAAGTATCAAGCATCTTGTTAAAAAGCCACCTACCTAATCATCGTAATTAGTTACTACTACGCTAATCTCAATTGCAACAGTCAACATCGGCTGGTAACGTGTGTTACCAATCTCACGACTTCTGCGTTATCGTTATCAGGGATTGATAACAACTTTTGATCTTGCTGGCCAATCTGCTTTATGATATCGCAACACTTGTCGTAATCGCTGCCTCGTTCAGGTTCGCCGGTTTATTTTCTTGGATTAAGACTGTTATCTTTGCTGTAGTGAGATTGATGGTAAACCGTAAATACGAATACTACCTCGAAGTAATATTTTCCATTGATGATCATCAGCCAAAGTCGGTGTCACATTTGGCAATAGCTATTTCCTCCCACTGCGCTATATTCAGCTAGAGTGTGCACTTAAAGGTAAGTCCAACTAAATCATACATCGTCAACTCGCCAGACGATTATAGTCTACTGCGTTGTGGTGACTGATAAGTAATTATAACTCCTTTTAAAAATTTCAGTTGATCACTAAGACGTAAGTAATACAGTAATGTATAGTGACAGTGTACTGTACAGTGTACAGTGGATATACAGAACATTATTGACATCATCTGCTAAGTAAACTGTACTAGCTACGATCGTATTGAGTAGTATTTACAGTACAGTACTGACATGTACTGTACATTGTACTGTATAGTGTACAGTACAGTAGACTGTAGCTATCGTGTACAGTACAGCATTGTACAGTACTGTACACTGCTGTACAGTACTGTATAACTTCTTAGCTGCAATACAGAATACTGTACAGTACAGTACTGTAAGTGCAGTCGAGTACGGTACCACACTGTGAGCCAAATTATTGATTCGTACGCCTGTATACTGTACACTGTACAGTACTGTACTGTACAGTAGGAGTTCTGCTATTATCCTGACCGCTGTACAGTACAGTGTATACTGTACACTGTAGTGTACAGTATACACTGTACTGTACTCACGCCTGAGAACCTGTAATTTACTATACTGTACTGTACGTACAGTACAGTACTGTATAGTTGGCATACTGTACAGTACAGTACCATAATTCCAATAACTGGTACAGTGTACAGTCTTGTGGACATCATGATGATCAGAGGACTGTACCGCTATCTTACGAGCTTTAGTACTGTACTGTACAGTACTAAAGCTCAGTGTTATTACTTACGGTGTACCGTACTGTATAGTGTACAGTACAGTACTGTACATTTTGTGCGCACTTAGCATTCTTCATACTGTACTGTACTGTACTGTACACTTGTACAGTACAGTACATTACTTTGTATGATGCAAAATATACTGTACAGTGCTGTACTGTACTGTATTTCTTGCGCCTGATACGTGATTTACAGTACTGTACTGTACAGTACAATACTCAAATTCGTGCTGTACAGTACAGTACATGTACTATAGTACACTGTCCAGCACGGTACTGTACTCTACAGTACTGAAGTTGAATTTTTTTTACTGCCAGTACAGTACTGCACTCAGAGTACTGTACTGTACTGACTACAGCACTGTACTGTACTGTACTGTACTGTACACTGTACAGTACTAGGCTATTTTGGACCACTATGAGCAGCACGGTGGTACTGTACGTAAAGCGTTTTGCTTCCATTTGGTAGTAATAACAGTTAATCTCTTATTTCGCTATATAGGGGAGATAGATCGTGTTTACACCACAAGGAATCGGAAAAAATAGCATAACATTTTCAACCTACTGTTATCTCATTTAATGGAAGCTTTGGACAACTTAGCTCAAGTTGCATCTGATCAGTTAGCATACACAACCGACTCGTCCAGCCTTTTACAACCTCCTTTAACCTCACGACCAATTTCTACTAAGGAAAGTAGCATTGTTACCAGCTGCACTACAACTACGATGGCTTCTGTTGCCGCAGATGTGTTGCCTGCTGAAGAATTACACGATACGTCCGGTGTTTATACAGGTACAGTAATATAATTTAGAATGTTACGTTGTTGTCCTGAATTGGAAAATGGTAAATTCAGGACAACGTATTATGCGATTGGATATATTCTGTATTTGAGTGTATTTTAGAGTACACTGCGTTGAATTCCTGGCTCGGATATTACATGTAACCGGTAACTTAAACTTGTATTGCGTTTTCTGCTATACTGTACATTATAGTGTACAAGGTATTCGTGTAGTGTTGGCTTGAATCGTTTGCAATACTGCAGTTAATAGTATTGGACATTTTATCCCAGACTAAAATTTCACAGTCCATTAAAGATAGTCTTAAAAGCCTCGTTGTAATCGATTATGCTAGACACCAGTATTATCAAAAGTTCATTTATATATCATAGACTGTTTAGTGCCATGTTACTTGGCGCTACTTTTGTAGTAAAGCGTATGCCGTAAGGTGTATTATATGTGAAAATAATGATTGGACACGCCAACTTGAAGCTAGAAATTATTGTAGCGTTCCTAAAAAACCTTTTATTGAAGATTTACAAAGTTAGCATGACTAGCGGATCAGCGAAAGGGTCTCGCTTGATCCAGCATTTCTCTGTTGTATGCCTAGTTACTATGGATGTTAAATCTGCTATGAACCCTAGTCATGATGTTCATTGTTGGTTATAGGCAACTGACAATTCATGGTGCTTCTAATAATAATTAAAAATTGCTTATTGGTAACTAAGATTATAACCTAGATGACCTGCACTATACCAGTGAACTGTAAAAGTAGCACTTTAACTTAAGATAGATTGGCAAATTAGCACCATTCAAATATCAACACTGTAGGAGTCATATATTATCCATGTTGATTGTTGTTTTTGTACAATATTCAAGATAGCAATGAAACCTAGTGATCCATGGTGTGCCCGATGTGTATTGCGTTAATGGTTCATTGATATTATTTGTATAGAACGGTAACACGAAACAGTCTGGCAGCATACAGTACAGCGAGTACAGTAGTTGAGAAAGTAGAGTTGACAATTATATCATTACAATGATGGTATCATCACTTAAACATTTGTAGTATATCGTACGAATCGTCATAACATACGTATATCGTACCAGGTAGTACCTAATCTATCGCTTGATGTTTTTTCGGATTTCACCTTCAAGTAGTAATGCAGTTCAGAATGATATTCACACTTTCAACGACATTTAATTTTCGATCGCACTTCTACATGTTAAGACATTAGGCAATAGTACCATACTGTATACGGTTTACAAATTAGAAAATTTCTTTAGTGATGCCCGTTGTGCAGCACTGTAGGTCATACTAAAGTAGTGGTCGTTGTCTTTTAGTATAGTAGTTGATTTCCTAGTTCTGCATTACAGTTTACTTTCAATAGATTGCATACTACGAGAATTTGACTTGCACCAAGCTAACTCGTAAATTGAAAATATGGTGGTACACAAAAATGTAAAATTAGAGTCATGTATTCAGAGTCCGTGAAGGGGTCGATATTGAAGTAACGTACCTTACAGTCAATACAGTATACACACAGTACATACGTTGTACTAAAACCGTACGGTGATCCAAGCGTCAGCTGTCAGAATTCTCTCAAACTCAAGCATAGCAGGCTCATCGTTGAAGTGCAACAAATTCATTTTTTATCATTCTATTTCTTACACTTTCCGTATAGACTTAATCACTACGCAACAATTGGACTAATTACACTGAGTAATCCTTCGTAAAAAGGGTTCTACTATTATAGAAGTCAACAGATACTGTTGTCGCAAGGTCTACTGCTGCAGTAATGCATTACCTTTAAATACGTATGATATTATACGTAAGCGTATACGAGTATACGGTTATATTTTAAACGGTGGAATGAATTGCTTCATTAATCTGACTTCAAATACAATATTATACAAATATGATTGTATAGCATTTCTTTCAGTTATATAATATTAATCAACATAATTTAAATACGGCATCATTGTCACTTTTAAATCATAATCAGGTGAGCTTGAAGTAATTCCAGAATATGGAGCAGCTGAAGGCCCCAGATTTACGGAATTTATGCCAACTCCACATTCTTACTTACCGATGTATAAGGACGTAAAACCCCATGCCATTGACTTTTCGATGGCACCTCATAATGCTAGTGTTTGGCTGAGCGATCCACCCTTAATCAGCCCAATTGTTCCTAATACTTGGGGTACAACGAGTTCGCAAAGCCATTTTCATCCACAAAGTCAACAACAACAGCATCAACACCAACAGCTTGCGCAGCATCAGCAAACTTCACAGACTGGAATGCAATCACTCCAACAAGTTCAGCAACAATCGCAACCGCGATTAACGGCTCCATTTCAAAAACTATCTAATAATCCTGCTTCACTTCAGTGGCCAGACATCAATTTAAGTGGTATGATGCCATCGACGTTTGCCCATCCCCAGCAGCAGGTGCAGCAGCAACAAACCTTTAGCTCAGCAGCTGTCACTATCTCACATCAAGCTAACGTAAGGGATATCTTGATGCAGAATATTCACACTACTGCACCGCAAGATGTACGGACAACTTCGTCTACTTCACAGCAAATGTCCTTAAATATAAAAAGTGGTAAGGAAATCACTAAACCCAAAAAAAAAAGTGGTGCTTCAAATCGATCCCGTACGCCGCCAAGTGAACGTCCGCACGGATGCCCAGTTGAAGGCTGCGGACGTAGGTTCTCTCGATCTGATGAACTTACACGCCACATGAGAACTCATACTGGTAAGTTTTATCGACTGACATTTTCGCCCAATGGCGATGTCTTCTTCATTCTGCTGATTTTATACTATTGCTATAATGATATAGTATTGTTACATACGATTTTGCCATTCCAGTTGTGAAGTGACAATGAAATAGGCAGCCTTTAGACTTCCAAGGCAAATACTTTACAGACCATTTTACGTAGCTTTGCTATGCGATTAATTACATACCCGCCATAATGAGTCTAGGCCCTTATAGGGTTATTGATTTTATTACTTTTACGAATTTAGTTGATATTCGATAGATGTTTTTAATTTAAAAGCCCTTTATAGATTGCTGAAGGAAGTATGCATGACATTGCACAATTTTATATTACTAGCAAATAGCAGGTTGCAAACAGAAGAGTGTATCATCATGCTATGCAACTAAACTTGATAAAACGAACTAAAAAAGAGTGTTCTTAAACGCTACATTTTGTACGTATGCTTAGGAGCCTGTTAGTACGGTATATTAATTACTATCCAATTAATAATATTAGCACTGGATAGTACCATTACATTACATGCAAGAATGATTAGCTGCTGTGTTTGAAAATTCTTGCGGCTGAATCTATACCAGTTTCGAAGAATTTACAAATGTGGAGCTCTGAAATAATTGGCTTGTTATATCGTAGTGTTACATTCGGTCTGAATAATACGAAGCTTATCAATTAAGGAATAAATTTTACGCTCTAACAAACAAATTTGGAATATTATAAGGTCAAAAGCCATTCCAGTGCCGGATATGCATGCGAAGTTTTTCTCGTTCAGACCATTTAACAACTCACATTCGAACTCATACCGGTATGTACACCCAAGATCTTTATTTAAGATATTATCTAAGAAGTTAAGAAGAGCAATGTGATAGAAACTATAAATACAATTATTTATGGATGCGTAGGAGAATAATTTTGATGTGATTCCTACGTGCTAATTGACGTTTAGACAGCATTAGGTTAATGCTCCTGACTGGTGTTTGGTTATCGTTTGTTTTATTGCTTCTCAAATGCTTGCTTGATTTATTACTTGCTATAAATACTTCTGTATAATTTTTTCCTTAAATGCTGCATTAATATTGTTGTGAATGTGATTGGTTATGATCTATTATAGCGACATTGTTTCAAAGTTGAATTATTCCTTGTTAAATTTTTGAAATGGTATTATAAAATCCAGGTGAAAAACCGTTTGAATGTGATGTTTGCGGTCGAAAATTTGCTCGTTCAGATGAAAGGAGACGCCACAGCAAAATACACTTTCGAGAAGCGGAAGCAATGAATAAAAAGCAACAGCAGCCTCAGCAACCGTCATCGTCAATGTCGACCCTGCTCAGTAAACATCTGAAAGGTGAAAGTCGCGAGCATTCACGATAATACTGATTCGTCCTTTTGCATCTCACGGAATAATGTATCACGGCTTATCTCCAACCTTGATTAGATTTAACTCAGTTTCATTTTAAGACATATTTTCATGCGTCTAAAGTACCAAATATTGTATTATTCTTTTCATTTATTCCTTGAAGTGTACTAATTAGAATTAACATAGTTGCACTTCGTCAAGATATTTCTGTGATTTGGCTATCTATTAAACTTACTGTACAGTTTGATTTCTTGTGCTGCACTGAAGTATACAACTATCACCGTTATATTTCAGATCGACTGCCTCATAATTTTGATTTTGCTTCCTTTAAAGTATTTTCTATCCTCATAATTCACTAAGTGAAGACAGTGTACTTCATTTAAAAAGGTTCTAACTCAGAATAATTTTATTTTATATTGCGGCATTTCAGAGATATTGATTGCGATTGAGAGCATTTATGATCTAGCTAGTTTAGTCTGTTAATACTTTCTTTACTAACTTAAGCTATATTAATCAAACGTTACTTCATTTATGATTGCATTTCTCAAACAATGAAATCTTTTAAAGTTTAAAACTCTATACGTGCTTGTGGTGTGAAGCAGCAGCAAATTTTTGCAAATTTTGTTTCGTTCCGAAACTACCAGTACAAGATAAATTTGTATTTAACATAATTAATTCTGCGCTACGTAATATCGGTTATGGTTCTGAAATTACATTCTACAATTTATGTTTACGGCCCCTGTTAAGACCGTTCTTTGCAATTAACGACCGAATTTATTCGTTTATTTTTATTGTAACGACTTTTTAAATATCATGGCTTCGTATCTGAAAGCCTGGCGATCTTTATGGGTACTTGATAAGTACACATTTGAAATTTTCATCAGTACCATCATTAATCTGTGCCCTTGGATTCGCAACTTGGCCGTCGTTATTTACTCATTTGGTGCTAACCATGCACATGACTGCATAGATATGGCAGATAAGTGCTGATGGATTTATCAACACGTTTTGAATTAGGGCTTTTTGAAAGTCTTGATATGTTAAGAGTGCTGCATATTGTAGTACTTATTATTATTATCCATTCTGTGAGTTATTCTTGACAACGCCCTGATGGAATAGTCAGTTGATATTGAATTCGAACTGGTTCCCTGAATTAAGACTGGCACTGGTTATGCAAGGAGATATCACCTTTGAAATTTTATCTAAGGATTTCGATTAGGTTTATATAAGTATTATCTAAATATTAGATCCTTCGTTATATTATATTCAGCATAAGCTTTTGGAATAAGTTTTCTTTACTCCTTATCAACACCTTATGGAAGCTTTGCATTAGCATGTGCTATGTGATGCGGTGCTATCGCTTCAGTTATAAAACAGAGTTACTAGTAAAACTACGGTATATCGATATGTGCATAAAAATATTACATATCTATTTATTGAATATTGCGATACGAGAATACAAAGAAAAAGTATAAATTATCATATGTTGCAAAATTACGACGTTATTATTGCTATAGATTGAATCTTTTCACATTATGGTAACTGCCCTAGCTATTTTTATCATTCGATATCAATACTTATATTTACAAAAATTGCTTTCAGAGAATTATGTCATTGAAATTATTAATTACTACTAATGCTTCGTAGAGATATTTGATTTCTTTCTGTATTGTAACTGCCATTTTCAATCTTGCCCAAAATACTTGGCTCACAGTTATGCTGAATGACCGGTAAACTTAAATTAAGATACAATAAGCGTTATTCTGACTTTAACTGTGGAGCTTCTTCAAGAGATATGGTATTTATGCTATTAAATCTGTTTATTAAACATTTAATTCAGGTAATGGTTATTTTGCCTAATGCTTCAAAATTAAAAGGATTCTCTCAATACTTAAAATTGTTATTTTATCTCGATATATTCAGACTCCTTGTAATATTTAACTTTAATGGTTAAGGGGTATGATTTATAATATCTACGATAGTTCGCACAGGAATAAAGATCCGACATATCCATCAATGGGTCCTTGCTTCGTTTTAATTGCTTAATTGATCTGTCGTAAGTTAGGTATACTAGGTGTAACAGTAAAAATCTGTAGTTCACTGACAGAGATTGGCCAGCAGTACGTATTACAACAGAAAAATTGTTAGCGTGACTATGATACGTATCAGTGGTGTAGATACTACATTGCAGTCTTAATCTTCCTACTGCTATTTATTTCGTTGTAATGTCTGCTTAATTAATGAATAAAATGCCATGCAAAATCACACAAACCGGCAGCAAAGCGCATCCGCATTATTATATATACGCATATATGGGATATATATAAATATAATTATCAGTGTTATGTGAATGTATACACTTGCACGGTAAGCAAAGTAATGATCAATGATATATCTATCATCTACCGTTGGACATCCGTGTACTACATTAATACTACACGTAAAAACCCTAAAGTGTAACCAATTTCTCGGCAACACGAACCAGTTAAAAGGATTTGACAAAATTGGCAATCAGACGCGAATCTTTCTGTTGCAAAAAGTACTCGTACAGTGCTATGTCTGTAATTTTAGTAATCCATGATCCTGCCATTTTATAGTCCTGTACCGAGTCTACTGAGTGTACAGAACTTACAGATCGTTATTATATACGACGCTATATTTATTAGACTGTACGATGCAATACTATATACTGTACAGAGTCAGTCAGTAATAACACTGTACAGTTAAGATTGCTTTTGCGTATTTGCGCTAACTCAATAATACCTAGAGTTAGTAGTACGTTACAACTTGTTATTATCACAGGTTACATAATAATACTTGCGATTGAATATTTATGGTATTCTACAAGTGTTAACGTACACTTGTTAATTCTTCGTGTTAATGGTGGATTGTACTGCGTACACTAGCGAATTCAATGTTATACAAACTTGTAATTATAATGCGTTGTAAGTGTGAACGGCGTTAGTATATAAGCCGTCGCTTTGCAATTCAAGAAAGAGAAAGAATAGGATTTAGTAGTTAATTTTACAATAACTTCAACTACGTGTACAATCTCTTGTTTCCCAAGCTTATTGAGAGTAGTATGAGCCTTCAATACGACTGTCTACGAACTGGTTCTGATCTCCTTGAGTATCGTGTACGTCAGAACTTCTTGCATTACTTTCAGATTGATTTAATGTACGCAACGATCGAGCATTTCGACGATGCTCACTTCGCCTTCGCCTATCAGATTGCTAACTAACTGGCATTATCCTCTTTGTAACACTTTTTAATACGTAAAATACTGCATATATACTGTATATATAGGTTACGGCCAAAACCCGAAGTTACGGTCCATGTAAGGGTCCGGGCATTCTACTGTATACTGTATAGTAGAAGTTTTTTCATATACTGTACTGTACATTGTCCAGATTGTAAAACAGGGGGTTTTACGTAGATTGCCCGGAGTGTCAGGCATTTATATATAGTAATTCCTTACTTGAAAATTAGTCAAACTCAAAAACGACACCTGGCTAAGATAAGCCGGATAATTATCCTGATACTTAGGACTGTAAAATCTTCATACAAATTACTATTACTTTCTTTAGTACTTAGGACTTATAACTAGAGTATTACTCAGCTAGTCCATACTGAAGGAATCTTAAGTTAAAATTTAATTTACGCGGCGCTACAGGTTGTTAGTATTAACCCTAGATAGTAATATACAGTACAACAACCGCAATAATTTCCATTCCACAACGTTGTGTACTAAGTCTGTATCGCATACTGACATCCGTGCACGTAGACAATAAATAGCATTACTTGCTAAGGCCAATAAACTTTATGCTCTATTCGTGCGCCGTGGCAATTTCGCTATTACTTGTATAACTTTTTGAAGGATCTGACTGGTATTGTATGTGTCTTATAATAATATTGATTCGTTACTCAGTACAGTACATAGATTAACGCTAATTTGCATACTACTGACTGCAAGGTCCATAAGTAAAGTACAAGTAAATGTATCTATCTCTTTTCTTTTCGTGTGCTTTGCAGAATAGATTATCGATATCGATTTTCTATTTCTATTTACGCTATTAATCAATTCAGCTTCCTGTGACAACAGTCGCGGACAAATCGCCGCTAAAAACTCATAAAAAGTGACGGAATAATTCCCACCATCGCACTATAATTATACCGCACTTCTCTAGACGATGTAAAACACAGCGCCCATTTTGCTGACTGTACTGTACTGTTCTACGAGTATCGTGAATCATACTGTACTGTACACTGTACAGTAGTACCCTACGCTATCAGCAAAGCGAGTGTTGGCACAAAACATCTCGAGTGTCTTTACTTGGTACTGTAGAAAATTTCGCGTTTAATTTGATTTTATGATTAAACAAGACTATGTAAAGGAAAAATTTAGATGTCAAGTTAGAATGTAACTCGAATGCTATGGAATATAACAACTCTTAATCAGTATTTGCTTATTAAAATCACTGGTTGATGCTTTTCAAAGTGACAAAATACTTTGATACACACTGTACAGTACTGTACTGTACAGTATATTGGTCTACGCCTACAGCAGTACTGTACAGTACACCGTACACACTGCATAGAGTGCGTTTATCTTCACTCTGCAGTAGTCTGCACTCTGCAGGTTCCGTAGAATCAGTAGTGTACTGTACAGTGTACAGTACAGTTCACAACAGTTACTGTACTGTACAGTACAGTATGTACTGTACCGCGCAGTACTGTACTGTACACTGTACTGTCCTCGAGGTACTGTTTACTGTATGTACAGTACTGTATATTACATAGCGCAAGGCAAGAAATATCATCAAGATTCAAGCTTGTGGAAAAGGATTATCAACTAACAGGAAAGACATCTTGCACTTTTATCGTTATCGTAAAGCACTAGGAGTAAAAGACAGGTATTTGAACCTTTCATGAATGATTTTTTGACTTACGTGAAAGCGTTGTATTCTGTATTCGTAATCTTCTTACATGAATACAGGACTTCACTATACCGTATGTACAGAAGTGTTGTCATACATTAGCATTGAACAATAAATAAAATTGTGCAATTGATTCTATATTATCAGTTGTGGTAATGTTATTACCCGGAAAGATTTTTAGTTATTCATTCTTCACTATTGTAATACTTTACAATACTAAAAATTTTGTATCTCTCTTTGGACGTAGAAAAGATTCAGCCAGTAGAGTTCATGGAAAACTATGGTTACGCTTATCAGCTCCGATTTATTTTAATCGGTGATAGTACTGTTGGCAAATCATCGTTATTAAGGCAATTTAGCGATGGAAAATTTTTCGATTTTTGTGATCCAACTGTTGGTGTCGATTTTAACGCACGGATTGTTAATATCGGAAATAATATAAACATAAAGTTACAGTTGTGGGATACTGCTGGTCAAGAAAGATTTCGTTCCATTACTAGATCGTACTATCGTAACTCAGTAGGTTGTTTATTGGTTTACGACATTAGTAACAGGGATACTTTTGATCATTTGCATTCGTGGTTGGAAGAAGCCAAATGCTTCTCCGAGCCACATGGACTGATTTTTATATTGATTGGGTGTAAATGTGACCTGGAAAAAGAGCGCCAAGTATCTGTAGAAGAGGGGAAAAAATTTGCCCAAGTTAATGAAATGCAATTTTTAGAGGCATCCGCCAAGATCAAACACAATGTCGATCAAGCATTTTCAACTTTGGCTCGTGATATTTATAAACTTATTCAAAAAGGCCTGCTATCTCCTAAAAGTGGCTGGGATGGTATTAAACCTGGTGAAAATTTCAGTAATGCTGCATCAGTTAGTGTAGATAGAAAGGATTTATCAAATAATTCTTCGAGCGCTGTAGCAATTGATAGTAGCTGTTGTTAAGGGGTAATGTAGAAATAAGGGAATGTACCATACAATCATGCCTAAAGTCTTAAGATACGGTACTTTAGAAAATTAATAATTCATTTGTTACTCATTAAATGGTGGATCAGAGGTGATATGATCAAATCAAACCTTACATTTAGCAAGTGATGGTGAAATTGCTTATTAAAATTGTAAATTATATTATTGAACATAATTATTTTTATATCAACTCATTTCATAATGCTTCTATAATGCTGTATTTGTGTAAAATGAGATGAAGCATTTGATTTTATTTGTAGATGTCTACACATCAATTGTATAAAGGTGATATGCATCGTTTATCATCTGATTTATTATATGATCCATTCAATGATTCTCTAGCATTGAGCCTTTGTGTTATGTTTCATAATCTTGTTCTTGTTTAGTGATATCCATGCGCAAGAACTTTCGTGAACAAAATTTAACTAGTAAACATTTTACTTTACATTTTCTATCACTATAGAGAACCTGTATCGAAAATTTGTGCCTGATTACGTTATCAATCTACGACTTAATGTATCTTAAGAATGGAATTGATTAGATTAATTTGCTTTTACGTTGTATCAATAATATCCTATCAGATAAATACAAATAATTTTGCTTTTCGAATGATCTCGCACTCGCTTGCAATAATCCAGGCAAACTTAATAGAAATATGAATGTATACATAGGAATACTGGATATTTAAAGAATCAACACGCTTTGTGAAGACGCATTTTGTATATTGGATATAATAGCTACTGGGTTGAATGAACTATTAAATTAGTGTGTCAGAAACTGTTAACCACTTACGCAGAGTGCACTATATCACATTGAGCAAGATAACTAAAAGTACATACAACATACAGGTTTAGTATTACTTTCACTTCAGATTAAATATTAACTAGTTATAAGTAAATTAACAGTGCAAGTGCGCGAAGTACCACAAGTGGGAGGTTCTACCAGTAATTAATTGACTGTAGCGGAATAATGTTTAGCTATCATCGATTCTAATCGTGGCATATTTACAGTGACTAAATTTATAGATACTTCCATCGGAATGGCAAGTAGCATAATTATTGACCGAACCATAGAATGATTGCATGCTTTTCTTCGGGATATTCTGAAATTTGGGATAGAATTGAGATAGCTGAAGCATTTCTGTAACTCTCATTCTTGTTAAAGTAATATGGCTTGTTAATTCTACATGAGACACGTACTTCATAAATTTCATATAAACCGTACGATTTATCATGCTATCCTTTGGAATTGGTTTCAATTAGCTGGTTTTATAACAGATACAAAATGATTTTGATTTTCGTCTACACCCGCCCATTATAAATGTAAAAAATTACTTCAGTAACGTAATTCACAGTAGAATTTCCAGATAGAGAAGAGCTAGTAGTTGTTCATACATTAATTCAGGTTATTAACACGGAAAGTACGGAACAAGGAATGTAGTCATTGGTTTTTTCAATTCTGTAAGAGCTGCAGTTTCGTTTTATAATTTACGGAAAAGAACGCAGCTCTGTTCTTAGAATATTGTACGACATTTAAAAAACACGATATTTGACTTCTTACCAATGACTGAGTTTACTAGTGACGTCTATACAATAATATTACATTATTATACATCGGGAGAGGCATTTTAAGAATGTTATTGGTCACCAAATAAGTTATATAGCTGAGTGATAGTGATCTATCTTAACTTAAGGGTTGGCAATATTGTAGATTGTTTAAAATATGAACTATGTAATCAGGGATATTCGTTTACATTGCGGCGATTTCAGATGCCACGCATGTTAAAGTTACAATTAGGAAGTTATTTAATCACATGTACTGCGCAATATTACCATACTTTCCCGTACAAATATTGCTTCATTAGACGTTAACTTGCGGACTCGTAAACCGAGAACTATTTATAGTTAGGATTAGGTTCAATGAAGGACTCGTTTCGGTAACATCATCTAAGGTGTTAGTTAAGGTTCGCTATATTATACAATATAAATTTGATGTGATTGTTTATTAGTGTCAATAAATAGTTGTAAAGTGGATAACATAAAGGACAATATTTAGCAGCACTAATTAATTGTACGTTCGGGCCTAGTAGTTCAGGCGACATTTAATAGGCACAGATTGAGATTAAATTTGTTCATATAACTAAAAGTCAAATCATGTCGGGTTAAGTTTGACCCTCAATTTAGTGCTATTATTAAATGCAGATAAAAATGAAATAACGGTATAGAAACATAACTACAATAAATATAATAAAATTTCGAACATAGGATGAATACAAGACGAGTATCAAGACTTACAACTTAGGACTTGATAAATTTATGCGTTTAGTTACTAAGGTCGTTTGTGCTGATTGAAATTAAGAGATTTATGGTATTGTAATATTAAAAGTGAATACGAAGAGACAATTAAATTGTAAGCAACAACTTAGGTTGTAACATTACCGAAGTCTCGCATCAGGCTGGATTGTAATCATGAGCATATTTTTACGAGTAGTTATCTTGATGCTAGTAATTATATAATTCTATACGTAATATCTGTGATTATTGCTACTGTATGAGAGCTACAGTACAAAATATGCCGGCATTGACCATAACTTATTCGATTAAAGCGAAGTCTACGATGCCGTAAATGATAAAAGCCGCCAATAAATATGCTAACGCGAGTTTATATTAGTCTTAGATAATGCTAGAAGAATATACTAAGGAATGCTTCCTGTTATTTTATCGTTAATTAAATCTTATCCAAAGCAGGCTTTCTACAGTTGGCTCGGTGGAACGGCCAATCCAACTTCTGACATCTGATACTACAGTATGATTGCTGTCTGCAACATTCGAATTTCGCTTGGTTTCCGCAAGTACAAGTCTCTGAACGATTGTCAGCTGTTTGATATTTCAAAATCGGGACAGAAGATAACGCATTTACGTACATTGGTAACATAATTATTTTCATTTATATATACGTTATTTACTGAAATGCTAAAATGATATACTTACACAGCAGTTTAAGTTGTTTGATGAGAATTGTATCCTCATGGAAAATATCCCTTGCAATAGCTTTCCGTTCATTTGCTGGGTGAATTTCATCAAGCTTTTCAGAAATGAAGATGAATTCTTTACCAATCAATTGTTCACCAAGGACTTTAAGGATAACCGCACGAATATTTGCTAAGGTATATTCCGTCGGTAAAACACTTATAACGCCAATGTTTCCAAATGATCCACTGCATTTTTTAATCTTGACTGACATTTTTATTGCTCCATCTGCAGAATAGTTTGGTAAACAATTATTGGGTATATTGCTGGTAACTCACAATCTTTTCCTTACTTATCTAGAATGTAAAATATGATTGCAAATACATAATATCTAGTCTATCGCACTTACCCATAGCATCAGTTTCATTTACATAGTTTGGAGGTAACGAAATTATGGACATTCCACGACTACGAGAGTTATCAACCAACAATTTATTTCCCATATTTGAACTGACAGATGGTGACTTTTGTAAGCCATTTTCTAAACGTATTGAAGGAGTAAATTCCTCATTCTTTGACGGTGAAGCCAGAGAATCTCCAATATCTGGTAAAAGCACTTTATTTATGGTTGATTCCACAGTAATTTCAGTAGAATGTTGTTCGCTTTGGCATTTAGATTTTATATCACTCTTGCTACAGTTGTAATTATCGAAGGAACCTTCATATGAAACCTTGGACTTGGCTATTTTTGTGTCATTAGGCAGCTCTACTGAAGAAACTCTTGCATTGTTAGACAATTGAGTTTTATATTTATAGCCACCATAAACCAAAATTATCGTGATTATAATTCCTAAACTGATTCCAATAATCATGCCGGCAGCTTCACCACCTTTTAATCCAGGACGTTCTCCTGTGCCAAAGTATTGTTGACCATTAACCAACATTTCCTTTACTGTTTTTAGCACATGTCCATGATATGATATAGAAATTCCAGCTTGGATTTCTGTGTACATTATTACCAACGACCGATTCAATTGATCAAACGGTGCGGTAGCATTAAACTGGACTAAAATGCTACCTTTGCTAATTTTAAAGCCCGTGCAGCTTATACTTTGGTATCTAGAACTTATGATACTGCGTATAAAGGTGTAAAATTGCGCTTCTCTATGCTTTACAACTCGATCATAATCGTTCTCAAATTTCCATATCACCTGTTTCGTGGTAATAGGATAGTAACATAGATAGGTCGAAGTGTTTATATTATAGATTTGCATTGGAGAAAATCCATTTTTATAAACGACACTAAGATTACTAGCGAGCTGTATTTTAACAGTTTCAGTGTATAAATAGGGTTGTTTCGTTCCAACGCTTGACGAGATTGCAATATTTCCCACCGAGTTTCTTGAATCTCTCAGTACTTGGAATATCGATATTCCAACTTTACCTATTGCATGGCTTGTTGTAGCAGATATGTGGTAATTTCTAGCGTTATCACTTTCGGCTTTCACAATTACCCCATTAATAGTATTGCCTGTAACGGTGCCTTCACGCATCATTTGACCGACTTCAAATCGAGAAGTGGACATAAAGTGTGCGATAGAATTATTACCATAAGTGAATGCAACATACAGATCAGGCTTGTCACTGGTAACTTCTCCGTAGCCTTTCATTAATTGCAAGACGATCTTCAACTTGCAGTCAGTTTTATTGTGTGGGATATTAACAGACACGCTTTTGATAAATCTCGCTAAATTATAAAATACTTTAACTAAAAATAAGGCATCAGCATAATCGACAACTTGATTATGGTCATAGTCCAGTGATACATTTAGAGGCTGCAAGGCTTTCGAGGATTCGATCTTTATATATGCTGCATCCATAATATTAAAACTGCAATCTCCGTTACTGTCTCCCATTGCGGGCTTAACACATTTCTTTACCTCAATGTTACTGTTTAAATATTGAAGAGAATTGTCGATAATCTCCAAAGGACGCCCAGTAATGTTTGGATAACCTGGCTTCATTATTATCGCTGAAATAAATCCAATCCTGTACATTATCCCATAAGTATTGTCAGCAGCATTGATTAGACCTCCAACCTTTATAGTGGTATTGTATAAAGCGAAAATAATATCATTGTCATGACTAGGAGTAAAACTGATTGCTTTTATATTATTGGGATCGAATTTAATAAGGACATTAACAGCTGCCAGTTTAGCTGAGCCGCGATTAACATAGACGTTAACATTGACATTTTGTCCTTTTAGATAACTTCCAATTGCCGGCCCGACAAGTTCGCCAAGATGGACGCCTCCTAAACCTGGTATTACATTGCAATAAAATGAAATAAAGGTCTTGATGAATGGTTTATCAAGTGATGAAGCCGTAAAAATCACAGGGTCATAATAGTTGGCTAGTAATGTTATTATGCCTGTTGTGCGGTTTACGCGAGCGTATTTCGATTTTGACACAGTGAATGTCACTAGGTTTGGGTATGTTACAAAGTTGCTAATCATCAATTTATCTCCGTTAGCCATTTTCATCACGACTTCTGGTCTGGCAATCGTTGAATTTGCCGTGCCATACAGAGTGTTATTTCGAAGGTTTAAGTTGACCGATAGCATAGAAGAAATGTTGACAGCTTCATGACTAACGTGCAAAACTAGTTCCTGTCTCGATTGATTAGCGAAAGACCCATGTATAATAATTTTACCGATTGGGCTGCTTTTATTAACGGTTAGAACATTGTTCGATTTGATGGTAGAATCTAACGCGGCTTTGGCAGAACTTTTGTACGATATTGAAAATTTGGTATGGTTACTATCAGTTACGTCAATAACTTCGCCGTCACTAATTTTTATCTTTGCATAAAAAACGACTTTGACGAATTGTTTACTACGGCCGATAAGATAAACCTTTCTAACTTCCTCCTTATTAATATTTGGGAATAAAAATGCTTGTAATTGTAGACTTGTATAATCTACAGCGATTAATGGAACGTCAATGATACCGACATTAATAACACGAACCTTCAGGCGGTTAACAGTAGCTCGTTCAGCGGTAATTACTGTCGTGCCATTACGACGGCTAACGATTAGAGAATTATGTGTTGCTTCACTATCAAAAATAGTTTGAGATACATCATTGGTGATATCGGTCCGTTTGCCTTGCTTTGACTTTAAAATAACTTTGATTGGGCTAAAACTAGGTATTCCAGCAAATGATGCTACGCTTTGATAAGGTGCAATTTTTGGCAAAACATCTTCTATTAAGATGACATCTCCATTTGTGTCTGGTATATCAGTAACCGTTATGTGAACGGTCATCTTTGTAGCCTTCTTGTAATCTTGACCATTTTGTGCTGTAATTACGAGTTTATACGACGAATATGTTTCATAATCTAGTGGTTGCATTAAAATAATTTCACCGTTTGTTTTAGCAATAGAGAATGTCTTACGAAAGTTTCCTGATTCAATGTAGTAATCCACGATACCGTGGCGATCGATATCTCGATCTGTAGCTAAAACTTTCACTACTAAATGTCCAACCTTCGTGTTCTCTGCTAATGTTAGGGATAAGTTAGTTCGAGTAAATACTGGTGCATATTCATTAGTCGGTATAACTGTTAAGATAACTATTCCAGTAATTGCTCTGGGCTGTGGAGTACCACGGTCTGCAACGTGAATATTAAACGTAAAATTTGTATACGGTAGTAATGTAGTCGAATTTTCTAGTTCCAAGCTCTTATTAGTAATGAAAGCTCCAGTAGTGGAATTTAGTATGAAGTAGCCGCATAAATCACATGAAAGCATCGTAAAATTTAGTGCCCCATTTTCGCCAGCGTCAGGATCGCGAACATCAATTATAGCAGCAGTTTCGCCAATCCGTGTATTTTCTGGAACAATATAGTGCGCTGGATATTCTGCAAAGTAAGGAGTATTATCGTTGACATCAAGCAATGTAATAATGACTGTTGCGTTTGTAGATCGTCTTTTCTCGATCACTGCTCCGTCATATGCTGTTATTGTTAACGTAAAAACTGAAACTTTTTCTCGATCAAGTGATCCATTAGTAACGATACGACCGTTCGTCTTGTCAATATCAAATGCACCATCGGAATTTCCATTTGTTATTTCATAGTACACTTTACCTTGGGGTCCAGTATCATTATCTGTTGCAAATACTGTAACAACGTAACTTCTAATTTCAACATTCTCTGATATTGTAGATTTATACAAGCTATTAGTTTCATTAAAAACCGGAGAATAGCTATTGACATAAAATACTTCAAACAACTTTGATCTAATAACTTTGCTCGCAGGTGTGGATATAAATTTTAACTTATATCCGATACCATATTTCGTTATCAGTAGATTCTGAAATCTTGCCCGTTCGTTAAATACAGTCACATTTTTAGTACCCAATAGAGAAACGTTACTCTCCAATGGCCATGGGTTCTTGACTAAAGAAACGTATATATACCAAGGTTCTTTCAATGGCGTTGCAATCTTCTGAGTACCGACATCACGAACTTCTATTATCGGCTGCTGTCCGAAAACTACAGATTCGTTGGCATTAGAAGGTTGCATGGTAACATGGAGGTAGAATTCTCTCATGCCGACGTTAAATTTCTTACTCTTTACCGATAAACCAGAATAAGTCGCAGAATATTGATCTAAACTAACATTATAAAACAATGAGAATTGTTCACCAGAATCATATATACTTAAATTTGTAAACTGTGCTATGCCGCTAGCTGGTATCGGAAGTCTCGTTTGACCATTTAGCGTTGTTGAGCAGTTCCCATCTAAGTACGCTTGAATGAACCACTTTCTACCTCGCCAGCCTATATTGTTCACAATTTGTCCGTTGGCTTTATCGTGAATAGCGAGTGCAGGTTGTTGCCCACATGCAACAGTTTCATTGCAATTTCTGGGCTGTCGAATAACACTTAGGTAAAACATACGTTCTTTAACTTCAAAAGGAGCACTATTAGTTGATAAATTTGTATAGGATGACTTCGGTTCTGTTATTAAAGAAAAACTTAAAACATAATCTTTAGCAGCGTAATTGATGTTTAAACTTTCGTATGTAGCGAGACCAATTTCTTGTAAATGGAGAAGATTTAATACATTTTGACCGCCAATTTTTCCATCAATTGATTGATTTACAATTTTGGCGTGCATAAACCAATTACGCTTTTTCCAGCCTAGATTAGTAATTCTTTCATGATTTGCTGCATCGAGTATTTCCACAACTGGTTGCATGTGAAATGGTACAGTTTCATTTGCTCCAGCAATTTCTCGTATCATTTTTAGGTAAAAAATACGTTCTAATATCTCTATTTCTTGAGAACAAATACTAAAGTTTGCTTCTATTGGCTGAGAAACGTTAAAACATAGTACATACGTACCATTATGAGAAATACTTAAATCAGTAAAATTTGCAATTCCAGAAGAAAAAGAAACTGTATTATTACCACCAATGAAAGCATCGTTGTGACCGTATCCAGATTTTAAATATGCCGTTACTGTCCATGGATTAGAGCTATAACGATGTCCAAGTTGCTTTATTAGATTACCATTTATATCTAGCATTGCTAAACTAGGCTGAGTAGGAAGCGAAACGGTTTCGTTGCTTCCGGATGGTTGCATTTGCAAATGTAGTCGACCGGCAATTAGGTATGTATACGATGAACTATTGTAAGAGCTTGAATTTAGTTTCAGTGATTCCTGTAACTCTTGATATAAGACCGTTCCATTTGGTGAGTCAGATGTATTTGTATACGGATTCCCCTCTCGTGGATCTTGAGGACTAGAGCTTGGATCAGTAACAGTAATTTCTAGAAGATTGTAACCTTTTTTGTGAAAAGCGCCAATTTGGGCGACCTCCACAACTTTATTGGCTAGTACTTGC
Source organism: Trichoplax adhaerens (assembly GCF_000150275.1). Classification (NCBI taxonomy): domain Eukaryota; kingdom Metazoa; phylum Placozoa; class Uniplacotomia; order Trichoplacea; family Trichoplacidae; genus Trichoplax; species Trichoplax adhaerens. The sequence continues at coordinate 119,461 of NW_002060950.1, read as the reverse complement.
AGTGTAACAAGGGTCATCTGCTCTGAAGTTCCGGTATAATTTTGAGGATATGAACTTGGAGTTGGATTAGTTGTAGCAGAAGTAGGAGGAGGGAAAAGTAAAGTCGAGTTAATACCGTCAGTAGAGTTTACTTCGTAAAATTCTTCTGCAACAACGTTAACTGTTGGTGCTGGTGGATTGCCAATTTCTACAATAACTGTCATAGTACTAGAAGCTCGTTTTCGTCTGGTATTCGATTGCTCATTAATGGCCTCAACATACCTTACTTTTGACTTATCGATACCTAGTAATTCAGCAATATTATTAACTAAATTCTTTTCAAAAAACTCGTCTATCGTAATCGCGGGCAATTTCAAGGAGAGCTGTATTATCGGCATTGTGATAATATCGATTGGGTTGCTTCCTCGAACCAAAATATAGAGGGTTTGTTTAGCACTATCGTAATAGTTCAATCCATTTATTCCATGAAAGTTAGGAATAAACTTAGTAGGATTTTTCGGATCTTTCGGAAGATACTCGAAGGTACTACCACTAAGTTTAGCGTTAGTGGGGTTAACATAAGTGCCTAATTGATAGACATCAAGACGTTGAGGATTGGAATAAAAGATCCCAACAACAATGGCTTGATTATAATTAGAATTGATTAAATGCAATCGTAAGTGCTGGGGGTTAGTTCCTGTGAAGTGAACATCGTAGAGTTTTCCAGTTGACACAGTAGTAAAGAAGGTAGATAAACGTTCTTGGCAAGTATAGCCAAGACACCAGCCAAAGTCTTGAGGACCATTTAATAAGTCCAGGTAACCATCTGCAGCGAGAGCTACTGGGGAAATACGACGCGTTTCGGTATCCTTATCCATGCTCTCTATGATAAACATTTGGTGATCGAGTCCTGAACACCTATAAGCATTCCATTCACTTACCCAGTTGCAGTTAGAAGACGTACGATTTCCGCGTACAATACCTTTATAAGGCGCTACAGAATTTACGGCGATTCGAGATCCGTTTAGTGCAGTTAAAAATGTCTTGGGTATTCGGTAATCACCTAAACCACGCCTGGGATCTCCATCCCATTCATATTCCGCTTTGCCAATAGCTGTATTGCCAGTCTTACCTAGAAAGGTTCCGTCTAAATCTCTTATCAATGCGTGTTTTTGACCATCACAATCCATATCGACACAATCAGATGGATTGACCCAGCTGATACTTGGGGGGAAGAAGTATAACTTCGATGATTCATAGACGTTGTCCAGCGTAATACCAGACATTTGAATCGGATGAATAGCATCAGGTGTTTTTTTATTTGAACTAATAGCTACATCACGCTTTCCGCAAGCAATACCAAAATTAGCAAATATAACAGAAGAAATTTCTGTTATGCCGTTGATAGCAGGATAATTTTTGACTCCATGCCACGGTTTAAAGGGGGCTGCATTTGTACCGGAGACGAAGCTGGTCATAAATATCCCGGCTCTACCACCAGAGGCAGGTTTAGGACATCGATGCTTTTTAGTGATGGCAGTATCTTTAGGGATCACGAAGTCAGCACTACAATCAAAATTTGGACTTGTACCTATAATCATGGATTCTTGGATGCGAACAAATTTATTTGCTGTTAAATGTGTCACTGATGCCGGAGCATAAACAAACGGCATAATACCGCAGACATTGTCGATCAACGTAACATTATACATTATCATACGGGATGATTGATAAAAGAATATTCCGTAATCGTAATTACGATAAGAAACAAAGTTTGCAATTCTTGTACAGCCTGGTTCTGCGTCTTGAAAACCCATCATGATACCATGGATGTTCGAGTGTGCAATATTATTTGACCAACTGATCGACGGATTGATATTATAACATTTTTCGCCACGGATACGAAATCCGGCGCGTTGGGAACCCGCGGCAACATTATCACGCAGTGTTAGTTCAACGGCTTTATGTACTTCAAAACTTGCTTCCCATTCGGTATTTTCTTCTTCATATCTACCATTGTAGGTAGCGACGGCTAGCGTCAAAGAAGCTAAGTTATGAATAATTCGATTTTTTCGACCCCAAACTCGAATCGAAGAGCCTACAGTTTTGTAAATTACGTTGTCTGATACGGTCATATTTTCAGTGCCGAAAACTCCGATTGCGGTATTATATCCGTCATGAAAGCTGCACCCTCGAACGTAAGAATAAAATTGATTCATAGCCGGAACGAAACCAATATCCAGAAACGCAATGGAAAATCGCGGATCGAAATAATCTCGATATCCTTCCTGCCCAGTGTTTTTAAATTGCACGTAGTCAATTCTGGCATTACCTGTAAATCTTGTACCATCATTCTGCTGAAATGATCCTACTAAAATACGGCCACCAAAGCTTTGCTTTGATAGCGATCCGATAGCATCTTCTGCTCCTTCAACCACAATATTACGTGTTAGTAATCCCACCTCCGCTTTCATTGCATACTGGCGCCCACTGACCATGTTAACAGCAGATAAATGAGAATAGCGTAAAGTCTGATATAGGGTAATAGTGCGCTTATCAGTAGAAATATGGGAAATTTGTGCTTTTTCGGTTTGGAAAGGTTCGTACGTAGAAGAAGTAATAATTATTTCATCATCTAGTTCCCAATCGACTGCTTCTTCTAACGTGATCTCATTAGCACCAACAGGAGCTGTTTGAGCTAGATGCGTCCATGTTGTTGATTTAGGTTTACCATGTAAATCAAGATAGCCAAAAACACCGATGGCCTTGGCTCCTAAAACAGGTCCGTTGGTTAAAACTATTTCAGGTGTTTGATGATTTCCACTAAGTATAAGGTGTGCTTTATGGGTGTACGGACTATGTTCCCACCCAATAATTAATTGGCCACCGTGAATGAAAATGTAGGAGGTATTTAAGACTTTATCAGAATTATCGTCAAATTCTAAAGCTCCATAAATAGTAATTTTTTTGAAGTAGGGTAGATCAACTACGTCGAGTACCATCCACCAGTCCTTCTCAATTACGATCTCTTCCCCAAACTTCGGTATAGCCTTATTAACTTTACCATTCCAACTACCTTTCTCGGACCATAACCGATAGTCTGAAGGACGCTGTCTAGGAGCTGGTTTAGGTACAGGTTTGACACAATCCCTGAAGTAGCATTGGTAAACTTTCGGTTGCATATTGCGTTTATATAGCGGTTGTTCTAGTTCACTACCTTTGGTAATGTAATAAAAGGACTTAGTTGTACGGTTAAAAAACCATTCTCCATTTTCTGCAGTCAGCGGATCTGGTAAACCGTCGGACATATTCATAAACTTAGTAGTCGTCGCGAAATGGTCCGGTATCTGAGTCAATTGGTGATTCATGTAAACATAATCTTCGCTCATTAATTCGTAGAATCCAGCTGTGTAGCTTATATTTACCAAATGAGCAGCATTTCTCCAGTACATGTTGTAGTCCTCTCCCATAACAAGGGTGGCCATCCAACCCTTAGGATGGGTAAGCCTTTTCTTTTTATAAGGTACCACACTACTGCCGAAACGATTGGTAAGAACTGTATCTTTAAATAGTAAAGCTGACGGACTTGGCTGATTCCATGATAAACGTCTGATTACAACCGTTTCATCACATTTAGCGCCAGGAGCTTCATCGCTTATTTCTACTTCACCCTTGACGCAGTTTGATAGCGGCAAATTGTCATTCCAAGGGACATAACTACCTCCGATTATACCAGTTAACGTTCCATCAGTGTCTTCATAAATACATTCATGAGCATAGTTGAACCGCACCCTGTTAGGTGAGTTTAAATACGCTATTTCTTCAAATTTTGTTGGAAATCCACCTTGATTGGCTTTACAAAAAGCGCAAGGGATTAAAGCCCAACAGCCAGTGCGATCATAATTGACAAACGTAGCATTTTTAACTGTTAGCCTAGAAGATTTGGGGGTTTTTAAGCCCGCTTGCTGGCAGATAAAAGTAGGACCTTGGACTTGGCTATGGCCAACCGTAATCAAATTATGCACTAGAGGACCTTGTTCTCCCCATTTACCTGATACCTGGTGAATTTCTAGACCTGCTTGTATGTTATCCATTACTGTAAAGTCTACGTACTGTGTTGAACCGCTGCTTACTCCCTCAGCACCTTTACGGTTTCTGTAGGATAGAAATTTTTCTAATTTTACCGGGGCATCCACATTGGAATTGCAACTGCCACCTACTTTTGGATGATAATTCGGCCAGATCCATAAACCAAAGCGACCGAAAGAATGAGCTGAATTGTTATAGAATTGGCCGATATTGACATTCCTTGGGCAAATTTTTGTAGTAAATGAAGGCCCTTCAGGGTGAGTTGGTATTTTAAACCAGTAACCGAAATGAGTGCCACCTGCAGCAGCGTTATGGCGTACAGTATTATTGGGGTTAGTTATCCAAAATGTTGCTGGCGTGATGTCTACATTAAGCAAGCTTGAAGATTGTCTCGTAAAGATACCAAGGTTGTACTGTATGATATTTTCTGTTTCGATACCGTCTTCCAAAAAAAAGCTATGTCCCATGGTGTTATAAGCTACATTGTTTTCTACCGTCAATTTATGAACTCCATGAATCGTGACTGCTCTGTTGAACGTATTATGTATGGCACAGCCACGTACATAAGATGTCTGTATATCTCCCATTAAATGATAATGAATTGGGTATCTTCCAAGGCGAAAGGCCTGACCAGCATGAGTTACTTCGATGTACGATAGCCTCCCAACGATCAGATCTTTATCCATTTCTTTTGACGCCATCATAATATGACAACCGAATTGATCGCTCAGTGTTTCATTCCCGTAACGACCTAAGAAGCAGGTTTGAGTCGCAAACTGGCCGGGATCAAAGTCGACAGGGCATTCCTTGACAAATTCAATCCATTCTGAATGTTTCGACCCTCGAACTACAACATTTCGTGTTAATAAACCAACTTCTGCGCGGGTTTCAATGGTCTGACCTGCAATATTTTGAGATACTGAGATATGTGTATATCGTAAAGGCGACTGTAGTAGCACCGTTTTCCCGCCATTGGTAACACTCGCAATGGTTACCTCCTCATTCTCTTCAGGACTGGTACTAGTGGAAGCTAATACTAATTTATCTCCCGACTGCCATGTTACTGCTAATTCTAAGTTGAGAGTTGTAGTTCCCTGATGGGCGGTTGATGCTAGCCTTGTCCAAGTAACAGGAATTGGCCTACCATGGAGATCTAATGTTCCTTCCCTAACGGCAAGCACTTTAGCACCATAAATAGGTAATTCTTTGGAACGCACGTGGCCATATAAAATAATGTTGGCATTATGTTGAAACGGCTTGTCTTCAGTACCTACTTGGAGTGCGCCTTTATCAGTTATAAGAATGTATTCGGATTTCAAGGTAAGATCTTTTTCGTCAAATATGAGCTTTCCTCCTTTCAGCAGTAGAAATTTTAGAATTGGTGTATCAACATCTAGAATAACCGTTTGGGTTTTGTTGATCACAACATAATCTCCTTCCGTTGGAGGATCCCTGCCCCCCCAAGTATATTTAGAGGACCAGAAGTCAGCGTAGTAAAATTCTTTATCAGTGGTGTTGTAGATTGGTAGGCCTGCACGGTTACCGAGGGTAGTATAAACCCTCACAAGCGCTTTTTCGGTTCGTTGGTGTGGGCCGGTCGTACAATTAATCGATGTTGATGTAAGAGAATTAATCGAACATGCTGTACCAGCTATGGACACTGAAATTTTACCTGGCTGTGTGTTGAAACCTGTTCCACTTATCGTGACTGCTGTGCCGCCAGCGGTACCACCTCGATTAGGAAATATGGCGGTTACAACAGGGGTTCCAGACGCTAAGTATCTGAAAGAATCAGCAAGTGTTGCTTGTTGTCCGGAACTGGTACTAACATCGATAGAACAATTCAAATCATTCATTTGATTAACATTCATGGATGGCGCCTCGCAAGTTACAATTGATTCGGTCAGGTTCGTATTTTGATCTTGTATACATATAATGCCACACACTTTGACAGTGGTACCTCCTAGTACATCAAAACTGTTACCTTGAATGGTGATGTAGCGGCCTCCGCCTAGCAAAGATCTGGATGGGGATACACTTACGACCTTTAGTCTATACCTAAATTGAGCCGTTCCTGAAGCTTTACCATCACCATCAGATATGACTTGTACATCATAATTACCGGCAGTGTTTGCTGTTGTTGTGCAAACAATTGTGTTACCAGTGAATGACTGCAAAATACAACTCGCTCTTCCTATTTTAACATTTATATCAGAGATTCCCGAAGTTATTCCAGTTACCGTTAAAGTTACTGTGGTTCCTCTCTCGCCGGCTGTTGGGTTAATTCCTGTTACAGATGGTGTTGAGCTTGCTCTGTAGCTATATGTTTGTTTGGGATATGCTATCCCATGCGATGTTACGGATACGTCATAGCTGCCTTCGGTCTTTGCCGTAGTTCTGCACTTAATTTGTGAAGTTGTTACACTTTGAATTGTGCAGGATGTTCCGCCTATTTTGACTGAAGTATCTTTCTTGCTACTAAAACCGCTGCCTGATATTGTCAGTAAGGTGTTGCCTAATAAGCTGCCATGCAATGGAGAAATCGCTGTAATTACAGCTTGATTTGTCACTTTATTATCGGATTGGAATCTACCGTTGCCTTTATCGGCTACGTAGACACTAATATTGTGTGTACCTGAAGTTACGTTTAGTGTGTTACAAGATATTGATGATTTAGATGCAGTTATGACTGGACATCTAAAATTGCCGACTTTGACAGTGATATAAGATGAGTTTGCTGAGAATCCAGAACCTGAAAGAGTAACTGTAGTCCCACTGACAAAAGTTGTCGGGTTAATGCTGGTTATCGTGGGAGTCCTAGCTGACGTGAAAGCAAAACTACATGCATTTCCATGACAAACGCTGTCGACAGCATTGATATGAACTTTCACATCTAAGTTATTTGTACTGGATAAGACCTTGGGAGTTACGCAAGTAATTTGTGTATATGATTTAGTCTTGACCTTACAATCAAGTGAACCATTAATTTGAACTACAGGTTCTATGTTATTTGCTGACAAGCCATCACCGGTAATTGTCACTACTGTGCCACCAGCAATGGATCCTGTTCTTGGAGTCACCGAGGAGATCGTTGGCATTAAGGTGAAAGATCTTTTACTTACACTTGCAATTGTCGTTAATGAGTAGCCTAAGTTTTTAACTAACAACTTTATCTCCTGACGGATTCCAGGAGTCATAGATCCTTGCAAAGTAGGCTTGCAAACGATTTCAGTTGTAGAAGATGATAATATTGAACAGGAGTAATTCCCTACTGATACAATATTTTGACAGGCAGTGGTACTAAATCCTTTACCACGAATTACAATATTGGTGGCACTTGTACCGATATTTGGCTCTATTGTAGAGATAATGGGGGTGCTGCATCTCCACCAAGTAAATTTAAACATGGTTGGCTCGATATTTGACGGTTTAGGATCTACACACCCAATGATTGAGCTAGTGCGACCATCTCCGAATGAGCAACCTGAGTTGTCTGATGTCATGTTCACCTCCTCGTTAACGTAATTCGCCTCATAACCTTGCTTAGTTTTTAGCGAAAAAGTTGCACTTGCAGTTTTTTCTACTATGACATTGATGATACCATTCATTTTAACTAGATCACGCCCATCGACATTACCTGCGGAATAGTAGTAAACTCCAGGGACAGTAAACTGATGCCTGAACGAACCGGTAGCGGAACGCTGGCTGATGAATCCACTTCCATCATAAAATGTTGAGTCTTTAGAACTGGTTTGAACAACACCGTAGCGTAAAGATGAATAATCAACTGCAGACCAACTCCACTTGATAAATGTACCGACAGTAATTGTAACATTTGGTTTGTTCCATGCGTAGCCAAGACCAAATTCTTTACTATGGCCTGAGTTATCAATTTGCACTTCCTTCAACGAACTTTCTGTAATACATTTGATAGCTGTAGCATTACTTGATATCGGGTTACAATCTGATGAGCCGAGAGTTATGATGAAATTGGATGCGTTTGTTCCGAATCCTTCTCCACTGATTGTAACTTCTGTTCCTCCAGTAATAGAGCCAAATCTTGGAATTATATTCAGGATTTTGAAGATGTACTCGTAGTTAGCGTTTCCATTTATGATGGCCATGCCACGCCCTTCGATGGCTACCTGAAGTTTAAAAGTACCTCTTTGGTGTGAAGTGGTAATGCATGTGATTTGAGTATTGCTGTATGTTTGTATTTTACATGGGGATACACCAATTAGTACCGGAAACTGCAAATTATTGGAATTTCCAAAATTATTTCCGTTGATAGTAACTAAATTTCCTCCTACAAAATATCATAGATGAAATAGTAGTGATTTAACTTAAAGAAATAGTTCTAGTACCTTTAAAAAAATTGTGGGTAAAACCTGCAAGCACATCGTATAGCATCAGGTGCTAAGAAATGTTTTGATCAGAATATGCTTAATTGATTTACATTCTTTTACTTACCTAGGACGCTGCCCTTATTCGGACTAAAGGAGGTAATTTCGCCTGTGTTTTTGTATGTATAACCACTAACGACTGTTGCATTGACGTCTTTAACGGAAACAATAACATCTACCGCAGCCGGGGCTACTTGCGAGTATTGACCAGTTATGCATGCCACAGATGTTATGTTTGATTTCTTTCCGATTACAGAACACTCTACTCCACCGACAGTTATTGCAATTTCTCCAGTTACAGAACTAAAACCATTACCGCTTAAGGTCAAGATCGTTCCACCGCCTGCACTACCTTCTGAAGGTGTGATATTGGTTATCAAGACTGGGTACTGGAAGTAGATTCCTTGCGCATTAGTCGGAATATTAGACATATGGCGAGCTCTACCTAAAGACATTATTAGATATCGTAATCACATTAAAGATCTTGATAGTCTTATTCTAATGGGCTAACATGGAATAAATCTATTAAATTCTATTAAAGTAATTATAATTTTTAATGCCTCATACTTTCAAAGCGTGTATAGTTTGTAGGCATAAATATAATATTTCAGCAGAATTTACAGAATATTGGCAATGATTGTGGTAGTTCCTACACAAATCTCATTTGACATTGTGTAAGAACTATCACGATTATTGACAATTCTATAAATGTCCAACATTTTAATTTAGCGATATATCTGAAATTTATCCTGTTTTAAATCGTAGAAATAGTATGGTCTAGACCTGACTATGGTCCAATTGTTAGAAATAATTCTGTTTTTCCGACACTAGCTTATGATTTTCATTTTTACGATTAATTTCTTTTAATGTTTTAAAAGTTGTGTTCCACACTAGGACTATCAATTACCGCTTTTGTAATCCTGATGATACAAAATTAAGCGGGTTTCGTTGGCTATTAAAGCCTCAATTACCTTTATTAGTTATTGTGACTTCCACAAGACGAAGGCCCCCAGAGCTTATTCCAGCGTGACAAGTGATGTTATTGTCAGCACATTTCGTTACGTAACAATTTACTTTTCCGATCTTTACAGTTACTGCTGCTACGGAGGTGCCGAAACCCGTGCCGAAAATTTTTATCTCCGTTCCTAAATGATTTAAGCCACCTGTGCCAGAAGTTGGGGTTATACCAGTAACTGTAGGCGTTGACGATAATTGGTATTGGTATACACAGTCTCCTGTGCAGAGTGATGGTATCCGATTAATATTTACCACAGCCTGTAAAAATTAAATACATGCTTTAAAATTTAGTCATTAAAAGTTTTGTATTTTTCAGTAATTTTTCTACCTAATTTAACTACACCCTTTCAACTTATTAAAGAAATAAATTCGTACTTAAGAAAGCATCATAAAATACTCGTAAGCTAAGTCTTGCCTGAGGTAAAAGAGATGCGGTTCGAAGCATATCACCAGGAATTGGGCGTAAGAAGATGCCCCCGTCACTTAAAGTATGCGAGTTAACTTTTGGTGAAAGACCAGTAAGAGAGGACCCTTTTATGTCAATAGCTGCCCTGTCGCCGCCTTGCGACATCCATTTAATGTTCCACCGATAACCGGAGCAAGAGCCACTACGCTCTATTTGAACAACGCCAATATTGAAGTTAGATTCTAAAAGGTTTTTCATTTCGACGGCACTGACATCTGCTTTGATATTATTGATGGTATTGCCCTGAAAGCTAAGGTCGAAAGTTCCTCCGATTGGCGGGCTTGCAGCTCGTGTCCTGTAAAATAAATGCAGCCATGAATATCACAAAATAAGACTAGATTGCTATAGTAGCTTAGCTCCATACGATTACAAATTGCTATGTAGAGCTGCTGTACAGATGTGGATTTCAAATAATTCTTTCTGTTTTAGAGACATTCAATGGCATCTTTTGTGTGCAAGATAGATACACAAATATACAGACCTTGTAACAGTAACGGTAGCATTGCCGTGCCATTTATCTCCGCGATAAATTTTGGAATTTTCTTTAGTTTGAGTAATTGTTGAGTGAGCAACCTTTATAAGTCCTAAATTGTGAGCACATGCAAATGGTTTCATTTCAATTTCAAATGACCCAGCACTCAACTTCTTTACTTTAACGGTCTCAATGATCGCTCCATTAGGCTGAGCAGCGGCTCGATAGGTATAGACTGTGGCATAAAAAAGAATACACTATCAATTATTCGCTTACTTGGATGTATCGGCAGCAGTACAACTTATCTATTTCTTATATTATGTGCTCAATGAACAAAGTTAAAGTTAATTACACATCGGCTTAAGTGGATACTACACATACTCCAGGGCTTGATTTTGCCGATGTAAGTGTCATCAATATATAGATCTCCGTTCAGCTTGTAGACTCGGACTTCATTAACAATATATTTTGTGTAGATGGATGCCCGTTTGCTAAAATAGCCGCTATCACTATTTATTTTTTCCACTATGTCTATGCAGGCATCATGCCACTTATTGTCCTGTATTGCAGTAAATTGGTAGCTTCTCCAGGATTGATAAGTGTCGCCCGCGTCATTTTGATATTCGATCTTAAAAGTTACGGAATCTTTAATTAAGCCTTTGTAAGAAAAGCAGACCTATGTAGGAAAAAATTGATTAATATCAGTAATAAATATAATTACCAAATGCTATAATTTTATGACATTTCTGCTATATTCTGACAGCCAGTAGAAGTGATTTAAATGATTACGTTGGCTTGCTGTTAGCTGTAATGTTTGCTTGATTTACTGCTTACATATCTGCTTCTCTGCACATCAAAGCCAGATTTGGTCTTGCCACTAGTATCACGAGTGTGGCCAGCACGGAAGATATAATATGGATTTTTTAATGATTTCCTGCCACATCTAGCCAGAACGTCAGCAACCCGTTTTCCGGACTCAGAACTAGAATTGGTGCCTTCGTAATCTTGATAAAAATAAGCAGTGGGTATTGGATGCGATTTTCCGGATGGGTCAGCATTTAAATAAAGGCACCATGTTCCAAACCACCACTGTAAGTTAGCCTGTAGATTTTTGGCAGTTATATCAAATTGAACCGGATCTGAGATTTGACCGCCCCAATCAAGCGAAAATTCAAGTAAAGGTGCTCTACCTTTACGTATTTCCGTAATCGTAATGGTCTCATTGTAATTTGGTGTACTAACTTTTATCATGTTTTGGGGCCCTAAATTGATTGGAAATTCGATAATGTACTTATTACCGGTGGAATTGTGATATTTTATCACGGTTAGGTATCCTATAGCTTTGACGGTGCTTAGATTATTTAATGCTTTGGCCAAGCCTTTAGCCGTAGTGTTAGGATGTATTTTTTTAGTTTCCATGCCGTTAAATATTAGCCTATAACTATTTAAGTATTCGCAGTAAGGTATTGATTCGTTTTCCTTTGATTCATTATTGTAAATGATTTGAAAGTAGTTTCCAGTCAAGCAGAAAGGAACGTAGAGTTCTTGCTTTTCAGAGAGTGTTCCGTTATCCCAATTATTGATAGTTAGAATCTACATAAAATAAATAGGATCAAGATTGGTTCAGTGAGTAAACGGCAACGTTAAAAGGCTTAGTACTATTTACATTTCTAGCAGTAATGAAATAGTATTTCACTTACAAACACCGATTTAATAGTTCAATATCGCTAATGGAAATTACTTTCAAATAATATAAAATTGAAAGAAGATACGGCTTTGAAATACATTCTTACCTGTATTTCTTTCTGGACGATAGTAGTTTCAACAATTTGTTGCAGTTCGTTTATAGCTTGGCCAGTTTGTGCTTCTAGGTATCTAGTGTTATGGATATGCACTCCAATTTGAAGGTCCGCATGGGAATAACGTTGCCTATGAAGAGCCTCTATGTAATACATTTTTCCAGCTTTAAGGCTCAATTTCTTTGACCTCTGCGTTGAATACTTATCCCAGGTGCTAGACCATGACGGACAAGATGCAATTTTTACCTATAGTTTGAAGATAAACGAAGAGCAAGTCTTATAATCGAATTCATTTTATGCTCGAGGGCTAAAAACTTTAATTGAAAAGAACAATAGTATTTATCTGTTGTTTTTGAGCGAAATTATACCGTTATACGGTGCAACCTCTCAATTAATCTCTGCTAATAGGGTGAATTATTAGTATTTCTTATACGTAAAACTCGTACATTAGGCCAGAGACGGCATGAACTAAATATTTTAGAGGAGGTAATGTAATTCATCTAATAGTACCGTCTGATGCAGTCAATTGCTGTACCTTATTCTTTGCACTTTCAGAGGTACTGAAATATAGTTCGCTGTCGTCGTCAGATTTTATCAAAAAGGAGTAATCATCATTCTTTGGAGCAACAAAGTAGCCGGAAAGTCGCTGGCTGTATCGGATAGATTCATTAAAAGAAGCTGATGTTGGCATAGCAGCGGTAGGGACAATTTCCGACCGATAATCAGCTGATGTCGAATTTAAGTTGCTAATCGCTGATAGTGTACTAGGAAAGCTGGATAGCCATATCTCACGAAGCATACCTCTATTTCCTACATATGTTTAGTCTATAGGTTAATATCCAGTATATCTTCGCAGCCTAGCTAGAGCTATCAAATTTTATACACTTTAAATGAATAATTTTAGTGATTATTTAAGATCGCTAAAAGCTTTAGCGGAATGCTCATGCTTCTTTGCCTCTTACTGTACCTTGCGTGATTAGAAATTAATACGACTATTACCTGAATACATTTCCGAAGGCGCTGATGATTTTCCTGTAATGCAGGTTATTAAATTACTGCTAATATTGACAACTTGGCAATCTACATTTCCTATTACGACACGGGTGTTGTTTGGATAGCTACCCAAATGCTGACCCATTATCTTAACAGTTGTTCCGCCTTCTGTGCTACCCACATTTGGAATGATATTTGAGATTGCTACAAGAGTATTAGAAGAAAGCGGTTTATAAATATCGTACCCTTGTGTAATAATGTGTCTATCGAAACGCAACGACTTCCAAAACTTGAAGGAAAATCACTTTATTACAATAATTACGTCTTCTACCAAGGACTAGATTATCTATGGCTACTCTGTCTTCGGAGATAAAATCTCCTGCTTATATACAATTGTGTACAGAGTATCTTCGTGACACATAAATCATTATCTACCTTAATAAGGCTAACATCACACCTCTAGCGTACCTGGAGGTGCCAAACAGTATGACTAATAACTTTTACAATCCGTATTGCAATTACTGATACAAATCCTCACATATTTAATCTCACTCTACGATCTAGCACCTATACAAGCGTATCTATCTTAATTAGCCTAGTAATTACGTCATGCACGATATTCACACATACTGTATATAATCTTAAGCTATATTTGGGCTGCACTACACCTTGTTAGTAAATTTTTATAGCTATACGTGTATAATTAATTACAATCAAGATGATACCCCTAACAATCGTGACCTCGCTACATTACAAAGTTATTGTATAGATAGTGATTGCTTCATTCGCAAAGATCATTTCTAGTTAATTGCTTAATACAGTAATAAACGGCAATTAATTATTACCAGCATGAGTTTGAAACAGGTGTAAATTTAGGTGGGAGTCCGCGACTAGTGCCTTGTTAGTTCGTATAGATCTATTAGCATACAAAGTCTCATTACTTTTTTCGCATTAATCGCTATGTAATAGATGCCTTACACATATAACTGGTAGTAACAGCTGTTATGTATTTGCTATAGTATTTAAAATAATATTATTTTACCTTCCCAGAGTAGAAATGATAAATGATCCATTGATTGAATCTAAGGATTTTTTTAATTAGTCCGTCAATCTCAAACCCTGATGAAATTATTCCTTATAGCTAAAACTTATATTTACCGATTATTGTGGTTGATAGCTTGCATTTGATGTAGCCTTCGGTAGATGTTTCAGAATTCATTGCAGTGCCGTATCTATGATAGTAGATAATTTCATTATAAAATCACTTAAATTTCAGGCAAAATTATTTGTATTGGGGTGGGAACAATTGCGGTATTCAACATCGAACAAATTATCATTATGATTGGTTTCTGTATCATGAAAAATAAATTTAATACTCCATACACATCATTTGTGGACGGATCAATTGGATTGCAAATGCTGGTGCTGCCAAAATATAATCTATCAGTGGTAAAAGATACACGGAAAGAATTAATAATTAAATTAGTGCGAGTTGTAGATTGCATAATACGCACATATTTAGCTTTGGTTCGTTAGATAAGCCATAATTTTAAATTAATAACACTATTTTGAGTTAGATTATCACTATGGTTTTGAATTTTGAGTGAGTATTCAGTAAATGAAAAATTTCTTCTTAGAATACTGTCTGCTAGGTTCATTTGCTTTATTCTCATAATAACGTTACGGTGCAATGTACCTTACAATCTCCTTGACATCGGTGGCATCGTTTTCAAGTTCTTGAATACTGTTAACAGAATTGGTAAAAATTCGACCTTTTACTGTTATTATGGTTCCTATGTATAGAAGAAGTAAAGTATATTTTGAAGCGAATAGTAAAATAATTCTGACAGTGAGCATCACATACATAAACTAGCTTGTGATTTGTAGGAGTAGGCAATTATCCATTTTGTAATACATTCTGCTCTCAAAAATTGACTACGCCACTTACCCGGTAAACCACTTTTCGGTAATATGGCAGTTATAGTCGGTGAAACACTTTCTGAATACTAAAGGTAGAGAATGAGATAAATAGATGCATTAAATGAAGAATCACATTAATTAATTATATTTCACTATATCTGAGATAAAATCTTAACTATGAGCCATTTTATATTTTTAATGATTTATATTCTAAAAAGCAATAACAAAATCTTTAAGATTAATTTACTATGTCTTTACAAGTATTTTATTGATGTTTCCGTGTGGCTATAGGTGATATCACAGGTTGCGGAGTCTCAATCGTTTTAGTGTACAGTATTATGGAGATTATTGCACAGTATAATACTATAATAAAGGTTATCTGTAATAATACAGCCTTATCAAATAACATAGTACGAACTAAGGCTAAGTTTATTATTTCGTTATTTTCGTATGTTATACTCTACAGTATTTCTCAGTAATTACGGCAACTTCCGTATGCCCGTTAGTATAATCGAATATATTATTATGGCTCCAATGTAAAATATTGCTATCATGATTTTGAAAAGCAAACTATTAGTATATTAACCTTGACATTTGCTATTTTATCAGTAATTAAATATGAGAACATTGCATTGTATACTATTTTAATTTGTTGACAGTAGGTTAAATATGCCGTTGATAACTACGAAGTATTTACTTGAATGAATTAACATCAAAAGTTAGTTCTATTAGAAGATGCAACTGAATAGAGGATAAAGCTTTGATTACGTACAGTATTAACTTTACGATTTCATATAGTTTACATACCTGGTAATTACATTGACTGCCACAGTATGCTCCACTATTTTCGGAAATTCTTACACCGTCAACGAAAAGGATCAATTTATATACTTCAGAGGAAGGTGAAGGTCTAATGTAAATATGTAATAGTAATAGTTAAACAGATAATTTGTGATCGTAATGCAATACCTTATGAGATAATTAATTACTTAATGTCATTTAATATTGGAATAATTATCTCAGCATTTATATTTTCCAGGATAATAAATAATTTTAATAATAATACTTATAATAGTGGTTCACAGATGGTTACGTGAATAAACTATTACGGCAGACATAGTAAACGTTATTGGTGTAGATTTCTGTTTATTACGTACGTAACTAATTTAGGGGTCTCTATTTGTCACGTAGAGGTTACTAATAATAATGGTATATATATATATAAATACGTACAGTATTAAATACTGAGGCTAGCATAACTGAAGTTTCTTTTATCCAAAAATCTGGCATATTCATGACCACGTAAATTGCGCACTATTGCATATTAAAGTCGAAGTTGATGCAAGATATTCTGTATGGTCCATACAATAATAAATTCGATAGAATGCAGTATATTTTATAAAAGGATAAATGACAGTGCTATGTATATATATAATATTTTCCAGTGCACCGAAGCAGTATCAATGTTACTGCTGTAATATTTTAGTTAGAATTTTAGAGACTTCAACTACTTTACATTTAATAATAGTAAAGTTATCTATGAAGTAGTTAGTAGTATATATCGAGCAGTCACATATAGGAAGAGAAGTACTATTCGAAGTTCGCTCGTAGTAGTCTTAGCTACAAGTATCATGAACGAATAATTTTCGAAAAATGAAAAAGAGTAGTAGTTTTATTATGCGGTCTACATTAATATGTATTACCGTGTATCGCAGACGATTTTTTTTGTGTTACTTAAGTAGGTGATAACATCACATCTTAGTAAGTTTCGATCTGAAGAGAGGTATACGATATTGCCACGAGAAGGGACATCATAATTGAATTGATCTTGACTGAATTCTAGTTAATCAAATGAAAGGTATAAGTTTGCATGGATATCAGTTTGCAACTGCAATAGTTCTAGCTTTATTACTTTTAATATTGTTTATGCATAGATTTCAGTATAATTGGACATAGTCTCTATTAGAATAGAAATATTAAAGATTGAAGTATATCAAATATACGAATTTTACCTTCCCCATAAATTGTGACTCGGGTGCCTCCTGCCGTGCTGCCTGTTGTCGGTGTAATATTGTTAATAATGGTTGCACCTAGACAAAAGTAATTGTTGAGTTGAAATTAATGATTCATATGACCGGTTCATAGATTTTTAGTACTTGGAAATTTTTACAGTGATGTTAAAGTTTCTCTTTTGTAAAATATTCTATATCTAGAAACAATTTTAGCTTTAATGATCTACAATTATTATTACAGAAATATCAAAATCGTATTAAATATCTTACCGTGAGAGCATGATAGCAGCGCAATACACAGAATTAATTGAGGCAAGGCCATACTACTTGTATAACAGGCTGAAGATACTTTGAACGAATCTTGACCACCTGTAACTTCTATCCAATCTTGGTTCTTTATCCAGATGTATTAAATATCGATTTAAAATCAACTTATAACTAGCTTGTTTCGATACTAGTTCAATTAAATCTGATGCTGTATGTTGAATATATATTTCGATCAAAAGCTGCGAAAACTTGTTACATCGGAAAATTTTTTCGGTTTGTAAGGATGCTCTAAAGCCTTGCTTACGTAATACTGCAAAACGTCAGAGTTGTCCTATATAAGGCCATAAATTGTCGTACTTGTTATTGTTTTCTTAACATCGGATGCTGATTGAAAGCTATTGTAAGACACGAACAATTCGAACTGATAAGTCATTTAGCAAAGCTTTGAACAATATCTACCTTATGCAAATAAACTACTAACTATTGTTTTCACAGACGCAATTTGTTTGACCGTGCTTTCACGTACAATTTCTTTGTATAAAAGTAGTTATAATTTACATTAAAACTGCGATACAAAAAATAACAAGCGGAATTTGTTTCCGATCAAGAGAGAAAAATTGAAGTTCCAATTAAAACAATTGGTGATTAGTCATGAAGATTTCAATAATACAAAAATTATATGCCTTAAATAATGTAAAGTTTAAATGATACAATACGCAGTAAAGCTGCGCCGCTACCCGCCGCCGGCGTTCTACACCTAGGCTAAGGAATTTATTGAGTTTTTTTATTACTCGTTGTGTTTTACATCTCCATTCACTTTAACCAAATGGTGAACTTAATGTTTAGATTTATATCTGAAAAAGTACGTCCTAAAGAAGATACTACTTTTAGTACATGTTACTTCATAACTTGAAACTATAGCGTTAGTTTGTTCTGTACCAAGCTGTAGTGGTGGGTTTTACAACCCCTTACAGAATGGCTGTCATATCACTTTCTATGCAACAGCTATACATCGTTTCATATTTCGTAACTTATTTGCATTTGTTAGTCCAGCTGTAATTCTTAGACATTACTCAAAGGTCATTGATACTAGCAGAAGAAGTAGTAGATGCAATTGACTGTAATAAATGGTTCTTATTAGTCTTTAAACTGTATACTTAGCCACAGTGTTACTATAACGACGCTCAGCTGCAAGTGGGGTCTAATGGACCCTACCCAATCTATTGTGAAAATTCGAAAATATTTTGGAACCAAATTGAGAATATAGCTTAAGCTTGGCTGAGAACTTTATCGAGAGTTAAGCTCTGAGGAACTGAAAAATAATTAAAATTGAAGAATGTACAAAATGTATAACATTTTTTTGGCAAATGGACTTTAAGGGTACCAGGGATTATTAATTAATACGTAGTGCAGTGGTACCCTAGCTAATACGGGAAATATCCATATTTGTTGTGCTAGGTAAGATAAGTATATCCGGAGTACGCTCAATCTACTGTATTCTTCAACCAATGCTCTCCTCGTAGTCTTCTCGTTTTCTCTCTTTCTAAGATATTATATACATATATATGTTACGGCCATTCCTAAGAGTGGTTTTGTCCTTAAGATTCTACATATCAGAAGCATCATTTGCGAGCATACCATCCGGTAACATTACACCGTACGACGAGGGCAATAGTAACTTTCATATTGTACACTTTGTCGCGTCAATTATAATCATGTAGTGTTCTCCATGATGAAGTTTTTGCCTTTACGATACGGTACAGTATCTGTAAAATCAATATCATATAGGTATACTGTACCATGGATGAAACCTAACTATCGCTCATTTATTTAAACCCTATCCCAAATACATATACTATATTATCGTAATATAGATTATATTACCTTTTATTACATCATCACATCCATATTAACATATGAGCACATTTATTACGAACGTATATATTAATTATCATATGAAATAGCATGTTCCGAATATTTTATGATACAGTAATAACTTATTCCAAATATTATCGCTACCGTATATTAGCTTTTTACATCACCTCTAAATGTATTAGATGAATATCCTTTTATGTATCATTTGTGTTATATTTCTGTAGAAATAGCTTCTTCTTATTCTATATTAGTGCTATGGTTTAAGACAGTAAATGTGATAATGTAGTTGATTTAGAGATAGACAGTTGTAAATATTATTGTAAAATTGTAATATTCAACTGATAATGGATTTCCATTAACAACTGCGTAGATTTAAGTTAAGTACGTACTTTTTCTAAATACGTGTAATAATCAAAATGACGGTTGTCACACTTTCATGCAATCTGTTAGGCACTAAGCTGATTTAAATTAGGACACAATATATTAATTAACACATATATATGCTCTATTAATATAATTACTAGTGTATAGAAAAAGACTATATTACAGTATAGAAAATAATTAACAGATTGTACAGGTGGAATTTGGCACAAGTATCTAAGGAAGTGCATTTGTACTTAAAAAGAGACGAGAGTAATTTAAGCTGAGTGGAACGACAGTTGAATAAAGATAGCTTTGTAATATTACCTAGTAAACTTCTAGACTGACTCTTGCTGATGACTAAGATCCTTCACGAAGGTAGTGAAAGTAGTGACACGTGGTAGCAGATTTACAATACGGTAGAAGGTTTTACTGGTAATCATAGAAGAAGAATTCATTGTCACAAACGAAATTTGTGACAATTAGTCAAGAGAATATCTTTTAACAGAAGCCAGCGAAGACATCGGAATTGATGATAATACTGCCTGTAATGTATACAGATAGTTTAGAGAAGTATGTTCTGAAAGCTTTTACAAACTAAAGTTGTCCTTTGAGGTCGAAATAGGATAGTGTAATACAAAGTAGATGAATCTGTTTAGACACAAATCCAAAATAATATCATGTGATGTAATGTTCTTTTAATATCAATCAAGAAGATTTTCGTCCTTTTTATAAACTTGTTTAAAATTATAGATGTGCAGACAGTGCAGCAATTGTTAAAACAAGGAAACAATACGAATTAGTTAATTTTAAATTAGTGTGTTCAACAAGACCGCGGCCGCCCAACAACTTCTGAGATATAGGTATTAAGAATGGTTAGCATTTCTCAGGTACCCGAACTAGGTTTTGCGCAGATTGTACATCTAAGGAATCCTGCCACGCTCTTATCTATTATTCAGGAGCATACAACTCCGGAAATTATTGTAGATATATTCTAACGAATAGAGAGGATACTGCATTATTGCTCAGCTATCGAATGTCGCTGCTCATGGTACCGCAAATCATCCGTTATGGTTCATTGATTCCGTGCATGATGTGGATATAGAGCACACAAATTTTATTGGAATCAAACAAAGGGGAATTGAAATCAATGAAATGCTGTCATGCTCCAGAAATTCTTGGATATCTAAGCGAATTTATGTGGCGAGACCGCCACAGAACAACTGCTTTCTATGCTTTTCAAAATCTGATCAGAGATATTGCTGAACAGCATGGAAATTTATAGGCAAGTTTAATATAGCAGCATTAAATGTAAAAGTATTTAGCGCTTTGTTTAATCTCACCAACTGCAATATTTTGACTTTTAGAATATTCACTTAAAATTTACTCATGAGACATGCTAAATCTTATATCTCTGCTAAATCGGTTAAATATAATTAAAATACGTATAGAAAGGTATGATGACTAATCTCATATAGATGGAGCATTTTAATAATAAGCTCAATTTTTGAGAATATGATTATAGAACTAGTTTTACTGAAGTTATATAGTCTCAGCGTGTGTAACAATGAAATCTCGAATTTAAAAATTTACAATATCTTGTTATAACAATGATGCCAATTTATAAAAACCAACTTGCCGCACACCATACCGTACGAGTTATAGTTTTACTTGGTGTTGTACTCAGCACATAAGCAGCAAGCAATAATTGCCAATGTTAGCATGTAATACATTTTACGGGACTGGTCATTATTAATGAATAATCAGGCGATATTTCAGCCACATATTGCACTTACTTTATATCTTAAAACACATATACTGGTCCTAAGGAGGGCATAAAAGCGAACTGAAATTATGAGGTGGGTTAAGATAATTGCATTATCTAATGATATGTAAGGCTATAATTAATAAGCGAAAGCCGCTGTAAGTTATGGATATCTCGCTAGCAATACAGCACTTAGAACTCATTTACTGTTGATGAAAATAATTTTACCATTTACCTAAAGTCTAATACAGGATAAATAAACCATAATGTCTGTATCAATGTTTTAATACCATAACTTTTAACATATTAAAATGTAGCATTTTATTAGCTGTGTGTGTAAGTTATTTGACATTAAATTTTGGTTCATCTAACCTAAATAGGATTCAGAATGTATTAAATTAATAGGATTTCATGAAGTAATACCGTTGTTAATCCTTAATTAAAAATATGAGTAACTTTTATAATTAGGTTGTGCATCCGTATTTTAGTTACTGAAATTAAATGCTGCTTGTACTTTCATTGCCTGATACAGCTGATGAATAAAAGAATGTACATTGCCAATGATAAAACGAAAGCATTACGGTATGATAATTATACTGTAACAGCTATCATACTACTGCCGTTTACCCATATACGAAATATGCTAACAATAGATTTATATGTTGCGTAAAGTCACTACGGCTATTAAAAGCCTGTATTATTTATTAACCAAATAATTTAACATCATTGTTTATAGCACATCTCTAATATGTATATGTGGCATAATTCCATCGTTCATAATCACATCTTTGTTATCATGATAATTTAATCACGAAGCGACCAGACAACATAAATAAACGGCATAAGACGGAATATGATACGATATCTAAACAGTTGAATAAATTTACTAAATCTTCGATTACTGTAGGATCTCAACTCCATCGTTACATTTTGAATAAGTATATAAATCTACCTTTAGATGCTATAAATTTATTCTCGCACAATATACTTATATATTATAAGATTATACTGTATCTTATTGTGCTAAATCATTCTTAGTTGCAGGAATATCAATTTCTATAGTATCATAATCCTTCAAAGCTTATCGAATGTTAACATTCGGCTATAGTGCTGATAACACTTTCACAGAAACTATGCACTACGCAGTAGTCTTAGTCGCTTTTGAATCGAACTCCTTCCAATCATTTTGACATGATGACACAATATGCAACCAAAGGAATACCATCATCGATCCACTTTATTTTGTGACTTATATTACTACTGTATACGTCATACATATACGCGTATGTAAGCAACCTCAGCTACGGAATATTGGTAAAACGTTACGGAACAGTAATTACACATATACGAACTACATCCTTGAAATTGATTTCAATAATTGATACTCCATTCGCACTTTGGTAATATATATATAATAATTGCCTATAAGTAAGCACTTGTTTCATCAAATATATTCCAGCTCTATCTAGTGTTTGATCTTGTGATTTATTAGTGATAATAGCAGGCGCTAGCTTAATGAAGAACACCTTTCGTTACATGTGAAAAGGATAAGCATGTATCATTAATTGTAGTCAACTGATTGCAGTATGGACAGTACTGTGGTGCGTACACAGTGTGCATAATATCGCAGACTCGAAGCTTTCTATACCGAGTACAGCGCACCTTACTTGTTCTACTTTACCGAGAAATAGTAAATTCATCAATTGCAGAGTGTCCATGCTATTTCATGCTCTAGAGTGACTAATATAATTTTAAGCTAACATTGGTCGAAGTCAGCATCTGCAGCATCAATCCAAATATCAAAGACTTCCTTATGATCTTGATTACCAAACATCTAGTCTTTATAGCTACAGTCTTCGTTATAATGTCTTTTCGTAAATTTGGTATATAAGGTAGTACCATTTAAACGTAAACATATAAAGTATCAGTACTAAAATTAATGATATCAGGCTACAGTCTGAATGTGGTTTTATGAGACCACTCACAAAAAATTCGTGATTTGGTCTTGACTAACCATAATCGTATCTTCTAATTGCAAATACTAAAATTATCGTATATTCGACACATATATTCTTTAATCATTTTCGTATAATTTAATAATAAACTGTAATAAAGCCATAACATTCACTAACAGATAATAATTATAACTGTCGAAAATTAACTTTTGTAACATTTTTCTACTATAACAGCAAAAATATTAATCATAGGCCCATTTTAATTTAATTTAACATCAATATCCAAATATTACTTCACCGCAGCACCACTATAATACTGTATAAATGTCAATTTTCTTCAAAAAGTAATATAAAAACGTACATTAAATTTGTACGTGCAGATTGCTGCAGCAGCACCATCGAAATTATTATTACTGAATCTACTATAGATACATCTAATTATATATGTTATATTAGTCAATTATTTATGTTAAAATTAAATTATAGGGTACCATTGCCTCATGATGTTCAATTCTAGAGTAATTGCCGTGTATTATCAATACCATTAAGTAAATTATAAGCGTACTCAGTTTTATTTTTAGCGTACATAATTTAAAACGCCGTGTCTGATACAAATACTTAACTATCTGAGCTTGATATTAATATGAAAATGATTCATATTTAGTATTTAAAATTAAGACTCGTAGGAACGGACAAAATGATTACTTATGAATCAAAAAGTAAGACTTATACTGCAGAGTATCCGATTGAGTGCTATAATTATATTTCAGCATCGCAATCGCAAGCAAAAGTTGGGTGTCTGAGCGGATTTCATTCATAGTAAAATTCAATCCGATACTGATTCGTTATAATTTCGGCAATTATCACTACCCAGAGACTTTAACTATGCAGGTTTATCCCATAAAGCACTATGCTAGTATACCTACTGGACTATAAAGTCTAGGGCGATTGAATGTGAGCTCACGGCCTCTTCTTTTTCAGTAACTGCTATTGGTAGGACAAGCCGAGAATCAGCTATTCTACATGTTCCAGTAAGATCATCACAGTAGTAAACCGTCACATCAAACTGTAGAAACACGTTACCAAGTTCACTACATTAGTAAAAGCACAAAACGGTTGCAAACGACAAATCGGAATAAACAGTTTCATCTTACCTTTACAACAAAAGCATCTACAGCTCTAGGAGAATTAAGTTGATAAGTAGTTAAAATTTCCAAGCTCTGTTCAAATTTTCCTCTGAATTTATCGAGGGAGATTATAGTTGTAGCAGCTAATGATACAGGAAGGTTATGCAAGTTAAGTTACTACAGTGTATAATGTAAGTGTAAAAGCTGCACATAGGTATGTAAGTGCATTACCAGTATCTTTGACGTAAATCCATTTATGCTTTGCTCCTGGTGTGAAATGACTCTGTTTTGGTAATGTTACACTTATTTGGATTTCACCATAAGCATCCATAGGTAAGCAAACCTGATTTAGTCGAATGACTGGCTTTGCATCCGTCACTAATACCTTGTCATTGACATTATCGACTGAATCCGAAACGGCTTCTGTAAATATTATGTTCATCTGTAAAATACGTACAAGAACTACTTAAATATTCAATTCGCAGAACATTCTCGTATTTGCTAAGTATACTACCGTTAATTGCTCCATAGTTTGCAGATTAATCATGGTAATAACATGTGCGTTTGTGTTTGCTATATAGAGCGAATTTCCATCAGGGGACAAGTGTAACCCGCTTGGCTCGCGCAGTTTTACATCCGGAACTATTTTGTCATTCATGCCCGGCCCACAATTTCCATCAATTAAGGTAGTGCTGGTACGCTTTGTTGGATTAATAATTTTGATCTGCAAAAATTGTAAACAGTGATATCTCAAAAGTATGCAATCCATACAAGAATAGCTCTTGTTTCACGATCTATGCCCTACTTTATGGTTATAAGAATCAGCAATGATAACGTCTTTGCTACAAGCACGCCAGGCAATACCAATTGGGTGTTGTAACTTAGCTGACATACCAATTCCATCAACATCCCCGAAAGAGAATAAATCCTATTATACGAGTATAAAAATTTCTATAATAGTAACACTAAAACAAACAATGAATTATATATCCTAATATATTGCATTTCCTTTCTAAATACAGTTTATATACTTTTGGATCAAGTCCTCCTCCCACTAGTCCTTTCACACTTCCGGTTTTGATATCAATCATTCGTATAGTGCTACTTTCACTATCCGCAACATACAGGCTTGAATTGGTAGACACTATGCCAGAAGGTTGAGCAAAACCCGCTTTATGCGGGTAATAATTATTCCTATTCTCTTCGTCACCACTACCGCAAAAAGCCAAGCAACAACCACGTCGTAATGACCTAAGTATATTACGCTATATGAAATCTTGAAAACTGTACAAATCGGGCATTAAATTTATTACTATTTATTAAACTTGGATTCGAATATCTTCATTATAAATTAAGTGAATTTAGCGGCACTGGCGTATTTGATTTAAGACCACAGGCGACTAAGTAGTACCGTATCACACTATCGGCTGAAGACGTTGAATTATCATTTCTCCGTTGAAATAATCAAATTATTAAATTAATTGGTTAACTAGTTGCCGTGATATGACGAAAGTTTAGCAATTTTTTAATAATTAAACTTGTTAACTAGTTAACTGGGTGAGTAACAAGTTACGTGCCCATATGCAGCAGTACCTATTATTAAACCAAACACAATCTTCTAAAGCTAAAGCCCAGATCTGATGTGATCCCGCCATAGCAATATATAGGACAACTTCCTGATCCTCGCAACCTAAATATCATTCATGAATGTGAATCCTTCCATCGTATTGTCAGCTGATGAATGTGAATTTATAAATATTACTTTGTCGCGCTTTAAACGCCTTAAAAGTTAAACGCAATATCATAAAGTCGTCCACAATACAGTTTAGTTTTCAGTTGCGATAAATGTTAGGTACCTGGACTGGGCCCTAGTGTTAAATCCCACGGAGAATTTAGAGCTTGCATTTTTCCTGCACCCCCACCAACCAAATCATTCCCTTGATTTCCAGTTCCAGCAATGGTAGTCACTTCACAATATTCTAAATCGATCTTATAACAGCATAGAAAACAGTATTTGAAAAGGCAGTTCATCCTACATCACGTAGTACATTCTTAAAGACGCGCGAAGCTAGACCTACTTGTGCTAACATTCGATAAGTCTAAAATTAATCCGGTATAGTATAAGTTAAATTATCACTTACAGCTAGTAAAGTACAGGACGCCCGGAAAATCTGGACACATCTTATTTATTTCTGTTTATTATTCTGTACTGTACTTAATCAATGTTTACGTTATCGTAATTTCATCTCCACCCACACACCATTTACAACGTCAAAATGGTAAAGCCATAATTCATAACGTACTGGTAACAATAACAACTGACGGAAACCATACAGATTATAATGCTACAGTTTATTAAACATGTACGGACTGCACGCACCTTTCTTATTGCGTGATTGTTAGTATCTGCGACGAAAATCGTTTTTCCGTTGCGGCTGCATGTTATGCCTTGTGGATTATTAAAACGTGCCTTTTGAAAGACACCATCGACAAATCCTTCTTCAAAATACTCCTTGTTACCTACACAGCTACGCGTTATTCCATCTTTCCCAACAATTAGGATTCTGTGATGCCCGGAATCAGAAATAACTATGTCATCTCCATCATTCACTACACAAACCTTACCAGGGAAGGAAAGAGTCATAGGTTTAATTTTATGCCGCTCTAAACTTAAAGGGATCGAATGATGAGATAACAATCCGAGTGAATCATAGTACCGCAACCCGAGGCGAACTAGCCACATCAGCATTTCGCGTTTTCCTTCTCCATGCAAGACATGCAGAAACTGACCTTGAGGGCCAAGTATAACGAAAGTCGGCCAACATTGTATATCCAAGCTGTCATATATAATTCCTCTTTCATCGTTAACTACAGGATGATCTAGTTCGTGGCGTAAGATTGACTGAATAACATTAGCGGTTGACTTCTCATCATCAAATTTTGCTGAATGAACACCAATAATCATAACTCCATCTTCGATACTGAATTTCGAATGCAGATGTTTTAAATCCGGCATAACATGCATGCAATTTATACAACAGTACGTGAATATATCCAAAACGCATAGTTTTCCATTCAACTCATTCTCAAATGATAACTGATTTTCGCAGTTTAGCCATTCTAAGTTTGCTGGAAAATCAAAACTGGGCCTTGTACCATTCACATATTCTGCATGTCTTTCGCTTAAGTAAGTGACTATAAGCTGATCTCTTTTTTCATTATTAACAATAGTTTTGCACTTTTCTTCTAGTTGATGCGAAGTATTCAAGAAGGATGTCATAGATAAATCCATCTCATGATGTCTGTAGATTTATTTTCTATTTACGCAAAAACACTATCTGAAGCAGCTCTTCCTAGTTATGATAGTATGCCAACTTGCCAAGGAGTTGAGAAACGTTTCAAAGGTATAAGTTATGTTAACACGTCGGTCGACTATACTGTACAGTACAGTACTGTACAGTATAGCTATTGAGAGGGGGAAGGGTGAGATTTCCTTTACTGTACTGTACTGTACTGTACAGATCACTGTGCACTGTTCACTGTGAGTATGCACTGTGACTGAATGTACAGTACACTGTACAGTACACTTGTACAGTACACTTGTACAGTACAGTACAGTATTTTACTGTACCAGGGACTTCTAAGACAAATGTACAGTACAGTACAGTACAGTATGGTCGTACAGTACTGTACAGTACACTACAGTAGAAAATCATTAGTTTGATTTCTTGCAGGCAAAAGTTTTGAAGTTTGAAGTTTTATGCTTAAAACCGACAAACGTGAAGTTTTATCTCTTTAACATGCAGTAGAGTTTGGCATACTGAAATGTACAGTTCTGATGAGACGCGGTAGCATCTAATTAATTATAGGAAGACGAAGGATTGCTGTCATCTTGACTTCAGACACGGTTTGTAGTAACGTTGGCGCAGAAAGTCATTTATTAATAGCATCGAATGCTAAAGTGCTAGAAATTCAATGATTGCAAATGTTTACTACTGTCCACTATTACTGTGTTTGCCACCTCTACCGAATAATAATGCCCTCCTAACCATGACAGCACCATCTATTGATAACGTTTCGACCAAAATTGTACCAGTTGCTGCAGCAAATCCTGCCGTCTGGGACGTTATCAGGGATGACGTGAAGAAGGTCAAGATTAGAGACAAAGACTACAAGTCTTACAAACAATTAAACTGCGAGAACTTACTTAAAAAGCTTAAAGCTCGAAGAAGGTGATTGATATGAGTATATTTATTCACAAACAGTAAAGCTTAGCATTTAATAAATCAAGCGATCTTAAAAGTAAGTGATATCGCAGGTATTAGTCTTACATTGGCAACGTGCTATACTGTACGTACTGTTTCACGCGCAATGTACTGTGCTAATAGCGGCCCTTTGCTGCAGCATTTAAAGGTCAAGATCTACAAATGTAAGATCAAGATTTTGAACCGGTAAATTCGACGTTACTCAGTCTGCGTCACGTCAATATAAATCTGCAGGCTGTTCTCATGTAGTCGTGTATTTGTACTATATCTGAATATTTTAAACGATTTCTTAATAGCTTCTGATAGACATACGTACACTGATCCTCGTCGATCTGTCAGTAATAAATAAGAAAAATCATAGACCTCTCAAGATCTCTATTAGCAGAAGTGCGTATACGTAAGTAAGGGACGCAAATGAAAAATAAAAATACTTCTAAAATGATCATAATTTACGTGTACTAGCCGTCCGCGAGAAGGTCGTATATATATTTTAATCATTGCTGTAGTCTAATCTGTTGGCGAAATGTAATTCGAAGCATTCGTGATAAAACTAAAAAAGTAATTCTACAGTCATATCATTAGCGTTGCTACAATTAATACTGATCGACTGCAGTATGGTCGAGCCCACGCTGTTGGCCAATAACCGAATAAACGTTTTACACTGTGACATTAGTTTAATTTGTAAAGTAGCTGCTCAAAAATAATCAAGATATTCGCAATAACTTCTAGTACTGTATATCCCTACGTTAATATCAATGTGTAATTTGACTGTTAAGAAGTATTCGAACCATAAGAATTTTAGTACAGAACCAACCCCGTTAACCTCATCCATTTCGTAATGACAAAAAATATCGATTATAACATGAGTCAAGCAGATTTTAAAAACGAATGTCATGTCATTAGAAGCAATAATTTCCACTGCCTATGGTGATTAAAATAGAGGTAATAAATTCTCAAGATTCAAATAATTAGAGCATTGACCAACTTGGGTTTGTATTTAATTAACTATGGACTACTAGAAGGTCAAAATTTCTAGTCCGCACCTTAACCTATCCATTACGTTCAGTATTTGAGATTTATAGTAGTAACCGACGCATGTACCAAAATCTTATTCCGAGTTGCTCTATTCTTTCTAATATTGTTTTTTTAATTTTTAGGAAACTATGGAAAATTTTATGGTTGTCAATGTTAATGGCATTCGTTTTGGCCTTTCAGCAAGTCATCGGTTATAAACTTAAGAAAATTTTTTCCATTCGTTTGCTTCCAACGACCACCTTTTTAGGCTATGGTATGGTAGCAGCGGTGTATACTTCTAGAATGATGCGACTTCAGTCAAGCAAAATTTCATGGAAACTGGTTGACAGAATGATGGTATATTTTGCAATTAGCTTTCTCGAAGTTGCCGCTAATTTGATTGCGTTGTGTAGACATTCAATCATTACCAGTAGAGGAAGTATCGAGGTAAGAAGTGAATGAGGTTTGTTTATACCTTGGGCTAATAAGCGATGCACGGTCATTAAATCTCTATCGCTAGTAAATCTATCATGCAAGTACAACGATAGTTAATGTAATTGTATGGATTTACTATACTTTCATTAATTATCTAGCACTTGTACTGAAATTTAAGCGGAATACCCTAGGTAATATTTTCTATCAAGTTACACAAATCACCTGAAGAATATGCTGCAATATCAATAACTTACGATTATTCAACTGCGAGATTAGTAATCGACGAGTTGTTGAGCTAGTGGATCATAAAATAATATTAAGACACGGTCTGGTAGAATTTCATGATCCAGCCACTGCACGGTGCGAATGCAGTGTTTTGTACAAGAAACACATCTAGCAAGGATTTGACAAGTTCCAAATTAAAACAAAATCGTTATTTTATCGTTATTACACTCCGATTACATTTGATAGTTCGTAGCCTCATACTTAATAGTAACGTTGCTACTGGAATTGTGACAATTGACTGATGCTATTCTGCAGATTTCTTACATTATGATCCAAAATCTTAGTAACTTATTAGATATCCCTTGGTCGTAACTTCGGGTTATGACCGTAAAGATGTCAAATATGAAATTAATTGATCGATAAAATCATAACAGTACTATAAGTTTTAACCTTCCTGAAGTCAATCATAACTAATTATGTCATAATTTGTTATCATTGCAACATAACGACAACAACTAGGTCTTCGAGCTCTCCATTCCTATCATTCTAATTCTGGGTTTTTTATTTCTTGGCTTCCGTTACGGCATCATCAATCTGTTAGGAATAACAGTGTGCCTTCTCGGTATTCGACTATCGCCATTTATTGTTCAAGCAGACTATTTAATGCAAACGACAGGTAATGAATGAAGCCACTGAAACTCTGAAAGTGATCTATTTTTCACTCTATCGTTGCGAATTATGAATACAGGTTGTTTCTAGTAAAATCTTCGAAACTACTCTTTTGGTAATGCTTACAGAAAGTACTTTTGATCTTTCTTAGAATTTTGGAGAATTACAGAAGTTTTTTTATGCGTTACTGGATCGCTCCTTTTCGCTATTTGCGTTATATTTAAAAATTTTATTATCAAAATTTATGGTAGCTTAGAATTATTAGGAATGCAAAGCAGTTTCAATTGCATAATATCGGGTGCAATTGTGTAAGTATGTTTACTAATCTTAAGATACTCTTTAGCCAAAAAAGCCGTCAAATATAACACTTTAATATAGCTAATCATAATTAATATAAAGTGTTTCTTTAAGATTATGGTAAAGATTAAGCATTTATTTACTGTAGGCGTGATTAAATTAAATCCTGTATTTAAATAATGTATCTGCTGTACAAGCACCGTAATTTGCTAATCATCATATTTTCTCGTTTTAATAGGCTAATTTTTGATATCCACACTTTGCTAGCTATGAAATGGACTTTTATAAAAGGTGTAATCGGTTATAGATATTTACTGGCTCTTTAATTTTCTTTACGATTTACACAGATTGAATTTATCTACTTTAGGTCTTTTAATCCTTGCCTATGGTGTTTCCTTTGCAATTTTTAACGTCCTTGCCGCAGCAATAATAGAACTCAGTGACTCTATAATGCTGACTTTATGTCTCTTACCGTGTCCTCTTTATTCTAACATAATTTTGACTTTTCTGGAAAAGAGCAAGGTAAATGTAGTAGGATACTGTTAAACTGAAACTGCAAAAGGACTCTAGAACAACATAGCCTAACTTTGAGGATTAAGTCTATGTTTTCTTCTAGCCTTTAACGTATAGGCTTTTAAATATCGACTTTGATTAATGTAGAATAATTTGATTGGTAATAAACACAATTTATTTTCAGATTCAATTTAATACACTGACTAGTGTGATGATCATAATAATTGGATACGGCACCTACATGTTAGAACCTGTACGAGAAGGTGAGCGCATTCGGAATTTGATGGCATCAGAATTAAATCGCAAGCGGATAATAGACGCATATGACGAAAATTTAATACGTCGAAGCACTCGTAATAAATTGAAAATATGAATTAACTACATTCTACCGCGATCAAAACCACTAATATCAAGATTACGCTCATCTTTGCGAATTCTTTTTCTACATTAAAAAATGCTCCGCATTAACTTGTAAACCTTTATAACCAAAAGAGTATTGGTATTATGAAATAATTACTTTATTTAGAGTCCAAATTGTAGATCTACGTGGTTCCTTCACAATTATGGAGCGACTTTGTAATTATTGTTTATTAGGCGGATCGGTACTTAACTTATGTCGGTAATACAATCGCTGATGATAATAGAAATCTTAAACGCTACCGTATTTGCCGTGTTATTTCTATTGTACGTTATCAAGAATTTGCCAATTTCCTTAATTTCATTCTTGATCTATCATACATTAATCATAAAGTTTTATGCAAAATTAATCTTAAATAAATTCGAATGAATGGCCTTCAGTAATATTTCAATCTTCAAGAAACAACATTACTGTCTTTATCAACGCTTGTGCTTACGCTGATCGACGCGCTATATGTAATTGTTTATAGATATAATGCAAGCCGCAATTACTTCAAAATCATACAGTTAAAGGAATATCACAGTTATAATTTTCGTATAATCTTATTGCAACCAGACTGCCAAAGGTCTTAAGACGGATTATATATTAATTCTCTGTTAATTTGATGCTTAACATGTAGCTAAGTCGGTGATTTAAAAACTATAACTTCTGTCTAGACTATAAAATTAATTAAATTTATAACATTTAGCAGCATACCGCAGATCATAATTTCTGTCTATTGATATGAAAGCAAACCGAATGCGATCTATAAATTTAGCATTGAGCGCAAAGTATTGGCTGTCGTACCACCGATAATTGTTTATTTTTGGTGAATTGCCATCAAGACTTTCACAAATTAGAATATAACTCACAGTGCTGCCTAATCTACATGCTTTACAGTTCATTGTGAGTATAATACAGTATCTCAACCATTCATAAAACAATATCATAAGCTGAACACTCGTACGTAATGGTGGTGATTGTTGTGGTTGATACAGAATCAATCAGAAGTAACTCCGAGAGTGAACTCAAAATTGACTGATTTATTGAATGATGATCACTAATTGAATACCGATGCGAAAGAAATTGATCATGTTTTACGATGAAAGTGGTAGAGTGTAAACCATAGAATTTAGTGTTGCCAAAAACCAAATCTTAGCTATCGATAAAGTAACTTTGCATGATACACAAATGGTTTATACGCTGCATAATTGTATACGAGCATACACGTATAAAAGCATTTCTATGAAAGCTGATATCAAATCCTCTAAGCTGCTCATATACTGTAAGCCTACTTATATTATGCTGCTACTGTAACAAAAACCCGTCCAAAATACATATTGATTACGTATGCTACGCAGTAAGATCTTCATCCTCCCGAAAATGAACAAATCTATGTCATATACAGAGTTAAGTTAACGTATTCATGTTACGAGACTGTATCGTCTCAGAAGCCGAAGTCGCTGACTTCTTTTCGTAAATGTATACCACCAAAGCTGATATCAGAAAGTAACAGCATGCTCTTTCACACAATCCATCAGTTAATCTTGTGCATAGTACTCTTATAAGAAATGTCTTACGCGAGCTTCGTCAGGAGTGTAAATGGAAAACATATATTTTGAAGTTTCAGTGTAAAAATGTTGCTGTCAGTTCATCCGAAACTTTCAGAATACAATCAACATCCTTCCCTTTTAATAATGAATTTACATCTATTATAAATACATTACACGAACATAAAAGTATTAATTAAAAAAAATATTTGCATTTAGGGGATCATTATTTACTACTGTATATATCATATACATTATTATACATTAAACCATTATTCACAGCAAAAGCTTTAGAGAAATTTTACAGACAGCAAACAAAAATTTTATGTAAATTCGATATTCGCATTATTCTGAAAGATGCCACGTAGTTCGCCCTTCATTAAAGCGTACATGCACAATGCTATAGCTTATGCAAAAATTGATCATAGCAAACCTATCGTTTTCCTACTACATAAAAGTTCAAGTCAGGGCCGCATTAAAACATGGTATGAACTATTACACTTCAAACAGCATCATATAAAAATGTAGTAAAGTGGCTTTCATAAATAGGCTTTAGATTTTAAATAATATACAACAAATTGATTTTTGTAAATTAAAAATGACAGATTTTATCGGCATCAGTATTATCTACTTATTCCGGAATCAATCAGGCAGTAATTACACTTTGTAGATTGTAAACTCGCGGTAATATTACAATCAGCTGTACAATTATTTTTAAAATTCTTTGTTTCATAAAACGTAAAAATCTCAATGTTTATGTGCAAAGAACTATTAAATACCTAAATTAACAGGAAATATCTTAAAGCATAGGTTAATTACTAAAAGTGTACAATTTACGACAAAAGAAAATCATATCATTGCAGTAGAATCTCACCTGCCGCACAGAATTTTCATTTCTAAAGCGTAAGTACGTAGTCATCAGTTCTTAATCTGTCTCACCAGGGCTAAATGACTTTAATATCCAATACATCAACTTTTCAAAAAATTTGTTACATGAATAGTACCATCTAAAGACCCTGTTACACCGGTGCCAGAAGTATTCGCTGTAAACCAATCCACACACATCACAGGTAACTGATGTGTCCCTAAAGTAAGCACCTTGAATAAATTACCTTCTTCAGAATCCTTAACCTGATAAAAGATAGCAAAATATTCAGATATAGTCCTATATATGCAATACGTTCCAGTAAAATCTTATTCATGAAATGAACTATATGCATAGTACCCTATAAATGTGTCCACAAGTCGATGCAAACGTAATGACGTATTCGCCTTTAGAATCAAAGGAGAAAAGATTTCCACGAGGAGTATAATACTTTTTATCCATGCTGCCTTGTGAATTGGGTGTACAGAAGCCTCCAAATGCACCTTGGGTAACATTAAAATCAGCAATTTTGGTACCTATTGTACGCATACTCCATTGAATGAACTAAAAGTAATGAAAAAGTATTAACAAAGATTTATACGAAATAAATTAGGAAATAATGTGATACAGTGGACAAACATCCCATTACTTTTCTATCGGCACCCATGCTATAAATACTGTTATCATCACCACTAAACTGCACAGCATAGACTGTTCCATTATGTGCTTGCCAAGTTGCAGTGCGCAAGTTGTTGGTAATATCTAAAAATTCAATTCTAATATGTGTTGGTGGGCTATAGCCAAATACTTTACAGTACCTTAATAATAAATCTAACCGTATAATCTACATTTGCCGTCACTTCCGCCAGTAATAAGAAGATTTCCGCTAACATTGTATGATATACAATTAATGAAAACAGATTTTTCCAAAGGTAGCGATTCCTAGCAAAATATAAGCGACAATAAGAGGCAGAATTTTCACCAAACGCGAAATAGAAAATTAACATATGATATAGTAACCTGCTTCATCATAGTCGTCATATCCCAAGTCAACAAAACTCCTGACTTAGTGTCAATGCCAGAGAAGGATATGTGATTCTTTTGGCCTTTGTTGTTCATAACACTGTTAAATGAAATTCTGGCCTGATTTGCGCTTACAAACGAGGTTCCTGTAGGACTAGATGCTAGAACTTGAACTCTACAAAAACAAAATTTTACTAGATTCAGCTAATTTGACCTCGAATATAATCAGATCGCCATCAATCTCACCTGGGATATTCCTTGTCAACTTCAATATCCTTAACGGTTTTCCTGACACTACTATCATAAATTCGAATGGTACCATCTCCCGTGCCTAACAGCAACTGAGACAGTTGCAGTGTTAGACCAAAATTAATAACACAGCATGCGATTGCTTTCAATTGCCTACCTTGTCACAATTGCTGATCCATTCCAACGATACAAAGCCAGGTGGCTTCGATACTAATGTATCTACCGTTGATATATTTGGTTGATGATTCCATATTCTGATTGCGATTAATTATAAAATTATTAGTCAAAAAGCTTCCTTAGCCGATAATTCAAAACTAAATTCACGATACAATCAAGACTACTCTTACTTGGCGACACCATCTGTTTCTAAGCTACCAACATACTTGGCATCGAATGAAAATCGACATTGAATTATTGCAGAGTGATGTTCCAAATACTTATACTAATCAGAAAATCCCAACAGATACGTAGCATAAATATATTTAAAACTCTAAAAGTGGCATTAAAAATTATCAGTGGACTGAATGTGCTTACTGAGGTTAAATAAGTAAACGGATGATTGCCAGCGTCAGCGTTATTACTATCTAATGATGACAATCAGCAAAAATTTGAAGACAGTAAGAATTAATGCACTTGGTGGAATGTAAAGCCTATTTAATGTAACCTTTCAATTCTCCTGAAGATTCATGCTCTTCGTCATCTTCATCTAGTGACGTATGATTCACTTTAGTACAAAAATTCTACCAATATGAATATTAAAAGATAGTGATAAAAATGCAGCATTTTATCTGATAGGTTACCTATCACAGGATTTTTACTATCTCTAATTCGATTTCCGTTATTAGATATCTGCTTATTTCGATTAACTTTCGATACAGGCGGAGGAGGAGGAGCTGGAGGCACAGACGAAGCTGTTTCTTGTGAAGATGAATGAGTGGGGACATGAAAATTTATCCCAGGGGATATCGTGCTCGATGATAGCACCTGCGATACTGAATGAGATATTTGGCTCTGTGCGTCTGTAGACTCAGGAACTACTTGCACAGATTTCGTAGCATCTTCGTTACCGGGTTTCTTTGTTGTAATGTTTTGAGCGGATATACTCTCTTCATTCTCTGCAATAGTCGTGAGATTGGATTCCGTGACACTTTTACTTTCCTTTGGGGTAGGCGTCATTCGTCGTTTAGTCAGGCCTTGTAGCTAAGAAAGATGAAAACAAATCTCCTTAAAAAACGCATGAATTACACCTTAGTTTCAACTAAAAGTAAGTCACTATTTTAAAAACCTGTTTTAACGCATTGCTTTGTCGTTCAGCCGAAGTCGTTTTTTTGCTGTCATTGACATCTTTTACAGGATTTCGGCGATCGCCATCAGCACTATCTCTATTGCCTAACTCATCATTCTTAGATTTAGTTAACGATCCATTCAATTGGAAACGCTTTTCTTTCTTATTGAGTTTATCAGATTTCTTAGTTATAATCGGAAGCTCCACTGCTTTCCTAGACTCATGTGACGGCCTATATTTTTATAATAATAATGGCTTACAAATCTCATTCTTTTATTTCTGCCTACCGAGGCAATACAGTAACAAATTAATCTTCACATTATGCCACTTACTGGGAAGACTTATTCTCAATAATCCTGTTAGAATTCGGTTCTTGTGACTGCTTATTTAGGGCCGTCTGCATTTCAGAATAACTTTTTTGCAGCGCCTGATATTCTTCCTCAAGTTCGTGGAATTTGATCATTTCATTTTCAAAATTTAATATACTAGGTACGGGTAAACTTGATTAAGGTCTATAAGCGCTATTAGTGAATCAATAGTTTATAATAAATAGCTGTAATAATAATTAAATAACGTAATATTCTACAATTACAAGGATGTAAGTATTAAAGAAGGTACATTTGGTAGCTCTTATTATCCAGACTAAATGACGCATAAGCTGAAGTGATCCATATTCATTAATAAATAAAATTAATGAAAATCAAAGCACATTTAACGCCAAGAAAGCATTGACCTTTGTATACTCTCTTTGATATTAATATAAAGGATATGCATGGTGTGGCATATTACGCTCAGGAAGTTGTGTAAAGATAGCACAAATGATTCTAACCAAGATTTGTGAAAATAAATAGAAAACGTGGGGCTTTGCTCTGGATTCTTTACAAAGGGCAAGGCTATTAAAATAGTAACATATATTAAAACTATCTCTATGGTTAAACAAAGATTACTTATTAGATTAATATACCGAGTTTATCGAAGGCGACTGAGTTGTATAGTTACTGATTACAATATAGCCTAAGCAGTCACTTCAGCTACGAAAATGCACTTAAATGGCTGATACTATTTGCATCACATAGGAAATTAAGTACAGAACTTAGCTTTTACGTTACACGAAGAATCTTATGCTATATTAAGCTTCGTAGTTCTTATTTTTATATAAACTTACCAAACCACTCCTTCCAATCACTCTGATTTAGTAATTCAGCCGAGTATTTCTGAAAAAATTCAATGACCTTTTCATGCTTATTATTTTGAACTGCGTTCACTAAATAATAACGAAGCAATCCATTTTCAACACGACGGACGTTCGGTAGTTGATTACGTTCCAGTCGGCAAAAAAATTGTCTGTCTAAGCCAGCATAAAATTCTTTTAAGCCAACAATGTCGTAAGACTTTATATGATAAAGCAATTGTTCGATAATTTTTCCAATCTAGCATAACCAAATTAAGCGGAATGTATCAAAACGTCTACCTGTCATCTATCAATATAACTATATGCAAATAAATACCTAACAGAATACAATAATAAATAAATTATTTTATGTTATTAAATTTTCTTTCCATTCTATCCTGTACGTCTACCACGTACAGAAGCTACAGCTCAATTGTATGCCTACTTAACATAGCTACTTCGTATAAAACCAGATTTTACAGTAATCCCTGGTGGAGGCCTATACACTTATTACGTTTACCGAGGTATCCTCCATAGTCTAAGTTTACGTTGCTGTATATATCAGTACAATAAAATTTGTTTAATTAAATATCTATAGGGATTACGAACTCAATTAAAAATATAACTGTTTTATCTCATCAAGTTGCACAAGTATTTTCGCCAAAAGTAATCAATGATCACAATCAACCCAAAACATCGAGTATGACAGAAATCTTATAAAGGAAGTGAGTATGTCTGTCCACGCAAGCATGAAAGACATGTGATCAATTATAGTATCTTACGATGCTGTACTAATTTTTGATAATTACGAGTATATTCAACAAGAAAGTTAATCTCAATTTTTCAGTTTTTATTCATTTAATAGAATGCCACAATTGTGATTTCTAATCCCGTAAATAGGATACACTAGTAAATGCTAGTTGAGCTATTTACTATTTTACTTCATAAAGGTTTCTATCAAAAAAATGCATTTAGTCCTTCCTGCTATACTGATAGCACCTAATGCGAAAATGCCTATTAATACTTTGGGCTGCATTCAGCGCATATTGTCAGACATCGCACTTACTGCTTTCTGTGCAACGTGGTTGAATCGGACATTTCTAATTAGTGAATAGCTCAGACTCCGAAGCAGTTCGATAATTCTATAAAACGTAAATATACTGTAAATTAATTTACTGTACTACTGTAGCATACCTAGTCAATTAATACCCGTATAGCGCTAAACGAATGACCTCGAAATTTCAGCTACTGTATATGGTACCGTTACTGTACAGTAAATAGAAATAACTAGGAATGAAAATTTTAGTTGTACTGTATACTTTAGCCGTAGTAAGCGACAAACTGATGGTACTGTACTGTATATTGTATTTTAAATAGAATACAGTAGAATAGGTGTAATAGCGAAGGTTGGCAGCAAATTATCACTAAGCTGTTTCAATCAGTGAATAGTGTTGTCATCCATTACGATATTTATTCAGCAGATACACACTAATACACTAACTGTAAGTAAATGTATAATCGTGTATTTTCTAGTGTTCGAAATACGATACTGTACAATACTGTACGTTTCGTATCCTACAAATATTATACAGTACATAAAATTTCGAGAAAACGAGCAAGCACTTATACTGAGCTTTAAATACAGTAACACTTTTCTTTTCCTTTTCTATTCCTCCTACAAGTGTAGCACAATAGTACAGACGAGAACTCTGCAGAGTTGTGAACATAGAGGCAAAATTGTAGTGAATGTTGAATCGCTCCCATCACAGTTGGTGTTGGTACACAGCAGGGGCTTCGCTGGTGCACATTATAATTATCATTTGCATGATACGTGATATCACAGCTTCACAGCATAATTTCCAAAGAAACGATTACTGCTACCAGTATACGCATTAAACGAAAACCTGAACTCTTCCTGAGCTAAGTATAACTTATCGTAGGCTTTAAAATCGTGTTAATATAATTATAATTGTTTTATGTGGATACAATACGCGTACGCTACGTAAATAACGTCAATGCATCAAGAATTAAAGATCACTACTGTATTTACAAAACCTATACAACTTTGTAAAATGTTAGCTCGAATCAGAATTCTTTTAATTTACCTTGAAGCTTTTATTCTTATCGGCTTTGATTTCGGCTTCAAAGCTTTTTAATGTTTCCGTAAATCCACGAAATAGGAAATACTCCTTAATTTTCTCATCTAACACTGGAATGGCGGCAGTCATTTTGATTTTTTCAATAAACCGTAATAAAATACTGTACAGTACAGTATGGTAATTCCTTGCTAAAACATGGAAGCGTTTTTAACATTTACTATAACATTTACCGAGGTTAATGGATACAAAGAGGTCTAGATACAGTATATATGACGGAAGTTGCAAAACAGTGCCAGTGAAAAGCAAGCGCGAAGATTTTGCTGTACTGTACTGTACTGTACTGTACCGTAGTTCATGTTACCGTACAGTACGAGCAGGCGGCAACAAATAACTTAACAACCACTGTAAGGTACTTACTGTAGAACTTACAGTACAGTACTGTACTGTACAGTACGATTTTCTTGCACTGTACTGTACTGTACTGTAGTGTACTGTACAGTGTACAGTTAGGCAAACTGTACCGAGTTAACCCACCCTTAACAACAGACTGTACTGTACTGTACTGTACAGTATATACAGAGCAAAAAAGAAGAAAAGTGAATAAATAAGTAGACGATACGAACGTTAAGATTTACTTCTCTCTTATTCTCGGCAATCTGGAGTGGACAATCACTTCCTTGATTAAAGCTGCTTCTGCAGCTGCTGTTTTTGCAGCAATAGCTTACTCCAATCATGATTTTTGGCCGTCACCTCCAAATTCTGATGTCCGATATTTAAATGAAGCTAGATTGATATTTCTAGAACAAAACTCTAAACGAGTCGATAGGAAGGAATCCACATTACCGTCCTTAAGTGCTGGTGATTTATGGAAAAGAACTGGTGCTGTCATATTAGCTGTGAGAAGACCCGGATGACATGTATGCAGGGAGGAAGCACTTGAAGTTTCCTCCATCAAGCCTAAACTAGATAAATTAGGCGTACGTTTAATTGGCGTTGTGCATGAAGACATTGGCATAGATGAGTTTAGAGACTATTTTAAAGGTCAAATTTATCTGGATACTGAAAAACGGTTCTACGGCGGTGAGCGAAATCAGCGTTATATGTTTTTATCCGGATTTCTCAACTTTGGCCTCTGGAAATCATCCTACAAGGCATGGAAATCTGGTGTATCCGGAAATTTAGTTGGTGAAGGCAGAATTTTGGGTGCCCTTTATGTCGTTGGTAAAGGCGATCAAGGCATCCTCTTCGAGCATAGACAAAAATACTTCGGACACCACGCTGATATTAATCAAGTCATGTCAGCTTGTGAAAAGATTCGATAAATCCAGTTAGAATTATCAGTATTAGCTGATTT
Organism: Trichoplax adhaerens; assembly: GCF_000150275.1. NCBI lineage: Eukaryota > Metazoa > Placozoa > Uniplacotomia > Trichoplacea > Trichoplacidae > Trichoplax > Trichoplax adhaerens. The sequence continues at coordinate 77,551 of NW_002060950.1, read as the reverse complement.
TCTTAATTACGCTTGAAAGAAAAATCAGGTGAAATTGGAATACTGTACTTACCTTAATCAATGACTTTGGATTAATAGCTACAGTATAGTGCACGTGTACTGTACATGCACTTACGTCGTACACATAGGTACAGTACATAATACATATACAGTACTGTACAATATAGAGTAATTAATGCAGTCACTCTATTGATTTCTCCGGCTATCTTCAAGCCTACAAAGTAATGATAATAATAGCCAAGGTAAACTCTAAATTTTAGAGCCCTGTTATTGGAAGAAGAGTTGTAGGCGAATCGTTAGCCAGAAATTTACAGTTAGGTGACGGATTTAGTTCTACTTTTATCTCTGTACTTAAAATTATATCCTGCTCTGTTGGACTTGCTACTGTCAATGCGCGGTGCAATACCAATATAAATCATACCTCATTTATTGCTAGCACTAAGCTAAACAGATTTAGATCACCTGGTAGGTGATCCAAGATTCGCTGTTATTGCTATGCGTAACGTGTCCTAAGTCATTGATGCTTATGAATAATAACATGATTGTTACCTTATATAGAAGTTACTCTTAGATAATAAAAATTAACGGAAAAACGAAGAAAATGTAACCTAACTGTAAAACAAAACGATGGTCCTAATTAATGATAAAATCAACTGACAGTAATGTCACTCCTAGATGAAGAAGTATTCGGACAAGATACAGTACGCGTATACCGTACGTTAGGGTAGATCATTTATCAGAAATGTTTCTTCCTAGAAGCCTTAGGTTTCATGTCTTATCGAAAGCCTGACTATGTAAACATGCCTGTGCAAGAAATATCTGGCGTTTCTAATCTGACCTAAGAGTGCAACAATTTTAATGCGAACTTCATCCTCATTATACAGTATCTGTCTAAAGTAACTGAAATCTAATTTGCCATGCTTTATTAGTAAAAGTTAGGGGTGCGTAATAATATTCGTCTGTAGAATGTGTGTATCCTTTGCGCTATTTTTTATAAAGTACATATTTAGTACAATCTAGTACAAATTCACATCGCTTTGCTGACGGTTTACGTTAATGTACTTATTTGTTAATAATTAACAGATAGTATTACCATTCGACATTATTTATATACTGTATATCCCGGTAATAGCCAGGCACTACTACAGTATATTCATAGCTATGCTTGTAGAATACTACCGTACTTTTCAATAATGCATTCACGGATGAAATGCTATATTAAGATTAGTTAATGGTACAAAGCACATTATGATAACTAATGTACGGTACGGTGATGGACATGTCCAAGTTAAGATTAGCAGGTACTGTAAGATATCTACAGTGCGGTACAATGTCCTTAGTACTGTGGTCAATTATATACCAATCATTATAATGTGTCTAAGGATCGCTTGAGTATGCAAGCAAAGCTTGCTCTGTCGATAGCAACCGTTATAAGAAAATGTAACGATCAAAATGGCTGTGTAGAAAACTCTATTAAGATTCTATGTTTATTCAATTTTCATCAGAATATTACATCAAATCAAAATTTAAAGGCCCAGTTGCCACCCTTAGCGATATAACGAATACTATTTTAATAATTAGTACTCTGCAAAAATTACTACCTTAGAGCTATTCGTTTTACATGAATAAATCTTGAGATAAATAGTACTGTAAGAATCTTATACTGACCTATTGAAATGAACCCATAATCACAGTCATCTAAGAGTAGTATAAATACCCCCCGCGCTGCTCATTTCAAGGGAGGGCAGGTGGGATTTATTAAAAAAAATATAATATAATATACTGTACTCGTATATGCACAACCTAGTGCCGAGTACACTGACCATTAAAGTTAAAATTTTTTAGAGTTAGCTTATGAAAATAATATTCACTTATTCATACACGTATCTGTAGCGTGCATGCAAGATGTTAATAATATGCATTCGCATTCCTCTAACTATTAGACAAAAATACACCATTTAAAGACTCGCAAAGTCATACTTGTTGAGCGGTTCTTTAGTTTTAGGGGTTTCGGATAATAAATTTTGTAATTTATCGTAGACACATTAACACGAGCTTTCGTTCTGGAAATACTGTTGTCCACGTTACTGATGATACAGATGTTCAAGTTCAGTGAGAGAATCGGAATGCATTATACGTTGTTCCATGGAAATTAACACACTGACAGTGAAGTAAAGTCTTTGAAGTTTATTGTTACTTTAACTAATTTTTCATTTGCACTTCTTATTAATGCCTCAACATTGAATAGCTAAAATAGTTATAATTGAAGATCAAAATCGAGAGATGTTACATTGAGCGGCTAAGTACCCCTAGCCAACGGATGTATTACAGTGACGAATAATTACATTTAGAATATTCCAACTTCAATCAATGTAAATTTAAACACGTTAACATTTTGCAAGTTTTTACTTCGATAGTTATAATTGACTGAGCCTTTCTCAGGCAGAACAGTATTACGCTGATATAACGGACAACCGACTCTATTAGCTAGTTTTTGTTGAAATTAAGCAATCGCAAGTTCTTGGTATTCAAAGCATTTAGTATTGTGACGTTCATACCCAGATCCGGAAATTCAAATACAGCTATAAATTTGGAACAAGAAACACATGGGACATACATCACTAATAGAAATTTATTACATTTTACGCACCTTTCGATCTTAAACTAGGAACACATGGACGTGTAGGTTGGTACTTTTGCCTTAATAATCCTTAATGCATCCTAGGAAGAATTTGGCAGTTGTTACCGTGTGGACATTCTTAAATACTGACATATTTATACATGAAAGCTACTTTTCCTCCGTTGCGTTCAAGACATTGCAAAGTAGATGAGATTAAACCCATATGATCTTTATTGAACATTCTCTTCGAGAGCTATAAAACATTTATTAAGAAAACAGTAATAAATCGTAATACATATAAAAAGTTTTTCCGTACTTGAGGGAGAAGTGTTTTCAAGTGTACATTGAGTTCAGAGCCTGCAGCATCACTGAGAAGTTGTAAAGTTTGCAGGCATGCATCAAAAATCGTAATACTTTGTTCCTGCTATATGAATAGAAATTCTTCAGATCAGCCTATTAAACTTTTGATTACGAACAACTGAAACAGATTTATTTAGTTACCAAGGCCTGTCGTAAGGGAGGAATTAACTGAGAAAGTAACGGAATAATTTTCATAGATGCTCTATCAGCTTGCAATAAATCTCTTAACCCGTGCTTCACAATAAATGTAAAGGGATGTACAGTTTCACGTAAACCCTGCCAATATAATTGATTATTATTAATTAATTATACATATTTACATATATATAATTACATATAATAGTTGCTACACAGCACAAGCAGGTACGCATCAGTAATACGTACTTACTCGTAATAAAAGCGTGGCACTATTAGCACCTAATGTTACGAGACGGTCTTTTATTGTATGTATGTCTGTATCACTAATTAAGAAGCCAATTACAAAAACAGTTTACACGTTTATGAGCTTACTTCCATCATAGTAACTAGCAATGGGTCATATGGTAGATCTTCCGGAGATGTCGACCACTGTAGTGTATGCTTTACAGATCCATGAACTAATCTAGATGTAAATTTAAATGTAAAGCAGATGTTATTATTGCTAATCGTCGAAGTGGTATCCTCAGTTACATTAACATCAGTTATTCAAAGATGAAACATACAAGGTTATTACTACCCGACTAGTATCACTGATTTTAATTAGCATCATACAGTATGAATATGATCATCGTGTTTTGGTAAATTTTAGTAATAACCATCGTTTACAGTAGAGTACTGCACTGTACTACATAAAGAGCATGAACTAATAACTGTAAATAATAGTATTTTTGCATTTTTGTACATCGATGCCGTACAGACGGTACAGTACAGTGCTATGTGCTTGAACAGTTAAACAATTTTACTGATGCAGGATGTGGCACTAATTATATAATTATCATGATCAACCTTTAAAATCGAACCTTTATATAAAATTTTAAAATAATTACAGCTTCGGTGACGAGATAAACTAGCATGCCAATTTAATATGAGAAGGTGCCATAAAATGATGAAAAATCGTACACTGCGTTGTGAGCGGATACATTCCATACTGTACTTCGCCCGTATCTAATATAGGCGCTATATAAGAGTATATGCAGACAATTATCCTTGTTCACTATGAACAATACAGATAGCTACTACAAATACAGTATTCCAGTTTACTGTAAACCGATATAGACAGCTATTATTCCCTTTCGCCATGAATCAATATTGGCAGCCATATATAGCAATAGCAATTGTTGGGAAGCTTTTAGTTATAGAGTACCTAAGTATTATAGTACTACTGTACGATAGCAATTGTTGGTGGCCCTTGCCGTTCATTGTAAACGGAGGTAGATAGCTACAGTAGTATATTATAATAATTAGGAAAATTCAATTCTTGTACGTACCTGCAAGGGATTCCTCCATTCACATAGGCGGCGGAAAAGGTTGTCTTATGTCTTACCTTGGCACTAAACTAATTAATTTCATGGATTAATTTGCGATAATTAGAAAATAGCAAACTCCGTGGTTTACTAGCAATAATAAATGAATAAATACAATTACCCGTACAGTACATTATAACACTAATAACATCATTACTAAAGTATTGATATATAAATATCGTGGGAGGAATCTGATCAAGATTTTCTACAGTTTAGTAATCTCAGGCTTCAGCTGGCTTTCTTTATTGTAAGTGAATCTTGAACGGGCTGGATGTTGGTATATGTACAGTACTGTACAGCAATTACATATTTTATCTATTAAAATAATCTGTGTACGTATGTAACATCTCTGCGAATTTTGGTCAATTCCTTGCAATACAATTACCTCTGACACCCCTCAGTACAATAAAGTAAAACATGTACGATCGTACTGTACAGTGTACATACGCGTACATGTCAAGTACGCGTATGTTATAGTATGCGTATGATACTGTATAAGATTATTGTCAATAAAAGGTAAAGGGTCCTTTAACGCTGTGAGATTTAAGATTTACTAGTAGTAGAAAATTTTATTTAACTGCTAGATAGCGTATCTTGCGCGGCTGAGCTTGATAGCCTTCTTACTCCGCGAGCATTTGCCCTGTAAAATACGTTCTCCCTCTTTGATATTGAATGTTAAGTTTGCATACAGTCAAGTCACATACACTACAGTACAATACTATCAATCTATCTTAAATTTATCTTACCGGGTCAACAGTCTTAGGATTCAACCGATCAGATGGCCGGCTCTTACATTTATTTATTTCGGAACGCTTACTACTTGTATCCATTACTGTAGCTAATGTAAAACGAATAATATGTTATTATGACTATATTGTACAGTACAAGACTTGAGTTAAATGACGAAAAATAGTAATAAATACTGTAGTATACAGTACTTTATATTCGAGTGTACTGTATTGTACTGTACTGTACTGTACAAGTGTACATTACGGTACAGTACATAGTGTTGTATCAGCGTACGGTACAGTACTGTACAGTACCGCAGCTGTGCCCGTGATCCAATATCCGAGAACCTGTAATTTGTAGTTGACATGTTCAAAGTTTTTGCACACAACCGTAATGTACTGTACACTGTACAGTACTTGCTACAGCACTTACCACTGTAATTAAAATCAGTGACAAGAACTAGACACTCCGATTTTTGATTCAAAATTTTGTATTGATTACTATGGGAACCCATGTAGCATGCTACATGGGTACGGTAATGGTTAAGGTTTTTCTTGTAGTACAGTACTATGATATTAGCAGGGAATACTTAAAGAAGAGAGAGAGAGGGACTGTCATCGATTTTCATTTAAAAAAATGTGGAGGCTTACTATTTAACTGGTCATTTCGCTATATCGGAAGTGCGTATGCAATCGGAAGACTAGGACCGCACGCAGTACTGTACAGTACAGTTTACTACAGTACAGTACTGTATAATAGTTAGCATACTGTACTGTACTGTACAGTGTACAGTACAGTACATTAGCTTGTCTATCATTACTGTACTGTACTGTACACTGTACAGTACAGTTACGGTATTGTACAGTACAGTACACTGTACGTACTGTACTGTACGGTACAGTACAGAAAGTAAAAAAATCTCTATGTGCGGGTACGTTATGTAAAATCTCACATTGCTCCGGGGAAAAGTTGAGAGAACATGCAGTATCGATTGATTGATTTTATAGAAATGTATTTCGCCGTCTGGAATATCGAATAATTTGCAAAGCAGAAATTAGGATTACAGTATAATTATCATGAGAGAAAACTTTGCTAAACCTGGAAATGCGCTAAAACGCGCCAAAGGTAAATGTCATCGATTTATGCATATTCTGTAAAAGTTGAGTTTTCTGTTAGTAAAAAGAATACGTATTGTAGGTGTAAGACATTACAGATACAGTACAAGAATTGGATCAACAGTGGAAGGCTTAATACTAAGCTATTATAGTAAACGCTATAAATATTTCAAAGATTAGTAAATGATGGAGTTGGTCGTTTGTCTAGCTACTCATTGGCAGTATGTAAAAAAGCTTAACACTTTCGACTAGTCTAAAATATGAACGGCCTTGTCCCTTTCTAACTCTCGTGCTGGTGGTGGCCTGATACAGTAATTCGCACCGTTTATAGATACAGTGCCAACAAAATACTTTTTTTAAGTCTAGTTCAATACTGCGAACAGTACAGTACAGCAAAGTAGTACTGTACATTACGGCTTTTACCTGTACACGTGTTGTTAATTAATTAAGTACACTATCATCATGTCTGTATGTAAAACTCCAAAATGCATGATGGTTTAAAAGTAGCAACGCTAACTTTTGGCTTAAATTACAGTATTACGTAGTAAGTAATAAATTACTAACTGCGTTCTGATGGAAAATTTTAGGATGTTCCCTCGAGTTACGTACAACAGTTATTTTTCATCTGTTCAATGACATGTGCCTGCATCTTATACAGTACGTACAGTTTATAATATTTGCACTATATTCGCGAATAAAATACTATAATTCTTTACACCATTTATTTTCTTCAGTCGAAGCTTGCACCGAAGTATTTTTTGCCACTAGTGTACTACATAGTGAGTGTTAATTCAGTAACTAACGTAAAATTGGATACTGTCCACGGAATGTGTGACTTATGCTTTACAGCAACGAGTAGCATTATTAAGTTTTCCCAACGCAATGTCACGTGCCGTTAATGTACTGTACAATACGTACTGTATACTGTAGTACTGTACTGGATCACGGACCACTAAAAGAAAAACCTAGTTGTTAGATCCTCCGAATATATTCTGTCAAGGAAATGGCGCGCTGTTTTTAGTAATATACTTGTATTATCCTATCCTAACCTATGCCCTGTTGTATTAGTTTTGGCTTCACTTTCCTCGAACAGACTGTATATTTTACGATTTACAGACGATATTAATGCCTTACTATGCAATATACAGTACAGTAAATCGGTGTACCTAACTGCATACAGTCAGTAAAACCCACTTCAATCTTTATGTCGAAGGTAGTTCAGAGAGCTATCTTCCTACTTGTACAAACTCTAGTGATACTACTGTACTGTTCAGGAATAACGTCACTGTATATTATCTTCTTAGGAGCTTTTTTTTTACTTAGCTACATTACGCAACAGTAGGAATAACGTTGTTAGCGATCTCATTCAAATATTTCCGACAAATCAGGCGCTGCATAGAGCGTTAGACAGTCATATTTTAATTTACAGTGCGTATAATATACTGTACTGTATCCTGGACTACTAAAACTGAAAGAGACAGGACAGGAAACGATCGTTCACTATACTGATAATGTGTAGACCAATTATTTTACTGGTCATTTCAAGTGTATCGCATGTCCCCAACGTTTCATTATACTGTCCGTGATTGACATCAAATTACAGTAGCTGCTATTAGCCTGCTAAGTTGGTTTTATGCAGTATGGTGATGTACGTTTCTTTGATACCATATAGTAGTATGACCGAAAAAATAATAGCCTCAGTTATTAATATTTCGCACTGAAGGCCGTTTCCTGTCATGTCTCTATTTTTTAAGTAGTCCCTGACTGTAGTTGCTGTAGAATGCCAACACAATCACCGATCGACCGGTATGACAGAAAACGGACATAACATTTCTCACATTATTATACTATATAATATAAGTATATATGTATAATATTATATATGCGTAACTTTGCCTGATTATACTAATTATGATTTGCATGTACGCGTTCTGTATCATTTAATAGAGTATTCTGATCAGTATTACTTATATAACTTCATAAATTAAATTTCAGTATTGCTTTCGTGTAGTCTAAGTTACTGAGTGTACAGGTGACATCTTTTAACGACAAATACAGAGCACTAAAACTACAGTATACTGTACATTCATGAGATTTGGTCTTTGGATTTACGCACGTTCAGGGACTACTAAAAGAAAGAGATTTCTTTTACAACTACACTTCTGAAAGAACTGTAGTTCAGAAGTCCCTGGCACCGGAGCATTCAAATTTAGATGCTGTACGGTACAGAACAAGCGTGCTTCATATAGTACTGTAACAGAGTACAGTACAGTAATAAAAGCGTATTACGATAGGTGATAGCAGGCAATTTTTTTATTAATATTCGTTTTATATACGTGTATAGAATTTATCGAAGTTGGAAAAAAAGAACAAGCACTAGCTTGCTTAAACGATGTCATCAATAGTAAAAAGCATCGTACTTGGACGAAAGTTCACCAAGAAATCATTTTTATGCATATCCAGCTATGTGTAGAAACGCGTAATAATAACCAATGCAAAGAAGGATTGCATCAGTACAAAAAAATCTGTCAGCAAGTTAACATTAATTCATTGGATGCTTCTATACGCCATTACCTAGCGTTAGCCGAAGACAAAGCTAATCAGGCGCGTCAAGAATCTCGTGACATTGTTTCTGCGCTTGAATGCGAAGATTTGGAGCAAGATGTCCAAACGTACGAAGGGTATGAAATGTAGTGTATAAACATTGTAAATTTTGCGCTACTGTAGATAATAGCTAATAGCTCCATAAACGTTTAGTAAATTGTTAAGTGTATTCATTTAGCGGTTATGCACTATCCTTTAAAGGTTGCTATTGAGTACAGTAACAGATGACAGCACACAAGAAAGGACTGATCGTGTTACGCTGTTGCCCTGGGTAAAATTCCTATGGGAAGCCTATCGCACCGTCCTTGATATGCTTCGTAACAACGCAAAAGTAGAGACATTGTACCAGGAAACTGCACAAAGAGGTAGCAAAATTTTCAACAATTTAGGAAAACAATCTACTATATGTGGTATTATAGTAGCACTTCCGAAGTCAATCATGTAGTAGCCATATAAGTTCTAGTAACTGATTCGAACATTTCTGTATTGCATGCTATGTAGTTTTGAAATCGTACAGTAATTTCGCAATCATTCAGAAGAGAAACCATCAGTCAATGTTTATGCATATATTACTCGTGGAATTCAAAACTTTTCTATACTTTTTTAAGCATTCAAATTTTGCGTCGAATATGGAAGGCGAAACGAATTTCGTAGGTTATGTGACAATGTAAGTCTGTACCATGTCGTATAGTTATAAGTTATAATAGTCTGTATTTGGTATTGTATAGACGATTGCGTATTAGACGTAATAGTAACTGAACCTACTATTTAGTTGCGTAATCATATGAATCAAGTAATAAAACAACAAGGAAGTCAATATGGAATCAACCTAAATGTTGAGCAATCAATGCAAATGCACATCGAGACGAGATTGATTCAGGTGGATTGCGCAATTAAAATGGAACTCTGGCAGGTTAGATGATCAAAATTGTTCTACAAGTAATTTTTCATAGTAAATTTCGCGCACGTTAAATTTTTTGAATCACGATGATGCGAGCTCGGTCGAATTATGCATGTTACAGGAGGCATTCAAAGCAGTCGAGGATATTCATGGCTTGACCACTATGTCCAGAAAACCGCCTAAGCCGCAACTAATGGCTAATTTCTATCAGACGCTTGCATTAGTTCTGTGGAAAGCTGGAAATTACCTTTTCCATGCTTGTGCTCATCACCGCCTATATATCCTTTCTAGAGAGCAAAAGAAAACTTTAACGTCAGAGGAAAACGAAAGGTTTGACTTTTATTTCAGAGCAATTCTGTTTTCTTAACTTACTGTTAAAGCTAAGGATAGGTAACTGTGGTTTGTGATAACAATTTAAAATTACTAGACTTGCAACGAACGTCCTGCTTTCAACCTTAGCAATTCCGCTGACCACACAACGTAACCTGACTGAAAGACCATATGAAGCAGATGACGAGAAATCAAGAAGATTGGCTACTATTTTAGGCTGTATTAATGTACCCACCCGATCTAGCTTATTGAAGGATTTGGTAGGGGTTATTTTATTGTACGGTCCCAATATTTGTTTTAATGCCTTTGTTTCAATTTTCTAATTGTATGCTTTTTGGACTGCTTGCTAGAATAAGTTAAACGTATTGCAAGTCGTTTCTGTTGAACTTCAAAATCTATACCGTTATATGGAATTAGACTTTCAACCTCTATGTCTCTGTGGAGAAATATCGAAATTATTTAAAATTTTGAAATCAGAAAATGACCTTGAATTAGACCGTTATATACCGCAGCTTGAGATCATAGCAATAATGAAGCAAATGAAGCAGGTATGCTATTATTTACAGAAATCTCTTGGTAACACTTTTTTAACACTATATAGCATATTTTAAAAACTTGTAGATTTCTCAAGTTTACCAGACAGTCCGTTTTTCTCGGCTGGTTAATTTAATTCCGTTTGCCGATCAGCACCGTTTAGAGAAGATAATCGTTGAAGCGGCAAGGCATGATCTAGAGGTAACTCGATGATAGTAATATTACTTTCTGTCTGATATTTCATAAAGCTAACTGGAAAGCGTGTCAAATGATGGTTAAATATTAGTTATCTGGAGTGCAAAGATGCGCTATGCGTCGTGCATGAAGACACTATTCATACTACTACCCATAAACTGATGATATTTTCCCAGATTGATATGGGCTCAACGCTGTGGTCTTTTCAGTTATTCACAAATAGTTTCTATTGTAGGTTAAGATCGATCATTCAACAAAGTCATACATCTTCGGATCGAACGTCAGTTTTTATTCATCGGAAAAAGATGATATTTTATCTGGTCCAGTTATTCAGGTATGGGCTCCTTCTGCTGTGACGATAATGCAGATGATTGCTTTATTACATACATTCTATTATATAGTCAATGCCGTCTGATGTAATCCGTAGTCAGCTGTTGATAATTTATGGAGCGTTACGGAAAGCTTCATTTATGATAACACCGGAGCGAAAGGTTTGCATGTCTTAGTGGCTAGGTTCATGTGACGTAAATATTAACTCATTTGGAGATGAATCAATCTCATACAGGAAAAAGAAAATGCTAGGCTCGAGCAGTTAGTTCAGAAGTACAAGCGTAATAGAATAAAGCAACATGCTTCTATCTTAAAGCGTAAAGACAATATCGAGAGGCGTAAGGAGGCGATCGAAAAGTTGCATGAGCAAAGGGTAAGGGGTTTGGTAAATGTTAAATCTTTGTAGATATAGGTAAAGGGGATTAACATAAACCATAAACTTCTTGATGGACAGGAGCGGCAGCAAGAAGAAGAGGCGAAGAAACGACAGGAAATTATCATGAAGACGGAAAAGAATCGCTTAGAAGAAGAAAGGAAAAGACGAGAGGAAGAAGCAAAAAGCAGAGAACAGAAAGAAAAGGACCGAAGAGAAGCTCTCGATAGGGTTGAACAACTGAAGAAAACTGATGTTGGGGCTAGAATGTTAGGAAATTTAAAAACGGAGGTAATTCCCACAATTTTCGAACTTGAAAGCTTGTTTATTTTTGCAGAAAACTCGTTACTTTGAAGAGCCTGTGATTAATTAAGTAAATTAATAACTGCTGTCCACATTCTGAATAATTTGACTCTGTGGAGATCTATGTAACCATACCAACTATGAGGCTGTTGAAGACGTGCTAAATAACTTCAAGCTGTATATAATGTTGGGCCAAGGATGTATTAGACTTAAAATAATTTTCTAAACAAATAGGAATTAAAAAATATGGAAGCCGATGATATCTATGCCAAGCAGGTAGAACAATTAGACAAAGGCAAGAAAGAACTATTGGTGAAATTAAAAACCTTAGAGAAAAGAGTTAGTGACGTAAAATTTTTTTTAAGATTGTTTTTTTTGTAAATAATGCTGATCTCAAGTATTTACAATCCTCTGTTATCTATATATTTAATATTCTGTTTAGATTGATCATCTGGAAAGAGCTAAGCGGGTGGAAGAAATACCTCAACTTAAAGATCAATATAAACACCAATTAATAGAAGATAAAATTTTTTGGGAAAAGCAAGAAGAAGAAAGGGTACTTTCCTGCATTCTCTCGTTCGATATACTGAAAACAGTTTATATTCGATTTCTATTAACGAGTATATATGACAATGGTTGTTCATAAATAGATTCGAAATTGCAGACAGGAATTTGAACATGCGCAAAGCACGCATAGACGTTTATCTCGAATACTGGATGACAAAGATAAATTTCTAGTAATAGTTAAAGAAAAGCGATCTGAAGAACATGAGGTAAAACACAATCAATACCATTTACAATGATTCTTTACGTAATTAAGAATGTTTTATAGGATAAGCTTAGTAAATATAACCTACAAGTAAAAGAACTAAAAGAGAAAATGCTACGAGATAGAAGTTTACAGAGAATGAAGGAAAGGAAACATAAGTTTATCGAAGAATTGAGGGAAAAGAAGCGAAAAGAACGAGAAGAAAAGTTAAGAATTGGTTAGACATATGTAGCATGTCGACTATCCACAAAACTCTTATATATAATAGCATCCTTTATTGTTATTCCTTTTCATAGAGCGCGAAGAAGAAGAAAGGAAAATTACAGAGGAACGTCTTAAAAAAGAGGAGGAATTTCAACGTCAAGCACAAAAACAAAGAGAAGCGGAGGAAAGAGCGCAAAAAAAGTTAGAACAGCAACGGAAAGAAGTCAGAAAATATCTAGAAAAAGAAGAGCATTCTAGAGCTGAAGTAAGCGTTACTCCTGTGAAAAAGATCCCTACCGAACGAGATAAGAGTACTGAATCATGGCGTACACTGAAGTCAGCTGCAGCCGACAATGGAATGAATCAGAGGGATGAGCGATTAAAAATAAGAGACGAGAAAAAAGAAGAAGGTGATCGGAGAGGCATAAATACAGATAAAGACGGAAGCAGATGGAGGAGAATGAAAGCAAGCGAGGATACTCCTATGAAAGTGGATGATGAACGTAGCAAGCTAAAAAGTGAGGGTGGACCACTCCGAACTCCAGTTCGTGGTAAAACGGACGATGCTCGCTGGCAGAGAAGTTGGACAAGTGATACTAAACCACCGAGGAAAGATGAATCTTCAAGAGCTTCAGATTCTAGTAGTTGGAGAACTAACACTCCATCGTCAGACTCCAAACCTAACTCCCGCAATTTTAACAAGTCCTTTACGAAAACTAGAAGCAACCGCGAAAGGGATGCCAATTCAGATAAATATAGCAGGAACGAAAATGACCAAGAGTGGAAAGTTGTAGACAACAAGAGAAACGATCGTTGGCGTTAAAGTTTGTTTCATCTAATAACTCTTGCGTACGGCTGTAGATAAAGATGTTCAGACTACATGTTTACCTGTGCGGATTGCAAAATGGACTTAACGAATTTTATATTAATGATTCTAAGTGATTACTTTTCTACTCGAAACTGGGTAAATCGCTACTAGCCTTCATGTTGAAGCTTTAGTCCAAACGCTTCCTACGGTGAAATTTAATCTACAAGTTTGTAATGTCTTACTGTGTTGTAAGTTCCGAATTGACTAGTAGGTTGTAACACATGTCTCAAAATTAAGTTAATAAATAATTATATACGTATAATAGCTCCAAATACTCTTGCGAGGTCGGTACCACTTTGCTGTATAGGGAACTTGAAGATGTTTGAAAAATCGGGAAAGAAAGTAGCAATAACAGATGTAGTAGTTGCACATTTTTGATTACCTCATCAGTTGATATATTACATTTATATAGAAATGCAACCCTAAAAAGTATGCACTCTTGTATAGTTACAGTATAATGTCATGTACGATGATCGAAAAATACCAAGATAGTTTTCTTTAGAAATTTTAACCTAAAATGGCCTACAGTCTTCAGTGATTTATATCAGATAATGACATCACTCAAATGAGATTCAAGTATCTTATTTCTCCAACTCAATAAAGCTGGTTTTTGCCCGAGTACTGATTTACTGTTTACATTAGGAGTGAATGGACTAAATATGGTAATTTACTGCCAATTGAGTTAATTGGTAGTTGGTACTATTCATTCGTTGTGATTAGCTAATAGCTGTTGCAAACTTGCAATTGCTGCACAAAATTAGCATAACAATAGTTTGCGCAATTTTAATTGGCTTAGAAACCGGAAATCTGAGAGTTAAATTGTACTGTATCTATGGGTCTCTAGTGTACTGTACACTGTACTCTGATATGCGAGTACATAAAGTAAGAATTGGACAAGTAAAGACTACGTGAGTATGTAGCATATACGCGTATATTAGCAACATGTGCAAGTAAAGTACACGAGTATTACGAGCGATTGAAGTACTAGATATTATCAGCGGACGTATTTATATACGCCTGGGTACACTAGTGAATAATTAAATATTCAGATATTGTCCAATAGAAAATACCCGTACAACGTCAGAATAACCTGAGTGGTATTCTTTTACAAATATTTATATGTAATTGATCTTCCAATCACACGCACAACATTGAAGGAAATTATTATGCGCGTTAATCCTGTGTAATAACAGTAGCCGAATACTGATTACATCGTTGAGTACCTTAATTTATTTATTTAGTATCTGGTCTTACCGCAATTTATGACTTACATTAAATAGTCTGTTCGCGTATAATGACTTTAGGAATTGTAATCAATAGTCCGTATAGTTACATTTATAACAAATCCTCCTTATACTTTCAAATCCAGCACAGCGATAATGGGAATTACTATAATATCTCCTTCAGAAAATAGCAGTAACTGAACATTAATATCATCACAGGTAAATTTAAGTTACTGTATTTCTTTCTTTCCTGGCAGAGTATGGTTTATATCTTAACAGAATGTGCAGCGAATAATCCATACTAAAATACTAATTAAATTATTAAAAGCAACATTTGCGAATACTCACTCATTCATGTACTATACTGTACTGTATTCAAAATCAATTTCACTTCTCTAGACTGTACAGTACTGTACTGTACACTGTACAGTACTTTGCAATGTGTACAGTATGTACAGTACTGTACTGTACAGTACAGTGTACAGTAGAACACAGTACTGTACTGTACTATACTGTACATTACAGTTTGACAGTACCGTACAGTACAGTATACTGTACTGTAAGTAACTGTAACTAAGACTAAGGCATGTGTGTACTGTACTGTACGTGTACTGTATGACACTTGCTGGTGTACACTAATAGTGAAATCTCATGTTCTGAAACTGCACGTAAAAGGTACAATAGCATCAACTTTTCCGCGTGGTTTTTGGGTCCCTGACGGTCCAAGGAAGACAACAATAATACATAAATAAGATGAAAACTAGTATTAAGATGAAAAGGCAGGAGAAACGGACTTTGAGAGGACATAGTTGCGTTAGTAATCCAGAAAAGAAAACTTTTCGTAATTTAGCTCGTGCATCTCTAAGGAGTATATCATCTGAGACCAGTGGGCATCAATCAAGTCCAACTCTGTCCAAGGAAGACTTAAATATACATGACAAGATGAACGAACTCATGACTTCCCTCCCCGCAACTGCCGACGATGCTGACACGGTACAGGATGACTCAACGGAAAAAATGACCATCCGCAGTCAGTATACCAATCAAATGTTTGCAGATGTAAATCGACTTTTCAACTCCCAGCTTACTAGCCACAAAGAGGTCCATCACGACGCGTAAAACTTATAATTCATTATACGAGCATAATTACGTATAACAAAAGGCATAACTGCAGCGATTTTATCTATTTTATTTTATATGTGGTACCGTACAGCTTAGCCATTAATTAATTAGTAAACTTGCTTTAACCCATATAATTGTTATTGTTGAAATATCTGAGCTCTACTTATTTTGCGCTTCAGTTTGTTCCTTAATTATGCTGTAATACTATACTGTACAAGTACGTAGAAATTAGAGCACTATTTTCCTGATTTCCTTTATTAACCCTAACTATCAATCTTTTGCGCATTCCGTAGATTTTTGCGATCCTGGCTGCTGTAACCGAGGTAAATACGCAAACGACTTAACGTACAGTGCAGTACGTCTGCTGTAATAAGTCGACCAAAAATGACAAATCCGTATGATGTTAACATATTACTGAAATATCGTTATGATATTCCTTGTCTTACCATGCCTTCGCCAAACTAGGTTATAAAGAATCAGGGTGGTACTGAATCGAATGTGGAATATTTTGCAGCTTTGGTAAGTTGTTATTGAGGCAAACCGACATCCACAACACCATATTATAACTCTGTTGATAAATACAGTATTATAATTAATAATAATAGTGAAGGTCGATTTCTTAATACTTTCTAGATGACTACTCTTGAATCTTCCTCTGAAATAGAAGTTCTAACAGCAACAGCTTATTTACTGCGACTGGTTATCACGAAGTACTGTTAAGTATATCTTTGAAGTTATGAGTCGCTGCTTATTCAACATTAGCTGACCAATTTAATTAGACCTGAAATCTCTATTATTAAACTCTGTACAGTAATCAGTTGATCTTTTTTAGATTACCAGACAGTATATTACTTGCCAAATTTCCAGCTGCTAGCAGAATTATAACTACCCTGCTAATTGATCATATGGATTCAGAAGATTCTTCGCTAGTTAAATCGGTATGTGATTAGTGCATATATGCAATTAAAATCCATTATTCTAGTGTAATCAGCGTAGATTTAAGCCAAATATTAAACCTGGATGTAATTTAAAAGATTGTGACTAATTCTACTTGATATGGATCTATCGATAGTATAAAGATAATTATAATAATTTAACTGAATTCTAATATGCATTGTAAGTGAAATGTTTTCGGAGTGAGAACGTTGTGATTGTTGTTACCACCTGAAAATAATTGACTTACGAAGTTGTTTCTGACTTTTCAAATAATAATTTAATCGATATTTTACTATATTTCAGCTATTACGGTGTCTGCAGGGATTTCTAATTGTTCAGGAAGCAACTGTTTGGAGTCTCCCCACTACAGTTCGATCGTTTGAGATATTACTTGGTTTTACTAGTCATGCTAAACCAAAAGTAATTAGAAATAGCAAATATTTAACTATGACTGTGCTACAAGTTTCCTTTTCAAGGTACTTTTATAGCGATTAGCAGCTTACGTATACTGTATTATGGTATCGGTGTATATCTATAGATTAGAAAAACAGCTCAAGCTGCGGTAATTTCCCTGGTGAAATATAGAAATAACAACTGCATCCAATGTTGTCGTCAGTTTTGTATTAAATCCCTAGAGGAAGGCAAGTTTAGCTCTGAGTGCCGATTATTGTCAATTCTCCTTGAGTATTCTATTAATTAAACATTGGCAGCGAACTAAGACAAGTAATCAAATATTAATTGTTTTTGATTGCCCAATCAATCATCAGGAGGAACTGAACAGGGCAGTAACTCCATTTACGTAATGAATCTATTAAAGGAAGTTTTGCCGTACTTTTCCATTCAGGTTTTTACTTACTGTTAATAAATATTAAATATACTTGTTTCTTGCAATTTCCTTGATTCATACTGTTAACTGTCCTTAAAAGTGCTTAAACTTGCAAATGATACTGCTGTACATTTAATATAATTTTTTAATTGCAGTATATAAAAATCTTTGCTGAAAATTTACTGAAAATTATGCTGAAAAAAGATACGGTCGGTTAAATCAAAACAACTTGAATAAATAATATTACTATTATTAGGCAAAATCAATGCATTTTAAACAAATTTTGATAGTTTAATTTTAGAATAAGTAAAATACTTATCCGTATGATTATCAAGTGTATTTTGCTATAGTACCTAACTATATTTAATTGTCAAAGTATCCAAAAGTGCACTCTTTTCGTTTGTTTACGAGTATTTTAAATATATATTTTTTGTAGATACGTACTACTGTATGCTTGGAAATCTTTTATTCATTATTTTCATCCGTCAATGATGCTTCGAATTTAACCGTCGAATTATCTAGCCAGATCATAATGGTACAGAACTTGAGCATAAGTGTATTTAATACCACACCATAAATTTGCTCACTTTTTATGGATACAAATGGCGTATTCTAGTTCTTTCAGCTCTATAAAATGTGGATATCTAAATCTCATTCTGCCGATAATTTCAACCCTTACAACTGTAATCAGGTACTATATGAATACCGCCCGAACGAGAATGATATTGAACCTACAGTTGCTTGGCTAACAGTTATGATGCAGGGTGCCATTTGTCGCTCTAAGTAAGGAACTACTTGATGCTCTTTACAATTATTTCTATTTAAGAACATTAATATAATAATAAAAGTTTTATAAATAAGTATATTAATGGATATGTAAACATTTTTTGGTACTAGACTCAATTGCGAAATGGGATTTATTGGCTTGCCTCCCTTATTTTCCGCTTGTATGCCTTACTTTCTTTCTAAGAATGAACGTATACTATCATCAACAACCCGCGTACTTAAGGTACGCTTTAGGCCAGCTCATATCATTTCCTACTTAGAATGCTAAGGTCTTCACTATAATTTATCTTACTACTAACAGACTGTGTTAGAGGAATGCGTCCCTCCAGTGTCCGAGGATATTGTTAGTGCGTTGTTATCAGAACATACTGATGAAAATACTCCGGCACATAAACTAATGAGGTAATGCAAATCATTTCCTCCTTTTGCTTGAAGCAAAGACGAACTTTGCATTATTTGTATATAATTTATTACGTGCCAGTAATTAATATTAAATTACTATTTCAATGTAGATGTGTTGAATCAGGCTTAAAGTATAAATATCAGAATTCTTGGAATTATATTCTACAAGTAGTGGTATCATATCTAAAGGTAAATTGCTTTCATGTGGCTATTTACAATTCAATAATCTTAAAATTTCGAACTTTGGCAGGTTTTAGGGAAAGAATGCAAAGAATTATCTAAGAGAGTGGGTATTAAACAAATATTTGGATATAAGTTAACCTAAATAATTAAGAATATGATCTCTCTTCTTCACTCAGTTGTTACCCTCTATCTGCAATATGTATACGGATTTTTGGACGCCGTATAAGAAAGACGTCGAAAATACTATTGCAACAGCAATAAAAACTATGGGACCTAGGTTTAATTACTTGCACTTACTCTCCTGTTATCTAACTATAGTCTGAATATTCGCCGATGAATTTTTACGTACTGCTGAATAAAATTTATTTTATATCTTAACAGGAGTGTACTTAGTGTAGCACCACTAAAACTGGAAGAGCACAAGTATGTATGTGTGATATTAATTTTTTACAACCCCAAACATTTATGTACTTTGTCAACCTGAGTTTCCATTTATGCACTGTTGTCTGTAGTAATCATTGTAATTTTCCACGATCATGGATGATTCCTCTACTGAGGGATAACATTTGCAACACTGAATTGGCGTACTTTCAAGATACAATGTTACCGCTGGCGGTCATGATGAAACAGAAATGTTAGCGGAACCGCTTTTACTTTATTAATATATAAGAACAATGCATGCCCTCGCTAAATACTAACTCACGATAAAATTGATTACATTCGTTAAAGCAATGGAGTATAAAAATAATGGCCATGAGTTACAGGCTACTGTCTATAAAACCCTATTCATCCAGGTATCCTTAAATTCGGTTCTAGCGAATATTTTAATATATGTACTTGTAAATATTTGGGTATCCCCAACTTTACTAAATCTTTCAGATCTGGTCTCTTTTGCCTGGATTTTGTACAAATACTACGGACGTCGTGAATGTATATAAGATAATTAAACAGATTAGCCAAAATATTAAATCAGTTCTAAATTGTTGAGATACTTATTGGTACATGTCTTATAGACGTTTAGATCAATTGCGCGAACGTTGGGTGAAGCGTTAACCAACAAGGAATTAAGTCAAATTGTTTGCCAAGCTATCAGATTGCTCATTCAAACAAGCTGTAAAAACGGTAAAACAAAAACCGTGCTTAGATGCCATGTAACATTACTACCTTAATCTAATCTGTATTTTCCATAACAAATAGATGAAGAAAAGCTGATTCTTAAAGAGTACGCCAAAAATTATCTTCCTATATTATTCAACATTTACAGTGAAAATAAAGAATCATCATGCCTGTACGTTACTGAAACTATTGGAGTTTATTTACTTTTGGCCAGCAAAGAGGTAATTGGCTATGGGCACTACTGCTTTAATAATTATAATCGACTAAATTAAGTGATCTATTCTTACAGCTAGTGAATGAATTCTATGCCAAATTGCAAGTTCAGTTATCCTCTGATGTATCTATCCACATTTTGTACGAATATTTACCTTCACATCATAGACATTCTACACTAGCTGCCAGCGAAAATTGATACAATATATATAAATATACAATTTTTAGGCGATCTCTTCTCGACTTAGCTGCTATGATGATTAAAGTGCTTGATACAGCTGCAATCAACAATCTGTATGGCTGCATTATTCACTATCTAAAGGTGAATGAAAGAATTTAACTACTATTATTTATGTCTTACGAAATCTCGTGTAAAATAATGTTTAAAACTCTGCTTAGTATGAAGATATCCTGGTTCAAAAAAAGGCATATAAGATATTAGAAGAAATATGCAGTTGTAAATCCGCGGATTCAATCAAATTTATATCTAAAAACGTTATGAGTATCCGTTCACTACTCCTCGAATCTTTACCAGATTGCTCTGTTTCTTCAAAATCTGTAATTTTTAATTTATGCAGTCTAATACTTATTTAGGTTATGGAAAGCGAGTACATACTAACCTGTTCTTGCCTGTTGATTTACCAAGCCACGCTTGAAATGTTTAGCATTACTATGTCATAAATTGAACGATTCGCAACTTTTCGATTACGTAAAAGTTGTTCTCCCAGAGGTATACTCGTACTTATATCGTTCATTTATCATTTGCTAATAAAGTATCTATTTGTTTCATTATTCCTTTGTTTGTTATACAGGCAATATGGTGTACCAAGGAAGTCTCTACGAAAGCTAGACATTCCGCTTATGCATTAATTGTAGAAATGGGGAGAGCTATAAATCGGCTGACTAATGGCAGTGAAAAAGGTACACGTGCAAGCAGTACTTTATATTCCCTTTTCAATAGCTCACTTCTAATCCAGGATGATCTTATTCCAACAATTCTAATATGGTAGATAACTTAATCACATATGTGAAATTAATGCTGCCCGGCATGGCAGGATCAACTCTAATGATTTGTGCCACTATAAATTCCATTTCATGTATAGTTTACGAATTCAGAGGTAATATTGCTTTGTAGCTAATTAGTGTAGGAAATCAATTCAGAGCCTTTATACAATCAATTAGTATGTAATTGCTTTCAATCATATGACTATTCTTCTCGGTAGAAATAGTTCCTAGACCGTTGATTGGTAACTTAGTTAATACTATAATAATAGTCTTACAATCAAAATCACGGGAGGTAATAAAGTCTGCCCTGGGATTTGTCAAGGTATCACTAATTAATATATTTCCTTTGGCGACCTGCTGTATTTGGTATGCTAAGTGCCAAAGAAGTGAACTTGTTCTGACTTTTTCTCTCTATAATTTTAGTTAATAGTCGTTGCCTTCCCTCGCGATGTGGTAATGCCATATTTGGGAATGATTGTAAGATTACTCTATAATTTATCGTAGTGCTTGATAAAATATATTAGTAATTATTAACATAGTGTGCTATAATAGCTGTTTAAATTTCTACATTTTACTACTTGCAGATTCAAGCTATAGCTGATTGGAGTTCGGATATAAAGCGTCACTTTAGATTCAAAACGAAAATCTTATTTCAGCGTATGATTACAAAATTCAGGTAGAAATGTGCTATGTATGAACACTTTCTATTTGATGCAGCACTATCATAGTTATTCGTAATGATTTTCTGCATTTGGTAAATTAAGTTACGACATTATCACTAAGCTGGCCCCTGAAAACTGTCAAAAAGTACTTAACAACATAAAGAAAGCGTGTAATCGAGCGAAAAGAAAAAAATTGCATTCAAGAAATAAGAACAATCCTAAGGTATTAAAAGTACCTAGTCATTCATAATAGGTCTACTTTTTCAATAAAAAATAAATTTTTATTTATTTTTCAGGAATGCAAACTGAACGTTAAGAGTACCTCAATTCAAAGGTAAATCGTCAGCGTCAAAGTGCAAATGTAAACGTCGGAATTTTGATTCATTGGATATCTCAGTGTTGTTACTTTTTGTATTTTGATAGTTTTGAAGATTTATTGAATGATTCGGAAGATGACGACGTCAACGATACCAAGACAGAAAAGAGGGCTAGGACAAAAAATAAGGTTAAATAAAAGATACTGGTACTGTATATATAATCTATTTGAATCGCGCCTTAATAGTAATCAATTTCTGCTAATATCGTTAAGCTGAACGTGAAAGGAAAGGCTGCATGGATAAACGAAAGTGAATACGAAGGGCCAATTGATTTTCTAGATGCATCTGTAAACCAGAAGATATTAGGTTAAAAGTCTCGTAAACTTTTTAGCGGATGCCATGAGCTGGTAATACAGTGCTTTAAAATACGTTTTCGTTTGTTCCTATAGTCACAGACCCTAAGTCGTTTATCAAGGAAGATCACCTATATCCATCCAAAAAGAAATTTAAAGTTAGTGAAGATGGCAAAATTATTGTAACTGAAACCGATGATAAGCCTTTGAGTGCATCCTATAGCAAGGGTATTCTGCTTGTTTATAATCTTGCTATTCGCCCTTGAATATCTCTGCAAAATGAATAATTGAAGTTATTTTAATTGGTAACAGGATCATTGGATGCTAGTAATTCAATATCTGAATTGGTAATGCTAAGAAATTTATTCATATCTGTTGATGTGACGTCGCCCATAATACTTTCATTTTATTACAGAGGATTCCCAAGCGGAAAAGGTTGGCTGATATCGCTAGCGTTACAATAGATGCCAATAATGACCGTAAGAGTGAAGGTAAGAACTAATCTTTCAGTTTAAGTAAGAATTTAATTAAAAGATTTTTACGTAATTAGATTTAAATTTAATAACTGCAAATTTACTCTCAACACCTTGGTCACATCCCTGCCATTTGATACAGGCCAATATCAGATGTTATGGATGACAAGTTTTGGCTTCAATAATGTACTTTTATTTTGTTCTAGTNTCATTTAGGTACGATACAACCAGCGACCCTTTCAATAAAAAAATAAAGAAAAATAACCCTTCAATTGGCATAGGATACAGATCAAAGGTATGCTCTAAGAATTATTCAAAACTTTAAAACGGCTATATACACTCACAATAGCTATCTTTATCCGTACGTGCAGAAGGCGCGAGGCGATATGATGTCAGCGAACAGATACGAGCCCTATGCGTATATACCAATGAATAAGCAGAATCTGAACAAAAGAAAACGATTAAAGCTAGCCGGGCAATACCGTGGAATTGTACGCGCTGCCAAGCATAGTACTACCACTGCTAATAACCGCGATAAACTACGAGGGAAAATGGTTATACAGCAAAGGAAGAATATCAGTAATCTCTAAATTCTGTAATAAATGCACTGTTAATTATTTAATTTTAGTACTTTAGTTATATGTAATGTAATCATTACTTAATATAGCAAATACGGCAAGAAAACGTTAAAATTTTAAAAGGTAGAACATTGAATTAACATACCTACGATGGATGATACAAGACGGTGTTGTTTGTGTAATAAAATATGCAAGTTAGATTATATTATTAGATATAAATATCATAGCTCTCAAACATACTGTACGTGCTCTACAGTATATCGAATTATTGTCTAATATTTCAATCCCTAGAAATAGTGTTGCGGCAATAACTATTCACACTCAGTGTACTGTATGTCTCCAGTACATTACATATAGGTATCCGAAGACTTTTAAATGGCCATGACTAAAGCGGAATAATTAACTACTGTACGAGTATACTAGTCGAACCTTCGCTCGTGATATTTCGCGTACTATCCTGCATGCAAAGGCTAATCGTGCGTTAGCTTTTCTTTTGTTGGTAGCTCTATGATTACAGCAAAAATTTTTACCGCATTCTTTGCTTTCATACGCCGGTATTAATCCGATTCTAAGTTATGAATTTTCGTTTACCATAACTGAACTTGCACAAGTTCTGCTATTTTATGATAAATTAAGATAAGCGGTTTTTCTTCTCAAATCAAAGTCAATCAAGATCTTAATTTCATTTTTCCTCTAACTTCTTTCTTCATCATTGGTTGCTTATCGATTATATTAGTGATTGCACCCGAGTTTAATATCGATATTACGTCAGTGTTAATATCAAGACACTGTATTACCATACATAGTGCATTGCGTACACGCTATGGCAGATAAGTTAAATTAATACTGGAATAAGATTTAATCACAGTAGCCTTTCCCAGAATTTAACCAGAAAAAGAAATGATTATATTATCATATTTCGCAAAGAGAATCATGTGGTTGCGTGATTTACCTCAAAATGGAACAGACTGCACAAGATAAAATGTGATTCAGGCCTAAGATATCTTGTTATTATTGTTTTGTGCGCATAATACAATACTACATTCCTCCGTTAATTCACGAATACTATCCTGGCATCTATTTGCTAGTAAATTAACCAATAATTTGGAGAGGATCAATTTTGTTTTATGAATGAGGATACTGTAAACATACATACAAATATGCATTGCAAGCGAATCCAGTTAATATTATTAGAATTTTGCAACAAGACGTTAGAAATTTCATTGATGTGCAGTTACTATTGTACATTGTATGTCCAACCTCAAGGTCGCACCGTTTCGAATTTCTCGGGTAATACATTATTTACACAGAGCGCAAACTCTAAAAAGGTACTCTAATCAAACCATTGACAATATATATATATGTAATTCACTGTTTCCTACGCAATGTAATAATTATTTATAAGTTCATGGTCCAACAAGTAAGGTGACGTGAGTAATTTTTACGGTAGTTACTTCTCTACAGATAAAACTATTTAAACATAGTAAATAAAAACTTAAAGATGTTAAACTCACTAATCCTTGCTAAACCTTAATTGTTAGATAAAAGTGATATTGCAACTTACTTTACACTAACCTTGAAATTATATCGTCACAATAATGTAATAGTAAAAGTGGTATACATAATTTTTAACGATAAATTTTAGCGTATTAATTACTGATTCAAGAGTGATATTTCATTCTTTTCTTGTATACGCGCGAAATCTACATCAGGCGCGTAAACATTTCAACACTTAAATTTTCAAGTCCACAGAACACTAATATTTCCGTTATTTAAAAAATATTTACACGGTAGTTTCTTTTTTAGGAGGACATTGATCCTCCTGAATATCGGCCTTATAATAATGCCATGCTATAAGGTAAAATATTGTAGTAGAGATCTTAAAAGTAATTCCAAGAATCAGGATAAGACGGCTCATTTGTTGGTTATTGTATAGCCAACAATTATTCCTTTGGTTGCATGTTACACTCCAAAGAATGCATGATCTGTCAATAATTGATCCCATGATGATTGGCCCAGGAACATTGCCCAGAAGTCGAAGAAAAAGCCATTGTACCCCGAGTGAAAACGATCGCTGACTCTCAGGTACACATCTATGAACGAATAGGAGCTATAATTAATCGGTGAACAGAAGGCTATAAAATGTTTAATCTCTTGCTAATATTTTTATGCAGTATATAAAGTATAAACGTCGACGCAGTACAGTACTTACAAACGTAACTATTAGATAACGAATAGTACGTCAACTTTCATGCTCTGATAGTTTTTAATTTCTTATTTACACTAAATTTAGATACTATAATTCTAGGAATTTCTTATATTTTAGAGGCTCTAGTCTATCATGGCATACTCTACTGCGCACGACAACGTATGCTTTTGCGTATGTTTACTGTGGTACAAGGATTTTTTAATATACACACAAATTAAAGAAATTTATAATGCAAAAGTAGACTTTTACGCAACTTAATATCTTAAATTAAATCTTTAAACGATCTCTACCAAAAGATATACAGCATCGATAAATATCCATATGAAGATATTAAATTCTCATAATTGCAGAATACCTATAACGGTTACATGGATAGATATTTGAGACAACTTTTATCTCACCTTAGTAGAACCTGCTGCGTAGGAACAGTTTTCAAGAACGTGAAAATCATTAAAACAAACAGGGTTGCTAGAAAAGGTATCATATTATTACATTCAAGAGGACAAATACCACTGTTCCCATGCTGTGAAGTATTAAATTTAGATAACGATGAAATATTACTGACAGTGGCCATACAACTGCAGTTCGAAAAGGTCTACAAAAAAATATAAAACCATACAATTAACAAGATTTTGACACTAAATAAGTACTGAACTACTAATTTTAGAATCATTCTTCCTACACACTAATAAGAGCAACTACGCACCTGATTTCTATTTATTTCTGTACATCCAGCAAAACAAGGTGAATAATAGGTAATTTTGTCACTGCCACAAAGTGGCTCAAAGCTATCATAACATTTACATTGATAATTACAAACTGTAGCGGAATTTTCCTGTAAGAACTGCGTTTCCCTAAATTAAATATTACATAAGAAATTTATATTCGATATCAAAGAAAATACACCTCCTAACCAAATCTTTCTAAGCTATCCTACTTTCAGAAGAATTAGTGCATAAAAATGTAACTAGTAGATGTAACGACTACTTAATTATTTAGTAACTCACAACGATCCAGCAACCACGCTTCGATCGAGTCCAACAGTAGAAAATGGTACGTTGCCACAGCTCAACGCAAAACATAAAACGGAAATTGTAGCTAGCCCAGAAAATATGACATTAAGCTTTGCAGCTGCTAATCCATCAAGTTTATAATATCTCATGATAAATCCACCCTATCAATACAGTGTTATGCCAAGCATTAGTTACAATTTGCAAAATTGCGTTTCACAGACTGAGGACATAAAGTTATTGAACTGCGAATCTACTGACTCCTGGGTACTGCGTCATAGCATAATTATTATCAAATGATTTTACTATTTTCACAAACTGAAATTTTTCTTACAGCTAGCATTCCACCACCAGCTCCTGGGACAACGATGGATCCTGCAATCAAGCTTGCAGTTGATGATGTCAACCCGAACTGAGATTGAATAAACTTAGGCAGAAATACTGCAAATCCTGTTGCCGTCGTGGCTTCACAAGTAGCCGCTAGAATAGAGAAGGTGCAAGGTAAATTCATAAATAACTCCTTGGTAGCCAACGGCAGATCTTTGATAGAGGTTCCATATTCTTTATCAACTTTCGACTTCCCCTTCGCCATTGCTAGCCTCTTAGCTTTAAATACAGCGTAATTCGGTAAATAGGGAGGGTAACCATACAAAGGGATAGAAATAATCAGCATTCCGGTGCCGCATGCCAGGAATCCGAGCCACCAAGCTCCAACCCATCTAGGATCATCAGGTGCTACACCTTTCAAATAATAAGAATACCGTATGTTAATTTCTATGATAAATAAATAGGCGCTAATATTACAAATAATAAAATTCTTGTACTCAATCTCCAATGTAATATGCTATCCAACGTACTTTAGCGGTTAAATTCATTTGTAGCAAACGAAACATTCTAGTAATAATACCTACGTCAAACACTACGGTGACTAATTTAAAAGCACTATATAATATACTCGTATAATTACGACTGAGAGAATAACAGCAGTAATTTAAGTATCAGTTGTTACCCGATTATTAGTTACTTATAAACAGTCATGCATGTTAAGTTACGCTATAGCGCATCTGTATGGTACTTATAGATAAAATGAAGCGTAGCAAATGTGCAAGTTTAGCACTGAAATACCGTACTGTTACCTCGATCTGCGACGTGAGTGGAAAATCTACAGCACGGGCATCGATGTATGGTAACTGGTGAAATACTAATATAATCGACGGTCAATTCAAATTTTGCAATACCTTTTCATCTAGGCAATGCATTGTACAGTATTATTTTATGGCGTCACCACGTTAAAATCCTCTACACCCGTTAAATCCATGCTTCAACTGATTAAACTATAGTTCATGTGCTGCATACAGTATTACTATGCGGTCATAAAACTTTATTGCTCTATGAAATTCATATATTGAAAGCATTGCAACTTGCCATGCCTGTAACTACACATATACAGTACAACTTTTACTAGTATCACAAATGGGTAGACGACCAGTTCTGAATATTACATGCATTCATATCTATCTACTATAGTTTCAAGTGGTTGTAGTAGAAGCACCCACCATCAGAAGGATCTGGCCAATCAACCCATAGATTCAGAAGTAACCCTCCTAGTAGGTAGCCAATAGCGGGACCAATTGCTGATAACGTCACCATAATTCCAATATAGACAGAAGAAGCAACAGGATCAACATTTTCGTCTACATAGGCCATACCAACGTTCCACATCAAGTTGTTACCGGTACCGATGATTACTTGCGCAGCGATAAATATGTATAAGTAGTTTCTTGCTGAAGACGCGATATAGGAATTACAAACTGATGATGTATTAGAAGCGATACTCTTATTTAAACTTTCAAAGCATAAGTTACTGGTAATTTCACTGTTGATAGGGCTATATTTGCCACTAAAGAAATGCGGTGATACAAATGCAACCGCTCCTAATCCTGCCATTACCGATCCCGTTGCAATAAATTTTCCCTTATGTCTTTGACCAGCATAATAACTAATTACTAGGCCGCAAATCGCTGCGGCTACTTCATATGAGCTAGTAAACAAGCCAGTCTCAGCGCTACGTAATTCATACCGAGTTTCCAGTGATGTAATAACGACACCTCCAAGTCCGGTAGTTTGAATACCGGAAATGAAAATATAAATGCCGATAAAAGCCATTAACCATTTCTGAGAATTGAATAGCTGAATATACTGAGGATGGAAACAACCCCATCCATACCTATATTGATATGTTTGATCATCTATAGAATTTTCTTGAGCACTACAGATTCCATCAGTTCGTAAAGTTGCTATTTCAGACGTTTTAGATGACCTTGCAACCATTCTTTTATTTTACTTCTTTATAAAATAATAAATTAATTAATTAACTGTAAATCTCCAAGCACCCTTTCAATGTAAAAAGTAGATTATGCTAAAATGGAATTATACTGTCTGTACACAGTGTACACTGTACAGTACAGTTGATTAATTAATTATAACTACTGTGTTGATTAAACCTATAATTAATTAGTGCTGATGACAGTGATGCCAGACTCTGATATTATAATGTAGTGTACAGTATACTGTATGCTTTATGAGCAACTAGAAAAAGCCTGGACTTTTTCTAGTGTCCATGATACTGTACTTTACAGTACATTCGTATACAGTACAGTACTGTACAGTACGCTAGCAAATTTTACTTTGTACTGTGTGTACAGTACTGTAGCGTACTGTACAGTACGTCAAGAACACCGTGTCACCAAGGATACAGTCCTCAATGTTATCCATCTCTTCTATGTATAAACCCTAATCTCAGTATTAATTACAGTTATAGAATACCGTAACAAAATATGAAAACATTGCGCTAATATGCTAGAAAATTTATCTTAATATGCTCAATTACTGTACATAATCATTAAAAGATTAACTTATTCATACGTGATCGTAAACTGAAACATGGATAATTTCGAGAAACAAGCAATAGAAGACTACAAGGAACGAATATGCCAATCAGTTCCGATTGAATTCATCCAGAACGCGCTAAGTGGCATGAATATTAGTGATAATCACGATCTGTACGCTCTAAACAACACCGCAATTAGCACTGATAAAAATGAAACAAAATTAAATGAAATTCTTCAGGCACAAGATAAAAATACCTTTAAACGCGTTGTAGCCATTTTAAGAGAAATAAATCAACTGAATATTCAAAAATTAGCAAATGAATTAGAAGAACACTGTCAGTCTTTACGAACTGGTAAACTGGAAGACGCAGGCATACAACAAAAAAAGAAATTTTCAGCGTTTGGCTTTTTAGGTGAAGGTACAGTGAGAGCTCTTGATAGGAAATCCTAGTTATCCTTCTCGTGCAACCACTACCGTATATATACCAGTAGT
Organism: Trichoplax adhaerens; assembly: GCF_000150275.1. NCBI lineage: Eukaryota > Metazoa > Placozoa > Uniplacotomia > Trichoplacea > Trichoplacidae > Trichoplax > Trichoplax adhaerens. Next base: position 47,016 of record NW_002060950.1, on the reverse strand, counting down.
ATCCCTGTTAGATACTATGTAGAATCAAAATTATATTGATACAACATAAAAAATCAGATTTTGTTATTCAAAGTTTAAGATGAATATGAACTACAGTATACAAACCATTTAACCATAGCATAATTAAATTCGATTTCTCATCTTCTCTGCATTGTCCGGAATTAACAAGAGAAATAAAATATTACTTTCTTCATATTTTTAGTCTACGACATTTTACTATACTAACGGATAGATCATTAGAATAACCATATTATAATAACTACATTGAACGAGTGAAGTTCGTCGGCGAAAATGTACCCAAGCCAAGTATATTTAATACTCATTTAACTTTTTTTATTTTTCCTTAGCTCGTAAATTATATATAACATTCCTCATTTTTATTTTTATTTAAAGTATGGTAGAATAAGCATTACTTACCGCTAATTACACTCCATTCGCAGCAGGGATGTATCTATACAACTCCATATGCTTTGCGCGCTAATAATTTATAAAAAGAATCGATACGTAACTGTAAATTAATGTATACTGTATACTGGAGTACTACTTTGCAGTTAATTGTCACTAAAAACTGTTTAATCCCAACAACAAACTTCTTTTGCTAAATTTTAGTTAGGACTGCATTACAGCAGTTTTTATTCTCCTACTCTTATCAACTACTATTAAGTCACTTTCACTCAATCACTATCATGAACGCACCTCCGCCTACTTCAGTATAAAATGAATACCAACAAATAAGAAATTCATAATCAATTTCTATAGCATTTAAAAAATATTTATTTCAAGTAAATACTGAAAATGATTAATCTATTCTATTTGGTACCTTGGAAAGCATACTTGTAGTATCGTTATAAAATCAAAGGTTTTGTAAGTTACTTCTTTTAATTACATGAGATCTTACAATATGCAGCTTACAACATTGACCACCTGTTGAATAGAAACAAACAACTAAAGGCAAACCCTATACTAAGGATAATGGTATATGTCCTTTGCAGATTAATGTTAGAAATGAGTCAGTACGTGGATTCTTCGATTAAAAATTACTTAATAAATTGCAATCGCTATACTAATATGTTATTATTGCTATAGTTTTAAGATTATTTAGATAATTATGATAATGCTCATTTATTACAGGATTTATGCGTAAAAATATGTATGCTTTTGTTATGTATCTATGTTATCATCTTAGGATAATTACTCCGAGAGTAGCTAGTAAAAATCGATCATTTTATTCATTAAGCTGTGCTTATATACTTCCACTAATGGCACAATATTCTATCATGATACGCGAACTTTACTAGCTAAATTTAGGGCTATGATGTGGGCTATGCTCTCTCACATTAGTTAAATCTTACGCAACCATATTAAGAGTTACAGACGATTAATATTAAATCTTACATACTCATCTAACTTACTTTATAATTGTAATTACTTATTCTTTACAATACTGTACATATATCAGCCTTCAATTGTGGACTTTTTAATTTTATTCCAGAATCACATAAGATACCTGTGATTGGACAAGTACCAGTGCTACCTGATAATATAGTAGCTCGAGAAAAAATAAGCAAAAAATTAAGCGGTTTACTTCAAATAGCTCTTAAAAATAGAAAGTGCGTTGTTGTCCATGGTGAAGCTGGTTGTGGAAAGACTACTGCAGCTTATTTGACTCTATTTGTAAACGATCTCAGTTTGGCTAACAAATTGCATAAAGGAGGTGTCATCTGGATAAAGCTAAGTAAGTAATAAACTATTGGTAAGCTGGTAAACATTACGACAGTATAATAGCTGAGATAATTACGTCACTACTTACTAGGTGATTTGATGCAATTGTAGCCCCTTCGCTAAGTTGAAGCTCTAGACAGAAGTATATTAGTATATAACTGCATAATAGACAAGGAGATAATGATTTGTTAATCTACTAGCTAAGATCATGTTTCTACTATATATTGTGAAATCTAACAGAATAACTTTGTGAGATAGAAGCCACTTATTTAAATTACAACTGTAAGATGCTTATGAAATGTAATAGAAAACTTTAGAGAAATGAAGACCCCTAAAACTGAGATTATTACGCAATGCAGGGTTTGCTATTAGTAAAAACACGGTTCGTTTAACAACTTTAAGTATTCACGAGTTTAAAAATCATAGCTTCCTAAGTTTGTCCAATATACCCCATCTAGAATGATTTTTTATGGGCAAATACTATTATCTTAATTCTAGATCAATTATTATTAGTAAATATCAGGACTTTTTCATTGCTACTACCACTTCATATCGATAGCTAGGCTAAATTAATTAACTTAAATAACGTAAATTTGCCTATAAAATTCAATAATTGTAACAAGAAAATCACTAATATAATTGGTTTTCACATTAAGGGCTAAATTCACTCAAATAATACCTAGTAGATTGCTTTTTCTAGTCAGAAAGGATCAAAATTAAATGAAAGTATAGTACATCATTACAGTCCGAAAATCGACATTATTTTTATAAGTATAAGGTTTTGTAGCTTGGTATTACGCATTCTAAACGCCTTTTAAAATTCGTACGACCAATACCTGTTTTTCGAAATAATATAAAATCCAGCTCACTGTGAGAATGATTATTGCTTAATCTTAACTTGTACCTGCTATTTATGAAAGATTATAATGTTTTAATTGTCTCCATTCATTGTAGGTAATTCAAATTCTGCAGAAATCTTGCTTCAAATGCAACACCTACTCACCTCGATTTCAAATGATGAATCTCGTCTTCCGTCAACTATAGAGGAATGTAAAAATCAAATATCTTGCATCATCGGTAAAATTTTACTAGTACGGTCGATATTTTATTACGACTTTAATTTATCTTGATGATGCATAATAATTTAATACAACAGTTTTATTACTTCTTTGAAATGAATAATTTTAAAAAATTGTTATTTACCGTCTATGACTTTCCTCTTGAACGAATAAGCAGCTGAGCGATACAATGGCATCCTCTTGGTTTTAGATGACGTACTAGACAAAAATTTCATTAAATGCTTCGACTTCCATTGCGCAACGCTGGTTACTTCACGTCAGCCTGATATTGCTGATAATACTTACGAATCACCTAATTTGTTCGAAGTTGAGGTATTACAATATAAACTTATATTAGCTGATGGATCGGTCATCAAACCAGTAAACTTCTTTCCTAAGTTACAGATTAATGATGTGCTTACGGTATCACATAGTGTACGTCTTGTTGCATGTTATGTATCCAGCTGAGGACAGTTTCTAAAAATATAAAATTAGGCCAACAGAAATCTCTACTTTATTCAGTGCTAGCTTCTTACATACTGTATCCGATATCTCACTATTGTTATGTAATTGGCATACAAGTTACAGTTACTTTGCTATCGCTCACATCGTATACTGCTTCATGTGCGTTATAATTTCTCCAAATAATATCTTATCTTTAACACTATCCTTACTGTCTTCCTACACATAACATTGCACGTCGCTCATCTACAGTAGTTGTATTTATCGAATTAGGAGTTCTGAACAGGCTAGCTGAGAACATTTTTATATTTATTTGCGTAGATAAGAGTCTACAATCATATTGGTATGATAGTTTGTCAGTCTCATTGATTTCACGATAATTGATTTGATTTTAATACAATTAGTGTACTCCTAAAAACAGTTTAAAAATATTAAGTATCTAAGTACTTAATTATATTACGTAAACATGTAGCCTAACTTTATGCCACCCATATACCAGCACAGTAACTAAACGAATTGTCGTAGCTGAGAAGCAATAATTTATAAATATTTATTGTTATACTGTATTATTTCATAGTTTTTCGCTACTAACAGATCTTATAGGATAAATTAATTAGATCGAGAAAACTAGAATCCTTATTTACTTAGTAACAAACATCTATTAGCTCTGTAACTCGGTAAATGAAACCCATTGGTACGTAAGTACCAGCTTAATAACCTTTTGCGTCGTGATACGATTAAGGTGTAATGTAACGAATCGAAAATTGCATGCTGTAAATACTCTAATTGCAAACCGAAGTTTTAACATTTCTGCTTCAGTAATCACATCTCATAACCGCGAAATACTTTCACATACGGACTAACAATCATCTGTCACATGATAGTAATACCAGAAGTTCCAAAACTTAAGTATCTGTCAGACCATTACATAATCCTGTATCTTACTATTATAGCCTTTCCAGTTAAATGAACTAAAGGAAATCATTCTTTACGATTTGGAATCTGTCTCGGAAAAAGAAAACTGCATCACAACTAAAATGGCTCGTATATTGGAATATTATCATAATCTACCAATCTGTTTAAATTCTCTCCGTATTTTAAACCTAACCAATTCTCAAGAGGTTAATCGTCATCTGCTTGCGTTAGGATCGAAAATAGATCGCGCAATGGGTCATAACAAAACTCTTCAAACAACTTTAGATTTTATTATTCGATCGTTAGACGAAACCAAAAGATCCCATTATCAATTGTTAGTTGTATTTGCAAATAGCGACAAAGTTCCGATTACAGCAGTGTCATTATTGTGGTCTTTAGATATTAAAGTCATAAAGAAAATGTTCGAAAATTTAGTCCATGGTGGTTTAATGATTAAGATAATCGATACAATAAGGTAAGGTATAGCGAGTTAGTGTTATGAACTAAACTATCTGACATAGTTAGTATTGCAGTATAAATTGAATTTTACAACAGAACAATTAGAATAACTTCATTACACAGGAGAATAACAATTTTTTATGTATGCGGTTACGCTGAATCTAGTCAATCTACTATCATTAATTCTTAGATACTTAGCAAAATAGGCCAATGTTTCAGGGCAAGAAGAAAGTTTGCTTATTGACTCAATCTCCACTCAAACAAAAGATAACTAGGAAAATCGCGGGATCATGCTAATGAGCAAACATTTCTTCTCACCCTGAAGCATTGGCCGATAAAATGTCATCAATCTTGACTGCTATCAGTTTCACTAATTCTAAGATATATTATTCTTGATTACAACAACATCCTTATTTTTAGTGGCAATAGATATTATCGACTTCATTCTGTATTCTGTCATTATTTATTGGAAAAGTACCCCCACGCAGTTGGATTTCATCGTAAATTAATATCTCATTACAAAGAAAATTGTCGCGATGCTTTATATCAATTGGCAGATGATGGTTACATATATAATCATATTATTGTTCACTTACTCGCTGCTCGCGAAGTTAAAACTATTAAAATGTTATTAACTGATCCAAAATGGTTGCAATCTAAACTAAATATGACCTCCATTACGCATGTCCTAAATGACTACATCAAATGTCGCCAAATACTGAATGATCAGGTATGTTATATTATATTCTGATAATAGTGGTTATAATTGTACTTACCGTCTGCTAACTATACCTTCAATATTATATATAATAGCTTTTATTAACTCGTATTCACATTTAGTATTACTGCACATTTTGATTTGATTTAGGAATGGCAAGAAGTGAGTCATTTTTATCGATTTTTATCTGCCAATATGAACATATTACTTCGTACAGACCGGCCAACTTTGGCTCAGTTATCCCTGAGTAAAACAGAGTGGCAAGTATTTTCTAAAAAGGCTAGAGATTTAATAAACAAAAATGATACATCGACAATCTATGTTGAATGGATGTAAGTATGATTAATACCCATCTATGATCCTAGTCAAGTATTTAATTTTTTAGCTAATTATTCTAGTTTGTATATTGAAAATATAGTAATGCGTAAATCGTATCATCGCTGAATATATTACAGGAATAAAGAGGCAATAACTAATAGTGATGATTCAATCACTACTGCTTATCTACATGAAGGTGCAGTAAGCGACTGTCGCTATTCCTGTGATGGTAGAAGGATTGTTACATCTTCATGGGATGGTATTATTAAAGTATGTAGTTAACAATTAAATTAATACATGATTTGCATTGTATGAGAAAAAGTATCACACTTCAATAGTACGCCGTAATGTATAAAGCGCACGTAACATATTGATTTACGCTATTATGATACTTTACTTAAATATTAATAACAAGGTTTGGGATCCAATCTCTACGGCTGTGTTTGTACAATTTCATGGTGTACATAAAATATCTTGCTGTTGTTTCTCACCTAATCGAAGATATGTTGTAACTGCCTCGTGGACAGGAACTGCACAGGTAAACATATTCTACTGATAACTGTGAATAATGGAAGTGGATGAGACGCTACATTCTTATTGGTGTTATAGTCATAACTATTAACAAATTTTTAGGGCTCATTAGATCGTGCTAAGCTGTTCACTTTAGTTAATTAATTAACTGTTGAGTATGCTGTAAAATTCCCCAAGACAGCTGAAGTTTCGCATTATTCGCACTGTCTAGTTCAAGATAATACTCATATTACTAATACGTGCACTATGGCACTGTTTAATAACTGTTGTTGTGCGTTTATCCATATATTTCTAGACTAATACATCTGATTTTACGGCTTATCCTGTTCCATTCTAATTACTTATTTCAGAACTTGCTTGAGATACAAACGAAAATGTTAAAACTGCATCCGCTAACAATTTTTTACTTAAGTATCTAGACTTAGTAATTTATAAAATATGATGTTTACGTATAGGTCTGGGATATTGAGATGGAGAGATTACACCTCGAGTATTCTAACCACTCCGATAGAATATATTGGTGTGATTTTTCACCAGATGGTCAATACATTGCGTCTTGTTCCAAAGATAAAACGATTAGGGTAGGAATTTTTAACCGTATAACATAGGTATACCATGAGTGTCCAAAAATCTTTTAGATGTAAAAATAGAGGCGTTAAGATTAGGTAACTAGTAACTGTATCCGTATTTTTATTTTAATTTATAAGCTAATATTTAATAATAGTAATTGACCTAAAACTATTATTCAAAAAAGATATGTGATTTTATCCGCTATTGATAACTCAATATTTGTTCAAAAGATTTGGGATTGTATGAATGGAATAGATATTATCACCTGCCGAGGACACAAAGACGGTGTTCTTCAATGCCGTTTTAATTACAGTGGCGATAAATTAGTATCATGTTCCTCTGATTCCACCATTAAGGTCTCGATAAATTTACTGTATAAACATTGTCTATCAAGTAATTTGAGATTTGATCCTGTAATGTAATGTCATGATTTGATTTATAGCCTGATATCGTTCAGTCTATCTTAATCACACACCTTATTGAATGACCACTACAGATTTGGAAAATTCCGGTGGCTAAAGTAATCCTTGATTGTGTATGTCATCGTCAGGATTCAAACTATAGGATAACATCATGCGCATTTTTTAATGATGACCAGGCGATCTTATGCACTTATCGCCAATTTGTCCACACTTGGAGTTGCGCAACTGGTGAACCATTATTTCAGTTGAAATGTTTTGGTCCGATAACTGCATCAGCTCTCTCTTGTAATAGTAAATACTTAGCTGTCAGCGTTAGGGGCAGCAATGCTGTACAGGTACTTGTTAATACTGATATTTTGGGGTTAATTCTCGTATTTAATATTATAATTATATCTTCTTACGTACCACAAACCACCACTTAAATTAATTGTAACTTATGAATGTGTTCTTTGTAATAGTACGTTATATTGTTGTAACGAAGCTTACTATTGTGATTGTAGACTTTTAGCTGTGTTAGTGAGACTAGTACAAACTCACGTCGCTTTGCTGACGGTTTACGATAATGTACCCATTTGTTAATAATTAACAGATAGTATTACCATTTGACATTATATATATCCCGGTAATAGCCAGGCACTACTACATTCACAGCTATGCTTGTAGAATACTACTTTTCAATAATGCATTCACGGATGAAATGCTATGAAATGCTATATTAAGATTAGTTAATGGTCCAAAGCACATAATTATAACTAATGTACGGCGATGGACATTCCAAGTTAAGATTAGCAGGTACTGTAAGATATCTACAGTGCGGTACAATGTCCTTAGTCAATAGTTGTATTCGGCTAGAGTAGAGCTGTGTGTAGCTAGTCTTTGTATTAGATCTAATAAAGTTCTAATTTTCTACAACTTTGGAATTTTCGTGATTGGATTTTATCACAATTGATTATGATATAACTTATAGTCTCAGATTGTACTACAATCAATGAATCTATTCTTTCTTTGTGTAGGTTTGGAATCTAAGCAATCAGAAACAAGTTGCTTTCTATCGTGGGCATACTGACTATACGCAAGCCGTCCACTTTGCCCCTAATGGCAAGACAATTATATCAGCATCGGACGATAAGACCGTCAAGTTTTGGAGTTGCCAAATTGACTTAAAGAATACGGTCCATGTTCGATCTAAAAGGATGCAATTTAAGCCAACACCATTTGAATGTAGATTTGTTGATAATATCATGCACGCTTATTGCATTACAGAAAGCAATGGCTACCAATTAAAGGTAAATTTATCAATATTACACTGAGTCTGATACAAAATGATAAAAGCACCCATAAATTGATACTAATACTTGATAATAATGTATATTCTCTTCAATCCGTTGTCAAAATTTTACGCCAAAACTTCAGTTTATATTGCTAATAGATGTAAATTAAGGTGGCCTTTCATGTGCACTTACACTATATAGTAGTATGTATATGCATCAGTACCTGAAATCATGTCGCAAGATGGAAATAAAGACTTGCACTATATAATCCACCGGATAAAATCTTTGCCATATTCTACAGAAGAAATTAGATTTAATGTTGCAAAACTTGAAGGATTAGACTCTAATTGCATTATAACTGTAGATTCAAGTGATGCTCTTTCTTAAACCTTACGTCTATTTATAACTCAGTTTCAGATATTGCAATACTATACTGTACTATTGACTCCTAAAAATACTTTAAACCACTGCATTTATGACAGAGTCACAAGAGCCACTAGAATGGCTCTCCTAAAATTTTAGGCTTTTTTACAGACTAGTGATCACTTGCTCCTGGTATTTCTACACAAAAAAACGTTATATTCGTCTGCTTAGTAAATCTAGAATTAAAGACTTTAACTTAAAAAAACATCAATAGTAGCATACATATATTTCACCGACATATAGCATTAGCTGATCGTGGTACAACTTGCATTGAGCAAGAAGCTGACATAGTCTTCTAATACCTTCTCTTGCAGCATTTTATTGGATCTGATTCTAAATTAGCTTCAAAGTGTGAGAAATTCTCTGAATTAATATGGAAATGTTGCTTATCTCAAGATGGATATAATATAGCCGTTGGATTGTATAATGGAGAAATTAAAGTAATACATATTTACTACTTTTTGCAGATTTTCATTTATTAATATAAATCATATATATAATCACGAGAAACCTACGAGCGCATATAGATGGAATATCGTAAGAAATAGTAAGCGTGTAGACTAATGTTAAATATTTATTTGTTTTTATAATTTACTATTTATAGTTACTATCTGCAAGCAATCAGCAAGTCATTTGGTCAGAGAAACCAAGCAATGAATCGGTGGTTTCGTTTTTATTTACTGACAGAGGGAACAAATTACTGGTGGTATACGAGACAGAAATATACGTATGTCGGTTAAATATGAGTGAAATGTGAATAAACTTAACTAATAAAGTATTAACTAGCAATTACCCGCTGCTAACATTCAACCTTACAGTTAACCTTATCTTAAAACATTTTACTACACCTTATCAAGATCTCTGGCGCGTGATTTTGTCAAATACCAGTATAGAATCAAATATCTCTATGAGCTTCTATTACACCAACAAATGGCCTTATGAAGTAGAATGCCATCAAGTTAGCATCATTAGTCTTTGTTACATTACGGTAGTTCTTCATTATTTATCAGCTATACAGTCGAACCTAGATTCTCATAGTTCATTTGAGAAGGAAATTATTTGTAATCCGTCAGTAATCGGCTGGTACACTGACCAATACGATAAAAAATTAAACTCTATGCAGTATAACGTAACAATCTTTCATATACAGTCTAAACACTGTTCCTCACTTATTTCCGTTCTTATATATGATCACTGTATCATGGGAGTATTTGACTAAACGTGCATTTAGAAAATGACCATTGACCAGACTGTACATTTATCTATTTATCATCGTTTTATAATTTTTCTGTTAATTTTCATTGACATGATGACTATCCTTTAGATTTTAAGCAGAAGAAACGGATACCTATTAGGTAAAATTTCCAAGTTATGCTCTGTAATAAAACGCTGTCTGCCAGTAAATGATAAGCTGCATAAAGTTATTTTGGCATTTAAGAATGGAAAATTACAGGTAAACCAGCTTATATCGAATTAAAATGTAAAACAGGCAATTGCATAACCACTGTACTTACAAGATTAAGTACAAAAGTTTAAGATTCGCAAATTATATCAACCGATTTAAATAGACGTTATACTGTAATAAATTCTAAATACTGTTTTACTGTAGTGTCACTCTACCAGGCTGTATATAATCTTTTGTAACCCTCTGGATTTCACTATTGAAATACTTGTGTTCCGTAGGAAATATCTCCTTGTCTTGCAATCTCAGCTAACCGTATTTATTATATTTTTACTTAGAAGTAGTTTCTAGGAAATTAACTATATTAAAGTACTGAATTTGCAATTATCGTGTAAAGAGTTTGTATACAAAGAGATTATTTATAATCTTTATATGCATATACAGTACGGCGCAACATGTCACCGAATAAAAGCCATGAAAAGAATTAATATAGTGTTTATATGTTGGTAATCATTAGCAAATAATTTATTTTTTTTGTGTTTATATGGATGTTTAATGTAGATGATCCAGTTTACTAATAATCAAGTGCTTTTGGAAAAGAAAGCACATAAGAACGGCATAGAAATTTGTGAAATATCACCAATAAGATCATTCATTATTACTTCAGCCGCAAACGGAGTAGCGAAAGTAAGTGTGACTGCTGGAAAGTTCAATATGTATAATAGATTATAAATTATTATTGACGACAAATTTTTACAAATAATACATATGATAAGAGTGCTGTACTTTAAGAATTTAAAGTTAACAACTATATGGTGTAGTTCCTGTTTTGTATGACCACAACTTTATTGTGCTAGTAAAACGTCAAAGTGCTATGCAACTCATCGCTGCTTAAAGAATACTCATCTTATATATGCTTACGCTATCTTTAAATGTATATTGATCTGCATAATGCTAAATTAGTTATACCATGACTATACACAATTACACAATAATTACGCAAGTGTAGATTTTAATAATGCTATTCACTCTACTTCCTATTTCTATTGAATACAAATGATTTATAGCGCCACGAAGAGGCTTATGAGTTACTCTGCCTGCTTACATGGTTCAGCAGAGAAGCTAGAATTTAACTCAAATTAAGCACTTTGAACCATAGTTGAGTGCTTCTAACTATCCTGCAAATGATAATCATTAAATGGATTATTACGTACATTAGTGAATTTAGTTTCTCTATTAGAAAATTTAAATGCTTACACCATGGCATAATATATATCTCGGCAATGGGATTAGCTATCTATTCATAAAGTAACGAATAAATTGAAAATTTGCTGTCTATAATGCTTTTGTCACTACAACGTCATTTCTGCTTGATAGCGTCAGCGTAAATATGTTAATATATTATACGTTCGTTTATATAGGGACTTGCTTCATCTCAGAATTATCGTATCTTTGATACTAATTTTTATAATCTTACATTCTTGATCTAGCTTTGGAAGTCTATTTCCTTAACTAACATTCATAATCTACGTCATAATTGTAAAATTACTTGTTGTTCCTTCGCTAATTTCGCTGACCAAGTGGCAATAGGATGTGAAGATGGAACTATAAATGTAAAAATCTTTCCTTGTAACATAAATATTACTTTTATGCATCTTCTAATATACAGCACAATTAATCAATCATTACTGATTTATTACAATTTAGGCTAACGTTAGATTTATTTAAAATGTTTTAGATATGGAACATACTTGATGGTTGCCAGATACTTAAATTTAATTCTCAATATACTGCTATTCTTAGCTGTCATTTTTCGCCTGATGATCTCATAATTGTAAGCACTGGCGATTCAGTTATTTGGTGGAACGCAATTGACGGTATCATAATACAGAATTTTCCTCTTTATGGAAAATCTTATGATATTAAGTTTTCATCGGATTTCTTACAATTTTTTACAACCGATACACGCGGCTATATGTATGCACTAGCTCCAACACAATCATTTAGCAACTTTGTTAGAAAGCCCAATTCTCATTTACAGCAATCCAAAATGTGCTCTGTATTGTAATAATATTATGCATTGTTGCAATATCTGTATAAAATAGTGATTGCAAAACTGTACACATTTCTATCAAATACTATGCAGAATTCACGATTGACTAATGTATGTTTACGCTACGATACCTACACTCGGTTCAACGTAACAGATGGCATCATATCGCTAAGTCTTACTGTACATAAAATACTCGGCATAATTTGCTTCGTAAGCCGTTTATTTGTATCCATGATATGTATCGTACACAGTGTACGTATTTCCTACAGTATGAAGACCATCAGCCACCGATCCACTTGTATACTTAACGTAAGACTCGAAATAAATTAATAATACTGCATTTAGATAAGGAATGCTAATTTTGATAGTTCAAATATCTACGTGCAATGATCTAGTAATGTCTTAACAGATAATATCGGAATACTGTATATTAATTACAGTATTTATTAATCAATTTCTTCTATAACGTAAACGATATTGGACTACTGTAATTGACAACAAAATCACTTACATTCTTATGCAATGTTTATATTTATGACATTATATTGAAAGAATCTGACTAATTTTATATAGTTCTAAATTACTATGATTAATACATAATTAATTGATTATTATTCTTTATATAATTATTTATATATTAAAATGATTGCCTACAATGTGAGTATACGTACGAGATTTTGCTATAGGTACTTATTGTTCTATAGCTAAGTTATTTAATTCCTCGAGTTAATAATTAGTAATATAAAAAGCTATATCGACAACTATTTAATAATTATTTTATTCTCATCTCTACCCGAAATAAAATTAAGTTACAAGAGTGCAAAGTGTGAGAACCGTTTGAACACTTAGTTTATAAATATTAGATTGAATTAATTAAACGTCAGCTTCCTTTCACTTTTATTCCTGAACCAAGCGTTCGAAATGGCCGCATAATCTGGTAGAGCCTAGTTTTCATATCCGTTAAAATACTAGTTCTCTCGCGCACATCTTAACTCGCATGCTTTGGAATGCCTATAACTTGCTGGTATTACCCACTAATTAACATTAAGGTGATGAAATGATTCGTCTTTCTTTTCTATCGTATTATTCGATCGGAGTCGAATGACAATCAGAATATTTAGCTGAAACCGTCCTAAGAACTTTATGTAAGGTGGTGGGGGACTACCGCACAGTGCAATGTAATCAGATGTGATAATGACTGTAATAGATCTTGAGGTTGACCCGTGATACTTTTCATATAATATAGCTAGTGCTTTTCTACTACAGTAGTTAATTAACTTTATTTATTGAGGCTTGAACTGTACGTACTGTACGTTAGCAGAATAATCAAAAGGCCGTGTAAAGCAATGCCGATGAAGTATTACTTATCTATTATATATAATTAATTATAATTAATTATATTATAATTATCAGACATGACATTACGCTACGGTTCGGACTTAGTATTATTATAACTATACTGTACACATACTGTACAGTACTGTACTTTAATCGTTATTCGCGACTTAGAGTACTGTATCTCAGAATGCAGACCGTCACAGTATGCGGTACGTCTATACTGTAGTACTGTACAGTACTAGTCTAAACTAACTGACATTATCCTCTTAGAAACACTTTTTGTTATATGATATATAGCAATCAAAATAACCGGGACAGGGGAACTACAGTATGCACAGGGAAGAATTAAGAATTAATTAAAACACCACATTTAGTGACGAAAGCCGCTAATATGAATTTTACAAATAGAAAATAATGATAGGAATACCGTCACGGGATTTAGGTAACTCAAAAAAGGTGACGGCCATATTCGTCATTGGGATACGGAACTCTAAAAGATAAATTTGATAATTATAATTTACAATAAAATGATTCTTTATTTTGAACTGATTATCTTATAGAATAATACATACTGACTTATGTACTGTCTGTATTTCGAACTATCACGTTAGTCATGCAACATCTTACTACGGAAGGCCATAAGCCCCAAAAAGTATCTAAGATATAGTAATATATATGGAATTCATTTAATATACTAGTGATTTCCGCATTACTCAATAGTGTAATAGCAGCTTGTGAACCAGAAATTAACTAATTTCCTAAATATATATACGTAACTCGAGATCTGAATATAAATTATCTTTAAGGCACTATATAAATCAATGAGCCCTACATTAGTATGAAGACTAAATATTTTATGATTATTTGGGTTTAAAATTTTTTCGGCGAATGTAACGGAATCACTGCTAATAATGTGCCATATTAAAGCGAAAACTACAGTAATTACTTAATATAAATTAATAAAAATATTGGTATTTACCCAAATTAACCATTAAAATATTGTAATTTTTCGTAACGACAGTATATCTACAATGATACTATGCTATGACACTAAAAAGTTCGAAATATATGATAAGAAGTGCATAATTTCGTAATTTAATCTCCCAAAATTCGTATATTGCCTATGCAAATAATTTTATATTTCGTAATAATTAACATTCTCGTCTAAAATATAATAAGCTACTGCAGTTATCTCGTAATTTTAATCCGTTTGTTATGATTAGATACGTAACCGATAGTTAATTATATAAATTGTGAAAAAGAGCACTTTAAACAGCAATTACTGTACATTGCTATGTATATGTCTATAATTTTCTTACTTAGAATTATTGAAATTTATTGCAATCTTCACATCACTACAAAATTACTTACATTTCTCCTGTTCTATGTTCGTAAAAGTTTTGTTAAATGATATCTTGTCAGTGCCTCTTGATATCGTTTTGTTTAGCGTTAAAAGAATTACAGTTGACTTTGTTAATGATATTTCTATACTGCGGATTAAATTATTACATTTAGTAAATGCTAACTAGGATGAACCGTATTGATTGATTGATAATTATATAATTATTAAACATCTATTATGCACATATTTATAAAATAGCTCTGTAGATTGATATAAATTGTGCTATCTACAGATATATTATATATATTAGGCTTATAATTATAATGATATTGCAAGTATTACAGGTAATCTATAAAGTGGCCAGAATCTTTTATAAAAAGCCTAAGAATTAAATATATTGCCTAGATACTATTGGAGAAAATTGTTTCTCTTTGTATGTTACTAATTATAAATTTTTCTTCACTACCATGGGCTACTTGTTGAAATGTTGCTAAACCTTATGCTGCATAGAAATACGTCTACATATATATATTTATATATAAATCTAGAAGCTTTAAGCTATCAAACATTTTTAGTGAAATCTTGGGGATAAATCGATTTACATGATAAGTAAGCTGTTTATCTTAATCGATTTAGGATACACTGTTAGTTAATATAAATACCATCTGCCATCTTAAGCTACAGTATAGGTTAATAGTTATCATATGTATCTGAATAGAAGCAAACATCAATTGTAAATTTTATTATTCTAATCTCTTACGTTAATTTATTTTGTAGAGTAAGTTAACAAAAGTTTATTAATTGACATGATGGAGCAAGTGTATCAGATACGGCATGATTTAAGATCGAAAGACATGTTACCATAGAATAACATAAATTCAATTTCAAGCATCGATATAGTATCGAATGCCATAAGTACAAGGTTAAATCAGACAAGAATCGACTATTTAATGCGGTATATTAAAAGAAAGGTCTAAAATAAGCATTTGAATTTAAAAATACTTAACATGGGTATTAATACATAAGATATATTTTACTTTCATTACTTCGAATATAAAAGAAAATCTTATAAAGAATTACGAATTTACTAATAAATCTAAGCTATAAGTAAACATTATCAAATTAATTTCCTTTAAACTCGTAGTTTAGGGGTAAATCAGAAAATCAATTGCGACTAGTTTTGAAAAAGTGATAACAATACAGTAAGCATATTTGAAATTATTAAATTATTTATCCTTTTAGGTGCAGATTATATATGTTTGATTACATATATAAAAAGATAAGTTGCATAATTAAATAAAACACCAAATATAATTATGACAACCAAGTTAACAGAGCTACTATTAATTAGTGTCACACAGACACATCGCTGTTAAAGTACCATAAGACTAGCATAGTTCATTTATTTATTGTATGATTCGGTATCTAAAATTTTTCTTTTGTGGCATTATGCACGTATTTCATCGTTTTATAATGTAATAAGTAGGAAATAAATGATATTTTTGTTACTATTTTTCTATTGTAATTTGTAATATTGCGAATATATTAGCTATATTATGGTTTGATGTCATGAATTGAGAATAGAATAAAAATCTATTTAATTACACTATATATACATTATATTTTCATAATTGAAATTTGCATATTTCATATTTATAAGTATATTGATAAAGATCAATGAATGGACTAAATCATACTAAGGAAGCGACTAAAATTGGCTATCTCCAGGCAATATACAATATGCTATAAACAATTTTTATTTAATGATGCTTTGTATTTGATTATTTATGGAGTTCAGATTCCTACATCAGCATCTATTGACTAAATATCATTTTTACTATTACTACAATTTGCTTCGACTGATGATAACGATATTTAGCTTTATTGAATTGAAAGACCATTTCAGGTAAATGGAAAGCCGCATTGATCTTCTCTTTTGTCGTTATCCTGCTACCTTGCTATTTCAAAAATCGATTATATATAGGCGTTTATTTTGTGATCATATAACTGAACTTTTATTTGAAACGTTGCTAATTCAACATATAATATCAAATTTGATTAAGGTATGGACATTAAACATAGAGTACGATAGCAGCATCAATAGTCGCCAGCTAGTTAGAAAATTGTAGCAATTAAATCATGATTCTATACATTTAAAAAAATCTTTTTTCCATCCTATTCCGGGAATTAAAGAACGCGATTTCAGAGTATTTAAGATATAGTTACGTCTATTTTGATAACCAACAACGTAACTACAAGCTTCAGATATAAGTTTAATTGTACGCTTAACAGCTCTTGTGTTCCCCGGTATTGAGGGCATTTCTAGCCTGGTATCAGCACGAATAGCAGCAGATAATTCTTGATCCGAAAAGTCCATTAAAAGTGGTGATTCGGTGTCAGCGTCCTGAATATTTACTAAATTTAGAAAATCTTTTGCCTTGAAATTAATATATTTTGCAATCTAAATCGCCGAACTTCATCAGTATTATCAACTACTTCACGACATTTTTGTCTGATAGATAAGATTATTTCTATAGCAATTTTTCTAATGCTAAGATTATCATCAACGACAGCACTTAATAAAATAATCTCGTGATGTATAAAATATGAGTTATTTGAAATAGATCTAAAAACAACTTTTTTTTCACTTTCTGATAAATACAAATTCGCTAACGTAATAGTGAAATGTATATTTTTTGCTCCATGAAAACACATTTGATTACTAATAATCTGAAACAAGGCAGGAGCGTAAAAATTATTTATAATATAAGCTAGCCTAATCAACGATGGTGATGGACATTTAGATGAGACATAAAGGCGCAGTATCCTACTAGCTCTCGTTGTCCATCTGGCTTCATGAAGTTTTCCAGGGTTTAGCAAGCTGAGCCTCTCAGGCATCGGTGCTCCACGTTGTACTGACATTGCCATATGGTATAGATAAGCTGTATCACAGTTGAAGCTTTTTACAACTGCTTCTGGAAATTCAACCACTTGACCTGAAATTGAATTAAAATTGCATATTGGCAGTTTAGATAAATCACTATTTAACTTGCTGCTGATGTCTCCGCTGAACGATGCTGGCCGAGTGCTCGTTTCCATTAAAAATTTACAAAGCTGCTTAAAAGGCAATTCTACGAAATGCAACTGGCACACAATCCACTGTAGTGGCTTCTTAAAGTATAGCTCCAATCGACGGATAACTCCGTTCATCGATCCTATATTTACTGATGTGCCATCGCATCCTATGGCTCGTAAAGACTCCATAGAATACCTACCAATGAGCTCAATTATTGCACTTGTAATTTATGCGGCACTACCATTCACTACGGTCGCATGATCTAAATACTCACTATCAGGTTCTCTAATTATAGCGATATGCTTTTCTTTACGCATCTTAGGCCATTAGCATCAGTTCTGTAGTATGTTTTATCTTCACGACCATCAAACATTAAACATTTAATTTCGTTGCTCATTGCAATCGAAGCCAATTCATTTCCATGTCTTTTTTTGGCTCTTTGTAGCTTGGTGGTATCAATTATATTGCCAAGTGATAAGAGTCCCATATCTGATAACGCAGAATTAACAGCTAAGCAAGCTTCACGTACTGGCATTCCCATCCTTTGTATATTCATGCAGAGCGTAGGATATTAATAACGATTCTGTCTTACCCGAGAAGACTCTGAACATTTATTTCTTGTCGCTGCAGGTTCTTCAAAGGTTTCATCATTTGGATCATCAATTTCATGAAATGATTCATTAGTAGTATCTATAAGTGATAACTGTGGGCTGTCTATATGAACAGACCGGTGGATGGCATTGATATCAAGAACACTAACTGGATTACCTTGCGAGATTATCTTTTTTCTTTCAGTTAACTGATCAATATATAAAACGATGATATTTTCCTGTAACTTAGCCTTACAATTGCATATGGAAAAATTAATTCGTGTTAGATCGATCTTAATTTTTAATTTCTCCTTATAACAAGAATATTTGCATATGTCAAACAGTTTCATGAATTCTTCACGTTTAGATCTTAAATAAATTTCTTGTCTTTGATACTTAGGAATTTTATCAATTTCATGAAATCGCTTAACTAAGTTCAATACCTCGCTACGTATTCTTATTGTTGTCATAATTAGAATATTTGCGTTTTGCCAAATTACCATTAGTTTATTACACAGTTGCTCAATTATCTGATGTTTTGATTCTTTACTCAGTTGATACGAAGATTGTAACTGCTATCTAAGCCATAAGTAATAACGGACCACATCTTCACTAGTTGATAGTGCTGTATCATTGGTAGTTATTTCTTTGGAAACACCAAATAGGAAGTGCTGTCTGATATGTTCCAATACTCTCAGATTTGAAGACATATCGCAGAGAATATAGCTACAACAAGAGATAGCAATAATTCGTATTAATTACAATTAAACTAACCAATCGATTTTATAAACGAATATAGAGCAACATTTCTTAACAATCTTGATTCAAAAATAGCTAAAACTGATAATATGTAATGTAAAAAAAGAGATTTTAGTTTCACCATCTGACAGAACGATATATACAAATCTTGAAGCGTGATTGGCTTAAAATTTTGAATAATTTTACGTCAAATATCTAGATGTTGCCCGAACATAGCGCTAAATACTTCTTTCAAAAGGTTACCGTTACGGTGCGAGTTATTTTGCAACACGTTGTAAATTTACTAAAGATGACTAGTAGTGCAGCGATTAATTTATTTTAATTTATTATGCCGTAATTATATTAATTAGAGGCATTATAATATTACCGACTAGAAAAATATTTATTTCAATATAACATTTTTAGTAAAATATTATTGATGACTTAGAGATTCTTGTAGTAGCACTTGAAAATAGAAAACAGAATTCACAAACTACAAATCAAATATTAAATCTTGAAATCGTTTACTCTAGCACTTGTGGACGAAATCAGTTCTTAAGCAATCAAATAACTTACGAGCAAATATCAATACAGTATATTGAATTTCATGTAATGCCCTAAGGCATCGAGGCGCTAGCAATAGTAAAATGCTCGTATCTACATAGATATATTTGTCAAAGTAATTAGCTATAGCTACTCATAGTCTAAGTATCGCTTTCAGGAATCCTACTTTAACTTGTTGTCATAAACTAGAGTTAAACGTTTATATGTTTCATAAAATATAGTGCATACCTTGTCGATATAGAAAATAACATATAATAGGGATGCTATTGCCGAGCGTTTTTTGTCATTCTCATTAGAATAAGGATAAAACATGTTATGTCTAGCTACAGTAAGGAAAGAACTTAAAATCTAGAGAAACCTAGTATTACAATTTTTGATCGCACCTCCTAGCTACAAGCTTATCCTGTGTAATATAGCAATATCTTCAATTCAATATTATTGAAGACGAACGACACGGCACTTCTTAAAGGCGATGAATAATCGCTAATGAAAACAGGTTGAGAGACCCTTTGTAAAATTAAGGAGATGGAATTATCGGTGCGAATAAGTTCGATATGAATAAAAGCACTTAATATATCAAAGATTTTTTTTACTGTATTACTTTAGTAACTATGACCTTATGAGTCCGCATAAAACTTACTTCAATTTGATGCTAAATCAGATATTAATTCAAGAAGTATAATCTACTTCTGCTTGTGCTATTAACAGAATTGGGTCTTAAGTTATACCGTAAGATGTATTTGAAATATATGATGGGATGTTAATGAAACAAATATTGAAATTTAAAACTTACCAGAATTTGCTGCAATTAAAATGAACCTTGTTTTAAGAAAAGTATTAAAATCAGGTGGTACCAATCGTATTAAAAAGCCACACCGAAAGATGAATTACGCAATAAGTCTTACAGTTTGAGGTATCAAATAAGATAACTTAATTTTTCACTTTATAGCATGTTTATTTGATTTTGTGAATATAAAGTTAAGCACCTACATATAACTAGGGTCTACAAATATTAAAATATCTAACGTCAGTGAGAAATAGTATGATCTACGCTACCTACATACAAAGAAAAATTTTAGATACCACTTGATACTATTTTGGTGAACTTAAAGCGAGACCAGCTTGATGCTTCTGAAATCAGAAAATACAAATTTTAAAATCTGTACATCTAATTATATACTTATGCATGCGCCTGTGTATCGCGTTCCAAAACAGCATATTTTAGATAAGACCGCTTTAAAGTTAAGCGTCAACATAAATTGATAGGACTATACGTCTAACGCTGCTATTATTAGTACTTTCATATTAAACGTTCTCGTCACATATTAAAGGTTGTATAGCAACCAATCTGCACCTTATAGGTCTGGAATTTAGCAATTATTATGTCTGCTTCTGCGATATCATTCTTTGTGTCCGTATTCCCTGCATGATCCTAGCTATCAATTGTTGATAGCTTAATTTAGGAATAACAATAATCTTTTAATTTAAAAAGAATTATAAAATTACTCTTTTATGAGTTATTAGAAAATAGCTTTAGAATACAATACCATAAACGGGCAATAGCCAATCCTGCTCACTTGAACATACAACGGTATTATACGACGTAAACCTGTATCTACGAATTCCTGATCAATTAGGCGAGCTGAATATTGAATTTATTTTAATGCATAACAAGACGTAATTTAGTAATCTGCATTATTTATCAAGTAAATCGATGTCTTAATCATTTGATAGGCCATAACTTTATCTCAATAAATTTTTGTTAAGTGGACGTTCAAGATAAAATCAGTATCTATAAATGTATTACCGAGAGTATCATCCTAAAAATTAGCGGTATCATTGATAACGGAATTTTTATTGACGTATTAATTTTATCTTATTTATATGTTTGCAATATCTAAGAGATGAGATATCTTGATCGTATTTATCGTCTGTAATTGGAATACGGTACAGTACGGCATCGGACGAAAATATTTTACACATTTATATAATATATTCAGTTGTTCAACTTGATTTGTACTTAATTTTAGTGCGCTGTGGACTATAGTTAACAAGAACGTAAAGTGATCGTCCAATTTAAGTTTTGGGTAACACCATTTGGACACTACACTGGAAATTGTTTATTTCTATTAGAAATTTAACGATGATCTTACAGAATCACAGCTTAGCGGCTTCAATAAACCTCTATATTATAATTTAAGTTAAATTTCGTACGTACGGATGCATTTTATTGCTTTCCATGGAGCTTTTAGGAACATCCAGATCTACTAATGTCAACTACTAATACAGGGTATAGCCAATACTGTGCTGTATAGAGCCGTTTTTATAAAAACATTTTCCCAGACAAAATTATGTTGATGAGACCTACACGTATTGTTGAATCTTATCTTATCAGTTATGGGCTAGACGACAGTCTAACATAAAAACTGAAGGATATCATAATAGAAAAACAGTCCGTTCATTCCAATTCTAACTTATTGCGTTATGAAATAGTGAAATACGCTTATAATACCACAGAATAAAAATTTGGGATGCCGAGTCATACCATAAATAAACTATACTAGTACTTTAACGGCTATGTCGCTATGGTTTATTAATCGAAACATATCATGGTTGGTTAAAATCATATGGCATGTATCAAAATTTAAATTAATGATTATATATAACCCATGATATAGCTCGATCGATCATTGTAGGGAACTGTGGTTAATTGGAAAGTAGTGTACCAGATTAGGGTGCCTCGCGTTCTCACGCCTATCGTTCCTATTGTTATGGTTTATTCTTAGCTACTATCGAGCATATAAACTCGATAAATGTGGGATTTTGAATTAGGAGCTAATGTAAAATCCATTGGCGCCTAAAACGTGATTCTAGATTATAATGGTGTTATGAGATAAGTTGATAGATAATAAGAAACTTGTTAATTGGTAAATTGATCGTTAAGGGACAATAGAGGATTTAAATAAATGATTTATATAGAAATGACCTGCTGGTCCAGGTGAAATTATTTGCTAGGCTCGACGTAAACATTGAGCATATATAAGAAGAACCTTTTTGATTAGATTTAGAGATAGAAATCGTGGGAGTTTAGAGATAGTATCGCGTGTTTTACTGTTCTGCTATTATAGACTAGCTTACACGGGCCCTTTTAATTATTGTAATAAAAGCAGATTTTTAAGTTTTCGTCGGTCTAACTTTATTGTTGTGATTTAGTAAAATCTTATAGTTTAAGATGTAGTTTGCCGCATTACAATCATATAATTAGTGTGAGTCGATCGAGCAGTATCATGGTTAAATATAATCATTAGCCCATTCATGAAATTTACACTGATGATTACAACTTACCATGATATAGCTCAATCAATCATATATCTGATAGAATATTAACGAATTATATCATGATTAGCCATAACCATTAGTGCATGTACCAGAATTTATACTAATGATTATAGTTAACCCTGATGTAGCTCGATGAATCATATAATTATAATTATTAATGTGAGTCAATCAAGTTATATTATGTTAATTGTAATTGTGATCATTAGTGCAAGTGGATATATCAAAATTCTCATTAATCATAACTAACCATGGCATAGATTTATCGATTGTATAATTATTCGTGTGAATTAATCCAGGTGTATCATAACAATAATCATTAGTGCATGCATGATATTTCACACTAATGATTACAACTATGATGTACTAGTATTGCTTGACCAATCATTTACTTATTCGTTTGATCAAGTTTTATCAGGTTAGTTAAAATCGTTGGTGTACGCATCAAATTCATATTAGTGATTATAACTAAACATAATTATAGTTTAGTTGGTCATATAATTAATATCAATCGATGAAGCTGTATCATGGTTAGTTATTGTGATAGTGAGCTCACGAAAGGTTAAGTAGACATAGATTACAACACAGTGAGTTAGAGTAAAGTTATATTTGTTAGGAAAAAGTTTAATCTTGTATGATGAACGAGGCTATATGCGCAATGGAGAGTAATCACTATTACAGGGAGGAGTACAAGAGAAAAAGAGAGAACACGATGAAAGCAGTCTTAGAGTTTATATAGCATTCTACCGATTTGCTGACAAACAGCAAACACATCAAAAATAGAGAAATGTATAGTTACTAGAATCAATGATCGATGATACCGCTCTTTAACGTCGTCCTCCATGAATACGCTCTCACGCATGTATTAAAATGTTCCTTATTAGACAATACTCTCAGTTAGAACACACATGCTGAATCCAACACATATATATTTATAATCTGGTAGATAATTTCAGAAGTAGAAAAACAAGTTATAACAAGAATATTAATCAGGGCATACCAACTCATGCATAATGTCTCAAACATGAACCTGTCTAAATCCAGTATATGTCAATTACAGGTGCAGGCTTTACTTATTAGCTTAACAATTTGACACACTGGTCATTAAAGTACATTTGAAAAAATCTTTAATCTCAAATTAGTGTTAAATTATCTATTAGGGAAGGGAATTATCTAAAACGAAAACGATCACGCTGTACACTGTACAGTACATCTTACAGTACAACATCTGTAGATTCTACAGTACAATGCACCGTAGAACCTACAGTATACTGTACAGTACAGTACAGTACTGTACAGTACATGAACCGACAGGGCTACAGTACTGCACTGTACTGTACGTTACCACCACCACCACCAGTGTTCACCACCATGAGTCCATGACCACCACTCTCACTGTACCACACACACACACTGACCAGGGGGATAGGCGGTATTGAAAAGGGTACGGTATCATACAGTACAGTATTTACGTAGTCTGCATGAGTATCAAGACTACTATACTGTACTGTACGGTACTGTACCGAATACAGTACAGTGTACACTGTACAGTATTCACTGTATTTTAAGGAAAGGTACGGAATCGGAACGGAATCACTAATTAATTCAGGTAATTAATGCATGAAAGGACTAGTTACGCTCTGGTACAGTACAGTACTGTACTGTATACTGTACGGGTATTTCCAGTGGTCTGTGATTACGTGCGCGACCTGTGCTTCTTCCAGGCAGCAGCGAATCTAGATGTCCAATGCAAATTCTGCTGAAATTCTTATACTGCGCGCGACAGAATGTGATAATCAACATGACAAATATTTACAGGTCATTCATTCATGTTTACGACCAATAAAACTGATAACTGAGTTCAATATCGCTACGAAATCAGTAAAATGTGCCACATCTACTGATGCGGTACAGTATAGCTATGCAAAATGTCTAACGTATATAGTAATTTATAATTATTATAATTATAATTAATCTGTGTACATATACAATTCTTTTTTCTATGTAGTGCTTTAAAGATGCTAAAATCAATTCGCATATCTTGCCAGCGCTGCAGTTTTGTTTTATAAACTTAGAAATCCTTAAAGACTATCTGATCAATTCAGTCCGATTTTGTGGTAAATCATTTATGTTGTTGATTGATAAATAATCCCTAATAATTATTATAACTGGTATACGCGTATATTATAGTGAATAATCGTTTTGCAAGTAGTCAGGATTACTAGGACTATTTGAGTAGCCCCTAATATTACTGTACTTAGTCAAAGTATTACAGCAAAGTTTAGCCAGTCACAGCCTAATCTTAAATTTGATAAGTGAAATGTTGTAACATACAATATCGAATAGAATAAATTTAGTTGTACTGGTATATCGTTCATTTCAACTCAAGATGAATAGGCTTCATTTAACTAGCTTTTTAACGATACTGTGTTCTACTCAGTAGACATACACGCGAAATATCACGATCTAAACCCAAAAAAGTAAATTTCATTAATTCAACTGTATTTCTTTTTAGATGATGATGGCTTTCTGATTATTTTCCTGCTTGTAGGAATTATTTTTACCAGCCAGAGAAGTTTAAGCGCTTTAGAACGCTGTGTACAGAATAATCCAACATTAAGCCATGCTTTAGTGCAAGAATGGAGCAAGCTACCAGCATTCTGCATTGGTTATGCGACTCAACAGAGAGGTCCTTTGATGTATCTAGTTCTTTTTATTATTTCTTTGGACTGTTTAGTTGCCTAGATTGCTACTTGTCTTGACTGCTGTAATTTAGCAGATAGACAATGCATAACTGTTTAAATAATGTGGATTACGACAGTGGATATAGAAGAAATTAACAGTTACTGTACTGTAGGACTTATATCGTATTTATCGATAAGATAATGAAATGGTGGTGTTTGTATGATATCTAAAGTAGAACACAATTACTGAATAATGCAGGGCTTAATTCTTGATTCTAAAATCAATGATATTGTATGTATTCTTTGCCCATTAATATTGGTGCGTATAACCAAGTAATTGAAACATAGAATTACTTGCCTGAATCTGATAGTAAACATGCACAATATTTATTTCTCGTTTGGTCATACAGCTTCCGAACTAGGGTTTAAGTGTGTTAGCAACTACTGTAAGAATTCTGAAAGTCTCGCCATGGTAATTACTGAATGTATGTATAAAGATAATTATAATCAAGCAGACTTGTTTACGAATATTTAAAATACGAAACGTAGCTGTTAAACGATCTATCAGATTTCAGGACAAGAGATGAAAGGAAACCATTGTTATTTCCCGGTGCAGAAAACAGAATGCAGAATATTTCTCTGGCTTTAAAGATAAATCGTTCGTTTAATACATCTACTATACTATGACATGATTCACATCTACAATATGTAACCGTAGACAGTAAATACTTCAATAATTATATTATTTACATATGTCTTGTACATATATGATGTCAGTAATCAGAACTCCTAATTAGCCAAAAAATAAGATAATGAAGCACATGAACATTTACTTTACTGCTTTGCATGTCATCCTGCATTGTGGTTGTAGTAATGATGAAGAGCAGAGGAATTTATGAATATTTATTACTAGCTTCTTAAGTTCTGCAGTTAATGGTAAATCTTGCTATTTTATCGCAATAGAAATTCGTTATGTAGTTATAGACGTTTACAAGTCGGTACCTAGAAATGACTTGGAGAAGGCAATCCGGCAATTTATATCACTGCAGGTGAATTATTCATTATAATTTTTGAAATTTTTTACCGTTCACTTATGTATATAATTAATGTTTTAATAGGTTTTCAGTAGCGTAGACAATAATGTTCTAACTTATGTAACTTTTCATCGATTTCTTAATTACAATATAGGGCATCCCTAGATGTATAATATTTTTTAGTCCTTCCGTTTTTATGGCGTGTATTAATATTTTAAAGGAGATTCAGATGATTCCTCCACGATGCCATGTAAGATGTACACTATATTTTCTTTAATTTGCTGGCTTAACATTCCGTTAAGCTATTTTAGTTAGCAAACAAATTAAAATTCGCTAAATAAAAGTATTATTGCGCGTATTGTACAACGAAGTTTGCCGCAATAGGACCTACAACCGCCAAGTCAATAACTGATCACGGCTACAACGTTGACTGTCACGCTAGGGAGCCTGATCCTGAAGGTTTATTGCAAGCTATCTCTAGATTTTTACAGTCTTCCGAAAAATGATTCTCCATGGATGTTACTAAGTGGTTAAAGCGATTAAAATTCTAGCATTCAACAATAAAAGATTTATTTAATATGTAGAAATTGCTTGAGCATCCTTAAACTAAATTTATTGCAACAACTAACTACAGTATCTTTATCGTGTATTAGCTGATTTTGCAAAAAGTGAATAGCGGCATAGTTTGTTAAACCTATACATGGTTCATATATAGTATAATTAATTATCCAAAATTTACCGGAGAGAAGTTAAAATTAGCCTTTTTGCTTTAAGATGTAAATTTAATATTGCCAAGGCAAATATGGTATTACACATATCGACTATTACCGTACGTGTCTGCGCTTAACGTGTACGAGCACGTATATTAAAGAATAAGTGCATTTATTTACTTACTTAGGTAGGTACCCGCTCGCAGTGCGAGCGATTAGACCAATAAAATCTATGCTAAATTAATAGTTATACAAGTGTATCCGTGTACCCCCTCCTTCCTCGCAAGCGTAGCGTGCGTAAAAATTTGTAATTAATTATAATTACCAGTAAAGTATCATGCCGCTCCCTTAACAGTGATGCTAAACGGCAGATAATTTAAAGAACTAGCAGAACGATACGTCACCGCGTTTTATCTGTTGAAGCATATTTACAACTACGATTGCAAATAATTACACAACTGTGTCATTAAAAAAGCAGTATACGTACGAGTATATACTCATATATTTGTCAAAACTGGTATAATCGATAACATAATCGCTAAATGTTAGATGCAAAGAAGAAAGATTTAACTGTAATCCCTCTGCGAAACAGAAAAATGATAGATACAGAAAGTTATCATATCATCTATGCAGCTACATCAAAAAAAATCTTAGTTAAAGTAATTATTCCGTACTTAATCTATATGTCACGGCAATGTAAAAAACTCTAATATTGTATTGACCCACATATATATGAAAAAATAGTAGCCATTGAAAGTTAATCATTTGCTGTACTTCCTATACCATAATTTAGGCTACTAGATAACACTAGTTGTAGCATACATTTCTAAAACTGTCGTAAATAATGTTGTGAGAGCGACACTTCCCTAGTTTACCCTTTCAAATGTTCGTTAACAAATGCTCCTGTAAGAATATCTCTCCTATCATTAGAATCTTCCATTATGCGATTTGCTTGCAAAATTAACAATCTATAGCCATGGCTATTCTTGATATAGTAGGTTGCACAATAAACAATATCACTGTAATTGCAAGGAATTAAACTTAATTAATGAGCAGGATTTGCTGTTATTTTATCTTGACTTATTAGATGCTGCTCTCCTGTTGAATATGCATAACTGTTATCAATTTAAGCGAATAGATCATATACACATAGTCTGTAATACTGTGCTATTCGCGGTAATTTAACATTGTCTTACTACTTATGGTTTTGTTACCATTTTCTATTGGTCGACTATATCTGATTCTACTGTTAGTAACTCATTAAATCTGTCAATTTATGTTGGTATCATATGAAATTTATTATTTTGCTCCACTGCAGGTTATCATAACTTGTGAACGGCGTTACCGCATAGCAATCAATTGAGCGAGTAATGCTACAGTATTTATGAATAAATTGTTGTGTTGATATACTAATTACGCTATCGGTGTTAGTCATTGTACATAGTTCTTAAAACTTTATTTCGAACTGTATAATTAACGCATAACTAATAAGTTATCCTGAGATAAATATGAATTACACATCCTAACCTTTTAGCAAAACCCTACTAAAATTATGTTATCTATAAAAGTACGTCCATGGGGTAAATGTTGCTAGATATCATTTTCAACGCTTGCCGTGCGTCATTTATTGCAGTCAAAAAAACTGAAATAACGAGATAGCATGCTGTTATGTCCAACTACCAATGCTATACATCGCAATACTTTGTAGTATAGATATTTATAATTTTTTCTTTAGCCTCTGATCCGTAGCTACATAACTTCAGTAGAAAAATCCTCGTCAAGATCAAATTTACAAAACATCCTAGTATTGTACCGAAATCGTACGACTAAAACTGATTCCTATATACTATAATTCCTAAATATAAAATTTCGCAGAGAATGTAAGACAATAACAACGTTCATCAATATAGACGTATTGAGGAATTTTATGTACAACATTATGATATAATTTTATTGTTATCGTTTAATTTTCTATAGATAAGTCAGTGGTAGTACATTTCTATCTCAGGAACGTCTCAAGCTATAGTAATAGTGCTTCTAATAAGGAAAACAATACATGTGGTTAACTTAATAAGTTATTCAATATGTTCATACGATAACATTTATAAAAGCGATACCTTAACTGAGCTTAGAATATCATACAGTAAGCTGATTTTGTACTTTATTAGAACTACGAATAATTCACCTGACATTTAGTTTTAATTGTACAGAAAAATTTAATATTTGTGAAAGTAAAAGTCAATACTTCTGATGAGTACGTAATCCAGCGCAGCCTCAACATCCACTAAATCTAAAAACCGGATAAACAGTTGTTGGACACTTTATGAAGCTAGGCTATCTTCGATTGTTGTTTAAGTTAAAAGTTCTACATAAAATTTTATTTCACATCTTCAATAACTCATATATTTCTATTGTAGATGACATACGCGTATACAATATTACTATTTCCTGGATTTATCCAGTCTCGCAGAACTTCGTCTCCTTGTAATAATTCCTCTAGCTTGACTACCACTAATTACGTTAGCGTTATTAATCAATCGTTGCAAACGCTTCCGACCCGTTCTTCTTTTAGTCCTTGAATCAGTGATCTTGGACTGCTTTCGTGATCTATTACCTTTAATAGCGTCAGATTGATTGCTTATACATTGATTTACGCATTCGTCGTTCTGCCTATTAGAATTTAATTTGTAAATTTTAGTATCTGCCATCTTGTTGTAAAACAATATACAGAAGTCAACCTCTATTTTTACCGTTGCACTGATAAATTTCTTCCAGTCTCAGATGCCGTAATGATATCGTCTTCTTCGTCGGAATTTGAGCTGCTGAGTGATGGAGATGAAATGGAGCTGATATCATCATTGAATGAAGACAAGTCACTCGTATGAACCGAACTAATTTGCTCTGAAATACCAGAAAGAGAATTATCTGATTCTCTTTCACTACCGCTCTCTGAATTTTTAATTTCAGAATATGTACTTTGCGCTATATACCCATCTAATCCACAATTGAATGCAGCTTTATTCCTAATGTTCATATCTACAAGTATGCCTGTTTTGTCCAATTTTGAAGTCTGCGATAAATTTAATACCATATCTTCGGTATGAGGTGTTTCTGTAACATGATTAGAATAGCCGTCCTGAACTAAATCACGTTTATCAGTTGTTACTAAAGCAGCCGTCAAGTCATGAGGTACTTTAGCCGAGCTGTGACGCTTCTCTACGATATTATTTGAAGGTGTATCATCATTAAAATAGGTATCATGCAATACTCGTATATCCGATTTCATATCAATTCCAATCCGTGAAGTATTTTCCACAAATGACGGTATCTGTTTAGCACTTGGAATTATACTAACATTTACGTCCTTGTCCAAAGGGGTACCCTTAGTCACTTTAAACATAGTAGAGCTCTCTTTATCTAAAGAATTTTCCACAACGCAGTTCGCGTTTTCAGCAGAATTTCCCACAGGAGGCGTAATGCATTCTGAGCATGGTTTTATAGCACTCTTAAAATTCTCCACAGACCTTTGTACACCAAGTCTAAAACTATTCTCCGAAACGATGTTCTTAGCAGCTCCAGCAGTGTTTTTAACAAGAACTTTATTTTCCGTTGAAACTTTTATAGTATTCCTAATCGCTTCCGAGGAATTCCTGCTAATCATTCTAGAATCTTCTATGGAATGTTTTAAAATCGTTTTATTGCTATCAATTTGACTTCTTGGGTTACTTTTATTACCTTCCTGAAGACTTTTTGTAGCAACTGCTACACTATTTTGATCGCTAGCGGAGATAATACTTGATGAAGTACCGTTATTAAATAATGCCGTCCTGGCAGTCTGCTCCAATTGGATCTTGCTGTACTGAGCCTGGCTTAGTAAAGTTACTTCATCATTCGCTAAATTCTTTATCGAATTTACAGGACTACAGGTTTCTTGCTCCTTTTTTTCAAGTAATTTTTTTCGCTCTTCTTCTTTATTTATGTAATCTCTAACCACATCCTCGATCCGTGATCGAAAATTTTCTATTCTTGATCTTAAATTCAATGAAATAATGCTATCCAATGTTGCTTTGACTTTGTTCGATCTACAGTTGCCAAAATATTCAAAATAATGTCAACTACTATATCAAACTAATGCGTCGTAGATAATCCATTTTGCTTAATTTATTTGACCATGAAAGCTTTAGCTTTTAAGCACGGTAGAACTAGATATTAGTCTAACTATAGGTACTAACAGTACATTACTTTTAATATATCGCACTATAGTTCTGACACTACGGAAGTTTTAGCAACTCGGTTGTCGAGCTGAAGTAATAACATACTACAGCAAACATAAGATATGAGCTCTTGAATGGCAGTACCTATCCACTTGTTGTCGTAAATCGTTTCTGTGCTTGTTCTTGTTACTAGATTCAGTCCATCTTTCGTTAAGTAGCCAATCGTTGACATATTCTTGTACAAAGTGTTCCAATTGACGATATTTATCCTGTTATGCCATAAAGTTAGATATAAAAAGTTGCTTTCACATCTTCATATTTATAACAGTTGGTAGCCATGGCTTAGCACGCTAGTAGTAGTCTCCGGGTAGTACGTAGTTATTTTTCAAATGTTAACTATTTACCTTAAACACAGTTACTACAAAGATTCGCTTTACTGTACTGTACAGTACAGTAATACGAGTACGTTTAAACGCAACAACTAATACAGTACTAATCTATGTACTAGCGAATAAACAACAAATGAATACACTGTAGAATATTACATAACTGCAACCGAATTTATCGCATGAACAAGAATAGCATATCACCTTCATAAATAGCAGCTATAAGTTCATGACAGCTATGGGATTAAATTCTGTAATTATATTATTAACAATGCACAGCGAAGATGTACCAAATATATAATACCCTATACTATACGATGTAATATTGCACGTACTGTATACTAGAGTAATAGATATGGTTGATCGAGAACTTCACTTAACCAATACAATACTGTAATTACTCTGCATAAAGTTTTGGATTCAGACCCTTTATATTTTAATTTTATATAAAGGTAGTTGCCCCCATAACATAAATTAAGTTTGATTTTAAGATTTAAGATTTACGAAGGCGTAGAACCATAAATTTGTGCTGTACCTTGCAAGTGTACAGTATATATATATATATATATATACTGTATCAGTCATGTCAATTTTTACTGACTTACCATTTGAGTTATATCACCATTGCAATCCCTTCTAAACTGATCAAAAACCCCCTCAGATTTGACAAACGCTGTGATTTTAGTAACGATCGGAGTCACATCAATATTTGGTTTCATGTTCGAAGGTTTAAACTTTAAAATATCAATAAATGCTCTTTAACTGTGGATACAGTGCAGTCATCGCAGTTTAACTTAAAGAACGATCTTTTTCTCCGTCTACACGGGCATACAGTACTGTACCGGGCAAGGGCAAAGCTAGTTCGTACTGTACACTGTACACTGTACAGTATGCTGAAACGTCTCACAATACCGTACTGTACTGTACTGTACAGTATGAAGGGTCTAACGTACAGTACAGTACAGTACAGTAAATACTGTAGTAGAGTACACGAAAACTAAATATTGGTGTTGAGATACTAGTGAACGTACAGTACAGTACGGTACTGTACTGTACTGTACAGTACTACTGTAAGTTAGAATGCCCACGAGTCTCCATTCTGTACAGTACAGTGTACACTGTACTGTACAGTACAGTATTATACCAGTGCTTAGTTAATCTACCAAATTCTTGACAATAAGAGATCAGTACTTACAGTATATACCCTTCTTAGGTTTACTGTACAGTACATACTCGCTTTTCTATATGTACAGTACTGTACAGTATATTGCAAGCTTTTTTATTTGATTTTGCGAAGGTTTGTACAGAGCAACATGCAGAATGATGAGGTGAGGTTACAGTTGCACAAAATAATACTGTATTGCTATTGATTAGTTATAATTATAATTATTGTTAAAATGTACAGTATTCAGATTTGGAGCCGCAGTAATATGTTAATTTGTCATATTCAGTAAAGACCTAAGGTTATTCGTATTTTCTTATACTTTAAATAGGTGATATGGAGCGTTATCAATAACGGATTCTGTTCATTTAAAGCAAAGTAAATGTCCAATGATATTCAGTAACAGCCAGTAATTATTTATAAGTAACAAGAACGTGTTTATGCAGATTTTCTTGAATAATATAATTTAAGTTGAATGCTAATTAATCAGTTATCATTTTAAGCTAAATGTAATTCGACGGAATGTAAATGTGCTATGAATATACAGTACGAATGTTGAGATCTTAGGAGTGAGCGCATGTTCATATTTTAGGACAAAGGCGCAGAGTTTCTGTCGTAATGAATATAATGTAACTGGATTATGTAATAGACAATCATGCCCATTAGCGAACAGCCGATACGCCACTGTCAAGGAGTTAAACGGTAATTAACAAAGTCTGATTTTGTATAGTCCGTTAAGAATGTTTAGTTATCATTTCATAAATCAAGTATATATATATATATATTTGCATTTGTATATTAGTAATTAATTAGATTGGACGCGTCTAATGTTGGTTATTAAGCATCTTCCATTTGTACTATAATATATTACTATAATTTAACGTTTATAGCATAAAAATGCAAAGCAGGTCTCCTCAACATAAATTTTCTGCCCTTTGTACTTAAAAGAACTATACTGCAGCTCAAGTAGAGTTTTGTCGCTAGATTTCTTGACTCGATTGTTTTGTTGCTATGTAGACTTATACTACAACAGTAGCTTATGAAGGCATCTCTGGGCTAGCTAGCTAGCTAACTAGGAGACTGTCACACAAATTGTAAATTTACGATTGTTCTTCTATATAGGCAATTGCTTTTTATATATAAAAACTATTGAGCGAGCTCATTCACCAGCTAAACTGTGGGAAAAAATAAAGCTACCAAAAAACTATGAGAAAGCTCTAAATGTGGTACAAGAATTTCTATTGTTGCGATGTTATATTATGTGATAGCTCAAAATTATAATTCAATATGTTGGTGCTGTTATCAGATTGATAAAAATTTGATGTATTGGCCAAATTTTTCGATTCATAAGTGCAAGCAACGGTTTACAAAAATTACCCAGGTATGTGACTTTGATTTTGGTGCTTAGTATGTCAGGAAGGTCATTATTGTAATTAATAAAGTGGATAGTGAAATATATACTTTCTTTTATTGAATAGTATCTTATCAAAATGAGAAAACTGAAGTTAAAAACAAAGTAAGAAAAAAATTTGCATCACTCCTTATTTCGGTATAGCACAATTTCTATATTCACATTGACGAATAAAAGATAATCACAAACTTACAATGTATATGTAGCCAGAAAGTGTTAGTGGGCATCAGTAAGAAGG
Organism: Trichoplax adhaerens; assembly: GCF_000150275.1. Classification (NCBI taxonomy): domain Eukaryota; kingdom Metazoa; phylum Placozoa; class Uniplacotomia; order Trichoplacea; family Trichoplacidae; genus Trichoplax; species Trichoplax adhaerens. The sequence continues at coordinate 11,869 of NW_002060950.1, read as the reverse complement.
CTGAAAACGTGAACAAAAAGCGAGAGGTTATCAAAATCTTTAAGACTCTGTGAAATCTTGAAATATATAAACAGTTAAGAATGTGTGTTGTTTAGGAGAAAGCCTTGATTGCTGCACGAATTGAGAATGCGGTTGAAAATGAATTACTAGAAAGGTTACAAAAAGGAACAGTAAGTGATTCAGAGTGTGATGTTGATGATACCCCTGTCTTACCTTTTTCTTCAAGTTTTAATACTGTATTTTTCGCTTTGATACTAGTATGCAGAAATATATAACTTTCCTGAGAAAGCTTTCGAAAGTGCTCTTAATAGTGAGGAGATGGACATAAGGGAAGAGGATAAGGTTATTTTTATCCTTGAAAGATATATTTATGATTTATATTTTCTTTATAAAAGCTATCTTAGACTCGTTTTTTTTGCTTATGTTTTGTTCTTTATCCCTTTATCAGCTAAAAGAAATAGAAAGTGACGACGAAGTAGAAGTAAAATACTATCTTAAGATCTTAATATATACTCACAAAGTATTTGTTTCTTATCTGCTATCGCCTTAAATACCTCTAGGAAATTGAATTTATAGCTGACGATGACATAGATGAGTATAATATCAGTGATATCGAAGAATTTGATCAAATATTGCCTGCAGATACCGAGGCTAGGCAAAACGTTTCGAGGTTATTACCAAAATCAAATATCGAATTTGAGCATGAAAGAGAATTTATGTCAAAAAAGCGATTGCTGGAATCCCACGAAAATGACTCCCCAAGATAATTTTTTATCACATATTTTTGACAGCTGACTCAGTCTGTAGCATATGGACTTGTTTTTGATATCTGAAAAATAAATAGCAGACTTACTAACTTGCTTGCTTATAAATATACTTATATTATAAATTCGCAGCAATGCTACAGTGCTATCTAGTATTAACATTAATAAATTATCTACATACTTTTATTTTACTACTCTTAAATCCTGCCTTGTTTAATTAATTAAAAATTTTATAAAGAGTTACAATTCTTACGTTGCAGCTGAAATTGAACCCATATTATAGATATGCGGTATGAGGACTCATAATTAATTGCTGGAAATGTAGATTCAATAACACTGCTTTTGTGCACGATATGCTACACTACTTACTCTAGAATAACTTAGCAAGATTTCTCCCTTTGTAGTTTACCACCTAGGGGAGATAAGCCAATAAAGATCAACATTTTTAGCCGATTTAGTTAGATAGAAATGATGGTATATTAAAACCATGAAGCGCCAATATCGCTAGTCCTCTTTTGACTTGAGATACTGCCAATTTACTGTCGGAACGTCGTTGAAGTTTCTTTGACCTAAATCACACGGGTCACTGTACTAGACCAAATTACAGAACATAAAATAAAATTTAATGTATGAATAACGGACTGTTTTGAAATCCTAATTGTCCGATATCACGAATGTATGATACCTTCGTATCTGCGATTTTTAAACGGAAGGACCTCTTAATAATGAATACGATACTGATCACCGTTGTATTGAAAGTATTACTTCGAAATGAGATTGTGACAATAAATAGTGTATGTCATACGTTTGAAGTGGTAACTATAAATTTCCGACGCTTGATGTAAGGTATCTGAGCTGTATCTAATTACACCTGCGATTTTTATTATTTTTTACATGTCTATTCGTGTACAGGTGTAGGTGATAAATTAGAATTTTAATACAAAATTACATCAGATGAAATTTACATTGAAATTTCCTGTACTCTTTATCTCAAATTCAAAGTTATTAAGACACTGAATCCTTAGTAGATGCAAAATTTTAGCATTATCCTTTAAATAGTACCAGAGCTCTTGATTAATTTCAAGAATGTTTAGCGGAGCACAAAGCAATGACCTTTGTATACGATTTTAAGGTTAAAAACTGCTGAATGGACATATTCAATGTGCGCAGTGATAGTAACACTATATATCCCATCTGATGAGCTCTACGCAAGTACTGATGTAGTATTTATATCTGTCCAATTTACTGTGGAACAGTAAGATCATTAAAACGCTAGGATAAGTCAATGACAAACATTGGCATTGTTATGTTCAGTTTATTTCCATATTAGGGATTATTACTGGTTGTGTTTACCATTTTAGGGATAATTACTGTCGTGAGATTATATTTTAAAACCTACTAGTCCAAACTCCCGTCGCTTTGCTGACGGTTTACGATAATGTACCCATTTATTAATAATTAACAGATAGTATTACCATTCGACATCATATATATCCCGGTCATAGCCGGGTACTACTATATTTAAAACAGATTGATTTCATGTACGTACTGATCGTACATTTCCACGTTGTTCACTTCGCTTTCGCCTATCAGATCGCTGACTAACTGACATTATCCTCTTAGAAACACTTTTTGTTATATGATATATAGCAATCAAAAATAACCGGGACAGGGGAACTACAGTAGGGTAACACTACGAAATGCATGAGAGCAATAGAGCTAATAGTACCTACTGATGTGTATCAATCACTTATACCTTCTCAATAATATTTACATAAACCCTACAGATCATTCATTTCTATACCAATTCAAATTTCCTAGTAACTTTCGTATTAGTATGTTTACCGAATAAGGATGGTTACTATATACAGTATTAATGCTATGTTAAGGTTGGTAAGCGAAACTGTCAAATATAAGTTTATGCTCTATTTGTTAATAAAATTAACAGATAGTATTATCATTCGATATTATATATCCCGCTAATAGTAATGTACTATGCTATATTAAGATTAGTTAATAATCCAAAGCGCATTATGATAACTAATGTACGGTGATGGACATACCAAGTTAAGATTAGCAGGTACTGTAAGATATCTACAGTGCGGTACAATGTCCTTAGTGCTGTGGTGAATACTATACCAATCATTATAATGTGTCTAAGGATCGATTGAGTATGCAAGCAAAGCTTGCTCTGTCGATAACAACCGTCATAAGAAAATGTAACAATCAAAATAACTGTGTAGAAAACTCTATAAAGATTCTATGTTTATTCAATTTTCATCAGAGCATTACCTCAAATCAAAATTTAAAGGCCCAGTGGCCACCCTTAACGATATAACGAATACTATTTTAATAATCAGTACTCTGTAGAAATTACTACCTTAGAGCTATTCGTTTTACATGAAGAAATCTTGAGGTAAAAAGTACTGTAAGAATCTTATACTGACCTATTGAAATGAACCCATAATCAGAGTCATCTAACAGTAGCATAAATACCCCCCGCGCTGCTCGTGGGATTTACTGTTGTCGTGGTTTTATTAACTTACCTTACAAATATAGAGTATTGATGTATTAACTGTAATGATATAAAAAGGAGATACGATAGAGGAAAGGGAGACTTCTGCTTATATTAAATTTGAATAAGTCATTAAGTTGCTCGTTGGTAATTTGCTATTTGTGGCCACTCGTTGGTAACGTGAAAGTAAAGGAGATCTTTTTAAGTTTAACTTGCAGTCGTGACAGGCATGATATAGTTTATACGCTTAATTACACCTAAAATAACTATGGCTAATTAATTATCACATAGGAATAATTTAGGCGTAATAACAATTATTACTAATGCATAAACTATAATTTGTCAATACAAATACTTCATATGACGTAATTAGACTTCCTGAAATCAAGATCGAAGATGAAAAAGCCGTGTACTAAGTAGAAGAATGTTATCACTAAAACAAAATAAAATGCTGATCAGGAGTAGATTTGTATCAGTAATCAAATATGTATAATAGACAGTTCTCACACGATTTAGACAATTAATAATAATAACCATTGATGGTTTTAAAGAAAGATTGCCGAGGCAGATATATAGTTGTGAATACACATGAAGATAATTCAACTACAATCCATATGTATTAAAACGCTCTCTTTTTATTTTATACTCTTACCGAATAACTACTAAGCAAGCTAACAGGTTAAGTTTACATTGATAAATCAGTAACACTTTCGAAGAGCATCAAATTCTATCAGCAAACTTAATAACCCCACCGATTATGATTATCACGTAATCTTAACATGTACAGCAAAACCAGAACATTACGGCTAAATACGTAGTCACCAATCCAGCATTCATCACAGTATCTTAGAAAGCCACAACACGCATACATTTGGTATATTGGTACATAGCAATTTGATTATATTATAAATATATTATTTACTCGATTTAAAATATATGATCTTGCATCATCTATGCTGGCTAAGTTTGGCTGCTGCGTTTTTTTCTTTTTATCATGTACGATCCTTGGGTTGCGTAACCATTAGTGACCATGCGCCATGTCAACCCGAGCACTATTTTCTCTTAGTCATACGGTAGATGCAATAGAATCCAAAGATAGTTCCGTAGGTAGCAAGAACGATCTACAAGCAGAATATTAAGAATCTTGAAATCTGCCATAGTTACATATGCGTAATTCATTTATACTCGTATGCACACGTTTACTATAAATTGATCAAGCAACATAAGCTATTACTAGCCTACTGAGAAGTTCAATACACGAATATTATTAACTTTATTTCTATAGCTTCGATATATTTCGAATTAACTAGTAGTAAGTTAAAGATCATTACCATTTACTTTTCTATATCTTGATATAAACTTTCCGCAGAACAAAATTTAAATGATCTAATAAAGTGAGACACTTACCGTAAAACTCCAGTCATGAACAGAGCAGATGAACTACAGTATATAATAACACTATTTCGAACTTTCTAAGCGATGTCAGACTTTAATTTCAGAATTACTACTTTACTACGGTGTAAAAGTATAAAACAGTGTAACCTTTAGCTAGTAACCCTAACCGAACCCTATTGCACGTTTATGTTCAAAAACAATCGAGTATTACCATATAAATGAGCTCGGTATGTACAAATTTTGCGGTAGCACAGTACAGTAACGTGACAACGTAAATGAGAATATGAGATGTACCGTACATACAGTACCATACTTACATTTCTTTTACCAGCTATGGTGCTGGAATTAAAATAACGCTGCCAACCTTGAAACTGTTGTGGAGGGCCTGCTTCCGACATAGCACGATATAATAATGATGTCCCAACTCTAAAAAAAATCTTCTAACGTTTGTAAAGTTCTGCACTGCCGTTTGCTGTTAGTGCAGTATAGTTTCGAACCTGTACAGTACAGTACCGTA
>NW_002060950.1:3169-4987 GCF_000150275.1 Trichoplax adhaerens | reverse complement strand
TAATTCCGTAGTTAGAAACGATCATGACTGTAACTTATTTGTATGACNCAGAATGGACACTTTGACCTCGGTATTCAATGTGAAATCTTGGATATGGGATGCTGCATGGATTTATGATAACAATAAAGACATCAGAACGAAGGTATGACAACAAGAATAATAATTATCTGCTCCTATGCAATGCAATTTTGCTAGTAATCATAATTCCAAATTGTAAATCGTGATTGAAAATTATCGCTGAATTAAATTTGAGATAACTTCATGTGCTACCTTATACGCTACTTTCAGGAGCCTATCCTCCTAGCTCTTGTGACTGGGTTAAATGCCGTTGTTATACTAGAATGGAAAACCCTAAATGTACGTTACATCGTGCAATGCAACCAGCAGTGTATGTTGTATCAGACTTTGGTGATTTATTACTTTATGAAATAGTACAAAGTTTCCACCACAGTTATTACTAAATTATCTTCCTTAATCGATCATGTAAATAAAGATATTCTGCCAGCTTCGTCAAACATAACTGTACTTTGCTCGAGCTAGCGCTGGGAAGTGGTACAGTTTATAATCAGATTTTATTATGGCGAGCCTTTTCTTCCAAGGAATCATTACAAGAAAAGAAACAAGTAGCAGAAGTTTCCATAAAGCTGATAGGACATGAGGTAATATTCTACTGCAGCTGTAATAAACCTTTAATCAATTACTTAATATATCCATATAAGAGTATGAATTATGTCACCATTTTAAGCACACTATATGAGCAGTGTAATTTCCAAATTAATTCACTTGTAGGGTGCTATTTTCTCAATTACTTTCGCTAATGAAAATTATCTCTGCTCTGCGTCCGATGATCGAAGTATACGATTGTGGCAAGTAAATGAAGATTGGATTTCAGATCCCAGAAAAGAAAGAAAGCCAGTAATATTATCTCCGTTAAAGACCTTCTATGGTCATAAGGCACGAGTTTGGGATGCGTACCTACTGTCTGATTATGTCATAAGTATTGGAGAGGTATTCAGAAATTTCTGATCCGTATAGATCACGACGAATTTTAAATTTGTCTCCTCTTGTTTTCATACAATTTGAATCTTCATGTCAGGATGCCTCTTGTATACTTTGGGACCTGGAAGGCAACATGATCTATTCGTTTAATGGACATATAGTACGTTTATTTGAGTATTACAATCTTTGATTTAGATATATAAACGTAGAGTCTTACAAAATATTATTTACGTCCTTATCAATTCAGGGAAAAAATATTTGGAGTATGGCAATTTCTCCTGATGGATCTCTTGCGGTAGATACAATTGATCTTTTAAGAATCGATGAGATTTCTGATGCTCTTATTTTTTATCTAATGGCATGACAGGCTACTGGTGGTGGAGATGCATCAATACGTCTCTGGCCTATTCTTAATTTTCATCCGCTTGGTAAATCTTCATTTTGGTTTCGTAATCAAAAATTTTAAGCCACAAGCTTTACTTGTCAACAAATTTACACTAGTGTTCCAATTCTCTTTTCAAAGTTGTCAATCAAACAATTACTTTGCCCGTTAATCTCGACGAAAGTGTTAAAACTGAATCTAAGGTAAAACTAATCGTATGTAAGTGTAGTTATTTAATCATATAGTACGGTATACATTGACAGCTTATCAAAGAATTGTTGAAAGGATTTTCCAAGATCGCTTGCTTTGTGGAATGCAACTTCAATACTGCTAATGACAGATAAGGGGTGAATATATAATCTTAAAATTTGACTTACTACATCATCACAATATTTGACACATTTGATCTTATTAGAGTTTTCGTATACATATCTGTC
>NW_002060950.1:869-3119 GCF_000150275.1 Trichoplax adhaerens | reverse complement strand
GACCACATATAGTGTAATCTGCAATTAAAAGTATGAATTATTGATCAATATGCAGGTACGCAAGGCGACACTTTTCTAATATAGATTCAAGCAGCTGTGACTTAATGAAGCGTGCAATGGGGTTATTGGCTTTTCAGATAGATACCAATTGTCAACCGTACCAAGTACGTTTATGATCGTGTATGCTGTCTTGATATCAATACCATCATACACTTCATCGCACTTTCTTTTAGAAAATGTTTACTATTTCCTTCGCTTTCACTTGCAAGCTACAGTTATACTGTAATAATCTATTGTCTATGTATCTTTTCTGCCCTTAACCTTACTATCATTTCCTTATGACTGCACGAAGTACAATTGTACCCATAGTCGACTCTGATTTGTACGTAACAGTAAATTGGTATCTGGAAACACATGTGTACATACAGCTGATAGTTTAGTATACTTTATGTCATAGGCCTATATTTAAACACTATAACTGCACCCGTATCACGCTGCATACGGCAGGGACTACTGAAGCAAAAGGGAGACAGAAAGCGACTCTTTATCTTCAGTAGTCCTGGTATGATTCTTTTCGTCAGCAAAATTTTGTAAAGAAATATGTACATTACGGTACCATGAAGCAACTCAGTGCTGTGTTTGTTGTAAAATAATGATATTGTTCTTTAGGATATGTATGATCCACAGCGATGGAAAATGTTACTGCGACAGTTTCGGGATGATATTTTTTCCTTGTATCAACTTAAAGAACGATCAATGTTCTCTGTTATCCTTCAAGTTGGTCTGGCGTCTTTAAAAACTCCGTATCATATGTCAACATTACGCAGTTTTAGCTATATTGTTGTACTGTATTTACTTAAGTTAAAAAGCTGTAAATTGTACTGAAGTTACTGCATAAGATATATTTTATAACAGTAAAGATTGCTACTGCAAGATTTTAGTTCCTTAACTACGGATGCACAGTGACTGCTACGACGAAAACAAGAAGAGTTTGCAATGTCCAATATGTAGCAGTAACTTCAATGAAATAGCTCGAACTCTGCCATTTTCGCACTGTTCTCACTCACGCTTGGTATGCAGAATAAGTGGCGAAGAAATGAATGGTAACAATCCTCCAATGATGTTGCCAAATGGAATGGTTTACAGCGAGAAGGTGCGACATAACGAAAAATAATTGAATTTCCTTGATGGTTTTATTTATGCCAAAGATTAGAATTTCTTGTGATTTGTCGTGAGCTTTTTGACTTCATATGTTTATACAGGCTCTACTGAAATTAGCCGATTCTAACCATGGAACAGTAATCTGTCCACGAACTAATACTAGTTACCCGTTTAGCGAATTAAAACGAGTATTTTTACTATAACAATGTAAAAATAAGTTACAAGCTTGTTGCATTGATTACAAGGCTCTAATCATTCATGATGTATATCTGGTTATGTCATATAGACGCGTGCAAATAATACCGTACCACTCTTTATGAAGATTTATGGTAAATTTTTATACATCTCTCCTACGTTTCAGATGTATATCCGAATTTAAAAATCTTTAAATTGTATTCAAAAGTTTTAATATTTATAACTATAATCTATCAGTGATCTATAATAAAGTTTTACATTCATCTAATTACGATTTCGATATTTTAAAAGTGCGAATTAATTCACTGTATGATAACTCCTTGACTCTTTTATAATTTACCCATCCCAGCTATTTCTTGTAGATAGCCTAAAAAGGTTCTCATGAGAGTGATAACCATTAAACTTCTCTAATGTGTATCTGTTCTATTACACAACCCATCAGATTTTTTAAGACAATAAATAAATTTATCTTTTCGGCTACTTTTCACCGACCTATCAGACGAAAAGATGATTCAGTTTATTGTATGAATCTAAGCTTGCACGCAGACTACTTAGATTTCCGCTACAATTAACATCCATCTTCGGTAGAAGCTGCATGATTTATATAGAAAGAGATTTAAAATTTCATCTTTCTCAGTTCGTACGCAAGCCATAACGCATTCGTAAATAAAAGCAATGAGCCAGCTTGATGGGAAGCTGCTAACGGGGTTGGTACATAGTACAGCAGCGTAGTAATTCCCAGTGAAACCTTTGAGTTTATTATAATTAAAAAATGATTAAATTCGGTAAGTATAGTTATAATTATTTGAAATGATTTATGTAGTATTTACCTGCACTCCAGACATAGCTAATAAGCAGTTCGTCGCTAGACGAGCTCGCCTCGGTAACGTCAAT
>NW_002060950.1:0-819 GCF_000150275.1 Trichoplax adhaerens | reverse complement strand
GGTAGTTAGCATCCGCACTTATGTACTGTACTGTACACTGTACAGTACTGTACAGTAAGCTTTACCGCCATGGACTACTAGAGTCTTCTTCTAGCAGCCTATGGTACAGTACTGTACTGTACTGTACAGTAGTAAGCATACTATGTTTCTGTCCATGATAAACCTGGAGGTTCAACATTTTATTTTTTTTATTAACACTAGTACAAACTCCCGTCGCTTTGCTGACCGTTTACGATAATGTTACTCTAGGCTTCCCCTGAAACCAGCCAAAGTGACTCTTAAGATCATTGTAAGCCTCACCTACATCAGTTTGAAGTTCTAAACGAAGCAATTTAAAAGTCATACGTACAGTAAACAGGGCCTACTCATGAAAAAATTTATACTTCTCTCCCAAAATCCCCCTGCCAGCCAATATTGAAAGATAGTGAACGCATATGATATGAAATGATACATACAGTACTGTACACTGTACACAGTATATTACGTACTATACAGTACAGTACAGTACAGTACTGTTTACGGCTATGCTCCGAAGTCCGAAGTAGCTACCATGTTGGTTACGCATAGTATACGGTTCCAGTCTTCCGATATAGCGAAATGACTAGCAAAACAGTCAGCCATCACATTTTTCAATGAAAATCGTTAACAATCCCTCTTTCTTTCTGTTACCCTGGCCTGGTATACCGTACAATGTACATGGCACATTTTGAAAAAGACCATGGGCTACTAGAAGAAAACGAAGGAGACCCTGCCTTCTTCTTCTAGTATTCCATGCTTCAAGACCGCATCAATATCGTATAGAAAAATAGGTCGACTTTT
>NW_002060951.1:3154517-3210713 GCF_000150275.1 Trichoplax adhaerens | reverse complement strand
TAACCCTAACCCTAACCCTAACCCTAACCCTAACCCTAACCCTAACCCTAACCCTAACCCTAACCCTAACCCTAACCCTAACCCTAACCCTAACCCTAACCCTAACCCTAACCCTAACCCTAACCCTAACCCTAACCCTAACCCTAACCCTAACCCATTACAGAACATTTGCATCTTGACTTGTTATTTGAATATTTAGTAGTATATTCAGAATTGGCAAATTTAACTTGATGATTCCTTATTTTTGCATTAACCGTCAATTTAGCGTACAATTCTAGCTAATTTCGTCATCTTACTGAACCTAATTCAACTACCGTTTATTTCTACTTTAATCCTCAACTTACGTAATTGCAGATATATTCGTCACTTTGCCGAACTTAACTCAGTGATTCCTTATTTTCGCTTTAATCGTCATTTTTACGCAATTGCAGCTAATTTTTGAAATTTTATTACCATGCTTTATTACGTAATTTTCTGGAGTTGTCATCGATGTGGCCTGCGTTTGAGATGTTGTAAGTTCGTTCGCTATACTGTAGCTCGTTCAAATACTAATTCTTTTACTCTATTAACAACCGCTTCACGGTAGTCCTACGTATTGTAGTAAGTTCAAAAAATATTACCCCCCCCCCCCCCCCTCCGCATTGTTTGTACTGTAAGTTTGTTTCCAGCCCCTCTCTTTTTTCATTTTTATGTCATGAACTTTTTTCGAGTAGTTCCTAGTAATGGAATATTAGCGTGTTGGACGCAAATTTACAGGTGGAGGCAATTTGCTGGACGTGAGCGACGAAGTTTTGTAGAGATTCATTTTCTTTTTGTTTGGCCGTAAATAAATAGTATCGTTTAGCATCCATGGGATGTGTTAGTTCAAAATCCGTGCTTAAAATTTCGTTAATTTCCATTAGCTTTACGTCAGGCAACCTGATTGTGCTAGATTTATCAGAATCTTATAGCACGAAGGCTAATGCAACCAAATAACGAGCATACTGAAAATTTGTCGTAATATTGACGTCGCACATTATTGCTCGAAAACATTCGAATAAGCTTTCCAATCATTAGAGGTAATGCCGTACCTTATCTCAGTAACATCCATTTTAGGATCTGTGGCCTTCTCTGAAGTAGCCATTTGATATTACTCCGAAATAACTATTAATGTCACCCAAGGAAAAATCAAACACGAGGGTGGAAATACCAGGTTACTTTATTCTTCTATACTGCGTTACATGAAGACGTAGCTGACGAAGTTAATGTGCGCTATATGGTATCATATATATTGATATAATGAACAACACATATTAAGTATCATTTCTGTACCATCATAGTACAGTAGAGCATTTTTCATAATCACAGTATTTGTGTGTGCATAATTAATCGCAATACTTGCAGGAGGTATGCAGTAGTTACAATGTAAATTATGTTGCAGTCTCCTATACCGTACTTTGCTCGCCTACGAAGTTAATACAGTGTGATTTCTGCAGCCATCGCCTACACTACATTTTGCGCTACAGCAGTCATCAACAATAACCATAGTTGCATTTGTGCATGAATCTAAAAAGCAGCACAAGTTAATCAAATAGAACATACTTAAGTATTGCTGTAGTAAAATTTACTTTCGTTTTTACGATTATACATTAAGGCTTTATAGTACGCCACGTAATTCATAAGAATACTGGCTAAGATTATACTCGATTTTCGTTGCCTTGATGAAGTGCGCGTTCAATCTATCTATTAACAATAGATGGTAATGAATTTTACATAGACACTCCCATTTATCACTAGATCATAGTTACGACGTAAATCGGAGCGGTTAAACTTGCAGGTAGTTCTATTAGAAGCATTATCTGGTATTAAAAACGTACAGTACATCATAACTACTTGCTTATGTAGTATTGAGCAGTACATAAGCACGTATAAATGCTATCCAGCATGAAAGACGATGTCTCTAAGAGTATACATATTAGTATCCTAACAATTAAGTAAAGTACCGTTACTTAAAATTTACTAGCAAAATATATGTATTATAAACAATATAATTACCACTTCCTAATGATTTTTAACTAACTTGAAAATTACTTTAACCGAGACCTTGCGCAAGATCCAGTACACCGGAAAATACTAGAGTCCCATTACCTTATGACGCTCGTATGCAGGAAGTATAAATATTTCAAGGAAGTTTCGGCGCGTGAAAGAGTAATAAAGAATAAATTCTAGATTTCATGTCATAGGCAATAAACAAACTCAGCGTACTGTAAACATCAACTTACGTACTATACTGCACAGCATATCCTGCCTTCGACTCTGGCGAACATACTGCGGTGATTTACGTGTATGGCATATACCCGTATATCTGTATCAGAAGGATCCATTAGGTGATTTTAAAACTACGGCAAAAAGATGATGTTGCACTAATATTAATCACTTCATTTAATTACAGCAGTAATCAAAGATAGATTTCTTTAACGTACGTTAATGTTTCCTAATGTACGACTAAAAGACAACTACGGTACCTACAATATCTCGTTATTTATTACTATCCCAAATACTGAATGTTCAATTAGCGCAATATGTTCATGCGGTATTTCGCTAGCGATATAGCAATCGAGTAGTATTTTCCACATAAACATCACGAGTTTGCCGCTGTTCTATCCTTTAGCCAGGTTCGTTAGGCGATTTTAAAACAATGGCAAAAAGATGATGTTGCACTAATATTAATCGCTTGATTTAATTACTGCAGTAATCAAAGATAGATTTTCTTCAACGTAACTTAATGTTTCCTAATGTGCGACTAAAAGGCAACTACGGTACCTACAAAATCTCGTTATTTATTACTATCCTAAATACTAAGTGTTCAATTTGCGTAATATGTTCACGCGGCATTTCGATAGCGATATAGCAATCGAGTAGTATTTTCCACATAAACACCACAAGTTTGCCGCTATTCTATCCTTTAGCCAAATCAACTATTATAATTACATATTACTGTATGAGCTAGCTTTAGTGATCGCTAAGAATTTACTACGTTGCAAATGTTTTAACCTGACTCTTAATATTTAAGATACGCCGTACGGATCAAAAGATGCTCGATTTCATAATAATTAAACTATCAGTTTAACCTTATACTGTAACATCTTACGGAATTTTAATACATGATTCATTCTAAAGATTAGACTGCAACTAAATAAAGTATAAGTACTCATAAAACTGTATCTTACATTAGGATCTCTCTGTATACCCTATTAACTTTGCAGGTTATTAAAATATGATTTAATACGAAGTATGCCATTAAAAAATAACTCCAAAATGGAACTTGCTCTGATATCAGAAAAATAAATAATTAACATAATCATGATATCATAAATAACTGTTGAATTACCGTTGATTCATAAGACTTGAGTCATTGAGCGCAATAGTAATTACTTTTACGATTGTACACTAAGCATACTTTAGGACACCGTGCATGGTTAGATCTAGTTTGAACTGTTTTTTTTTATTTGAACTTTGATACAACCGAACATCATAAGTGTACGCATAATAGCAAAGTACCACATACTAGAATTATTAGATGGCTACTGAATCTACTTAGCCGCGGTTATGCGGTAAAAAATAAATTGATACCGCTTTCAAAGCATTTGAATATTTTTCTTCAACATAAAATCGAATCGTAATCTTTATCCAAGTTATGATTTATCATTGTTACATAATCTTAATTTTTTTTAAGTATTACGATTTTGTATTGCAAGGTATAATTTAACCGATATAAAACGTATAAGCGTATACGATGTACGTTAATTATACTGATAGAATCTTTTTGTCTATATAATAAAATTTGCACTTTAATTAGAGAGAATCGATTTAGAATCACTGGTAGAATCTATCTTAACTTTTTTAATCAGTTGTAGCAGCTTAAGACTACTTTATGATTAGTTCAATTTTAATTCTAAAGCTAAGATACCACTGACAACTCTGCATAGTATAGGAAAGGTGATACAGTTTGGCACCTTTGTATCGGAGTAGTAAAGAATTCGAGAAGATGAGTTAGTTATACGGAAGCAAGATACCCACACTTCTGTTACGGAAAGTCTAATAATATTTATAATCTATAGCATAGTAGTAAGTATTTTTATACCATACAAACTAGCCACCTCTCCGATATCCAGCTGTACCTCTATCGTTAATAAACATTTTAAATTTTTTACTGATACTTTCCTTAGTCGATGCTGTAAATTTTCGCATTTTGTATTAATATCTTTAGCAAAGTGTTAATCTATTGATCATTATAGCGACAGTATACTTTTCTCATAATCGTTTTATTGGTTGATATTTGATTATTTAATATAAAAACACGATTAAAAATAGCTGATTCTGGTCACCAGTTTCGTTGGATCGAAAGAGTTATCGTGATTACAGTAAGTTTAAAATCTACTGCTCCATGATTACTATAAATCTTATTCTTTTCTACAATTTTTTACTAGCAGTATTAGAAGTTTCTGTAGTACCACCAAGTGATCTATAAGTTGAGAATGCTATTTGCACAGTTGGTCACGAGAAAAGCCGTAGTATTTTAAATTTTACCTTTAATCTAATGTCTGGCTTAGGGACGGTTACATGTCGTAGTAAGGTTGACTTGAGATACGATATCCTTGGCCGTTTCAAACGTTTAATGAAGACTAAAACTTTTTACATCATTGATTCTTCCATGACATAGGGCATTTTTTAATGGTAGGATTCTGTGCGTTAGGTACTATACTCACTGTTAGGATAAACCTGTAACACTGGGAGTGCAGTATAGTATTACTTAAGAACCTTATTGCTCTGCTGAAGCAACCAGTAGTAAATTCTCTTATTATAATTATATATTATCTGCACTTGCCTTGGCGTAAGATATTCACGGTAAATCATGCTAATTGTGGCTATTTAATGAAAGTACCGAATAGTATTTCTATTCATCTACTTTCAACTCAGTATGCATGTATAGACAGAATATCGCAACTTTTGTTTTACAATATACTGTATAGTATGTAGTGATACAGACTGCAATATCAAAAATGTGATGTATTCCGTCATTCCACTGCACTTATAGTACAATGTTGTAAAGTACGGTACTACACACCAATATATCGAGTTGTAACCGAAATGTAGCGAAAGAGTGTTAATAGTAGGAAATACCAGAAAACCTTTAAATGATCAGGATTACTGTATTAGCTCTATAACCGTCAAAAGTAGAATAATTACTTTACCATTAAGTTCTGCTGACGTCAAAATTATAAGGCATCTTCTGTCTGGAGTACTAACTAGAAAAACCTTTACACTTCAAACAAGTTCAGTTAACATCGATATCAATATTTATTACGAGGTGCCATTAAACATTTATAATCGCTTTTCAAATGTAGACTCTCGAGAAAGTTGTAAATCCTTACTGGAAATACATAATACTGTACAGTACAAATTTACTATCATCTGAATTTTAAATTAGGAATTGAGACTAAAATTCTCAACAGGGAGACAGTAAGTCTCTAGTTGGTAAATTCCAATCACAGTTCTACGTTACTTTCTGCGAGCTCATTATTAGCACGAGATCTTGTAACCTCGTTGGTGTACCATGTGCTTGCTATTGCAAACTGAAAGTCTATCAATACTTATATTTGTAGTACCGTAGTTCGTGACAGCTCAAATAAAATTGGCCATACTCTAATAAATCTCATACTTTGTATTTTGCAGACGGTATATCATCACTTAGCGCCACACCCTCACAATATACACATTCTAATAATCATCGATGTTAGGCAACTTTTGACGATGCAGTGTTTGCCAGCTTTCGTAAAAAAGAATTTACTATAACGATTTCCATCTAAAACCCATATCACTATCTTCTAGTCTAGGTGCTCCTAAGGTCAACAAGTTGTACTTCATGTGTAGAATCAAGGCAGATATGTTTACATTCCTACATTTGAAATTGCTGCGTATTAAATTATTGCCAAAAATGCATTCAAGGGCAAATATTTTAAATATTCAAACCAACCTCAAATAGTATTGGATGACTTGGATGTGGGTGAAATCCGACTTCTTTACAATTTCCAATGATATCTAGACCATCATCTCTTGTTAAAGTAAAGTACCCTGTCCTGAAGAATTACAATATATCAAGTCTGGTGTGAAGCCATCTAACTATGACTACCGTTAATACAATGATGCTATCTGTAGTAGTGCCTACTGATTATATCTTGGAGCACAGACAATAGCTATGGCCTCTGGCATCATTATTTGGTATGAATATTGAGTATGTAGATCGACGCTTGATAGAAAGCTAGTTTGGGATGGGTGAGTCTATTTAACAAAAAAGCATCAATTTTATCTCTTTACTGTCGAAAGGTAAGTTTTAATACCCCATCAGTTATCACAAGAGCCTATCATCTTTTCTGTAGCTATCACCTAGATTAGTGTTTAAGCCGACCTAAGTGATTATTGCTACTTAAAGAGCAAGAATAAAATGAATTTAAATTAAAGCTTGATATTCTCTCCTTATGTTGCAGATACTTAATTCATTTCATTAGCAAAATGTTAAAATAACTTAAACTAACGTGAATCCAACCAAGAGTGACTAAATCTCTACTGTCTTGATAATCGAAAATTTCTTCCTCTTCCTCAGTTGTGCAACTGTCTGCGGTTCCGTGCTGCTTTGGTATTATCACGTGAGTTACTTGAAACACCTCCTTCATCTAGCATTGTTTATCCCATTTAATTTGAACGTTACAGGGTTAATATTTGCCACAAAGTAACAACTATCACAAACCCATCTATTATTAATTTTAAAAATTACCAAATGGCCGCTCAATATTCCGCAAGTCTCAATGTTAGAAGCAGTATTTTTTTGTACCACAGCTAAGAAATATTCAGGCAGACGTTCAGGAATTTTAACACACCTCAGCCCATCCAGAGTCGGAGACACTGTAAACATAAACGATGCAGAGTATTACTTTACCGTAAATCTGTGAAATAATGATGTTTCTTATCATTTAGTACAACCATTTTCTTTAAAAACGACTATAAAGAATGTTTATTGGAAAGATAAGGACCTATCTCGTTAATATTTGTTGCAGGCTTTAATGATCTATCCACTGAAGGCTTCCTCTGCTCGAGTATATAATTCGATGAATCGCTATATATTTGTTATTGTGATAAAAATTAAGTGATAGGTAAATTAACTAAATATCGCTTATTAAAAATAAATTTATACAGAATAATTTCGGTAAGATTAATTTCTTTAGTTTACATGCTGCTGGACGATTCATAATTCTGCTTTGGTTTGCAGTAATCGCTCATAGAATCCTAAATAGAGAGTGCAAATATGTCAGAAAGACGACTCAGGTTAATTTCGACCATCTATACAAAAGTTACGGTTGAACTGCGTGCCTCTTCTAATAGCAAAATCATAAATTAATAGACAGTATCACAGTGTAACCGTCGTAATGCGCCTACTTCAGGATGTTGCTCCTCAATAACCATCAAAGCAGACTGGCTATCATCCGTTACAGGATCCATGGTAACAGACTTCAAATTATAATCTTTGCATTCCTCTTGTTTGCTTTGAGCTTCAGCTAATTTTGCAATCTCATTTCTTTTCTGTCTTTCCTGAATACCACAAATAAAAAAGAAAGATATTAATTAAACTTGAAAGCAAATATAAGTACCAACTATTGCATCAAAATATTTACCAAAAATGACTGATACTCCGTAGCATACTGATCTGAAAGACGCTGTTTTATATCTGATGCCAAATCCAATGCCCCGTGAATTTTCTAAGATTAGAATTTACGAATTTCGGTAACCGACCTCCTTATATCATTGTGATAAAATATACTTATACTTATATCGCACCCTCTGGTATTAATGAGTAAACCTAAAGTAGCTAATTCCATAGCACTTAATCCGAAATCCGTACTTAAACATTACTTTTGAATATTCCTTCATCCTAGATGCTTCAGCTTTTTTGTATAACGGATGTTTCGGTAATTTTTCAATAAATAATCTACATAAACATATAGAAATGTTAACGCTAATACTGCGATAAGACAATACATCCACAGTACTTTACATTTTAGTATATAAATACAACATCTTACGTGATAAACCTATGCAGTATTTTGTAAGCTCTTTCTAAGTCACCTTCCTTAGCATAGGCTCTAGCCTAACAAACCATAGATAAAATTTAAAATGTAGATATAGTATTTCAAATTACAGGACTATCGCAACATTCCATTCTGATACTTCGTGATAGTCAATAAAATATATATAATTAGCATAACAAACGCTAAGTGAAGGGCAGGGAAACTCATAAATGAACTTAGTCCTCAAGTGACCTATTGTCACTCCATATTACTCACTCAAAGGCCTACTTGCTGACCTTGGCGCTAACCCATAAGTCGATTTCCTCTTAAAATATGCTTAATTACTGTAATCAATTAAATGAGCAATAACATAATCAAATAATCAACCTTAACAACAGCTAAACTTCTTGTTAATATTACAAACTGTAACTTGCATATCAATCATCGCGAAAAGATCAGCAGCTAATACTACCGAAATTTGTAATCAGAACAGTATAGCCAACGGCCAGTTACATGCTGGTTATAATTTAGAGTACTGTATACTAACAGGTATGACAGTGTTCTAAAACTAATATCAATTAATGATTAATACGATCAGAAGTCTCTTTCGCACAACATCGTGTGTGGGTAAGGCTAATAGTAAATACGGCATATACTCGTACTGCATTTTATTACTTATAATTTTTAGCTGTACTGTGTAACATTTTACTCCATTGAGCTTACAGTAGTACGAGTACTGTAGTAGTATACTATTTTTAATCACGAATTCTATTTTATTTATTACAGAAATCATATTTGCTGTACCTACGATGATTTTTAGTTTTTCATAACGTCAGTAGCGCGAAGCGTGCGCACTAGTTTACTAATCGAAAAATATATGATATTTAACAATCCAAGGCAGTAATGAATAACTTTGACTATTAATTGTAGATGTAGTAAAACGGCGCTAATATCCCAACATCTTCAGATTGATATTGTACTATGTTTATCGGTCGTAACTCAATAGCAGTCGTAAATCACAATCGGCACAGTAAAGTACATGCCGTATTTGCAGCTTCATCCACAATAATAAAATGCTCAGTACAATGGACTTCATTCAAATGAAATGTTATTTAGTGGCACTGTTATAAAATACCAGAAATAATTACTACTACAATATTATATCGCAGTATATGACATTACACATACCACTTTCTCCATTTGAATACCGCTCCTAAAATATTTTATAGGGGAAATATCTTTTTTTATCTCAACAGAAGCTCCAACAGCAGACAGAGACTGCAAACGCTCAGCTGGAGGAGTTGCCGATTCTGATGACATCATTTTAGATCTGCTTACAGGATGACGGTAAATGTAAAGTACGAAGGCTGTTGTGAACTATTTATAAACCCTTGATCCACAACTGTCTAGATACAGTACAGTACAGTACTTTAGAGCGGTATACAGTATACTGTACTGTACACTAGTCGGCGATTTCCTCTCAGAGAGGAAAGAAACACAACGCTGCACCAATCTGTACTATGCGGCCTGTAATGTACAGTACAGTATACAGTACTGTACGTACACTACAGTACAGTAGTACTGTACTGTACAGTAAACAGTACAGAACTGTATACTGTAGCAGCCACTCCGAATGTACCGTACCGTACTATACAGTACTGTACTGTACAGTACAGTACTTGCCGACGGATCGCGGCAATTAATTCATCGGTACAGTACTGTACTGTACGCGGTACAGTGGCACTTAAACCTCGCAAAAGTTTTAGCATTTCTTTTTAAATTAAAAGAAATCTCAGCTGGCACCACGGCACGTGTGAACTTGCATACAGTTGTACACCAAGTACAGTACAGCGCAGTATTTTTACACTACAATACTGCTCTACTATAATTATAATAATACTTACTGTATAAATATAATTCACGTTGAAGCAGTGTCACTGTAGTTGAAACACTAAATTGAATCTTTTGAAGGTTTATTGGATCGTTGCAAAGTACAGTAGGTGGTACAGTACTGCATATTGAATCTGAAATGGAATGTGAGCCACAGGAATTAGAAAAGGAAGCTAGTACTCAAGAGGTAATGAATATATATATAATTGTCACTGTTATTCCTTCTGTTCCTTATTTGTAAAGCATGATCTGCTTGTATAAATTAAATACATTCTTCAATGCATGTTCAATAGGTACAGCAAGCAGAAAATAAAGTTGTTAAAGATAAAGATGCAAAAAACATTGAAGGCAGTTTTCTACCAAAGCACCCGCTCCAAAACCAGTGGAAGTTATGGTATATTAAATACGACAAAAATAAAAGTTGGGAGGACAACATGAAGCAAATAGCCTCCTTTGATAATGTATGTTTAAGTGTAGTTTTACAAGTTTCCATTATTCGATATACTGTACCTACGTATTTTTTGCTCTACTACTCAACCGCGAATTAATTTTTTTCCTTATACAAAATTATTTTAACCGATTTGAAATAGGTAGAAGACTTTTGGGCGTAAGTGCGATACCGTCCATGGCTTATCTAAGAAGTCTATAGTGACTAGCTTTATAGCAATATGTCGCCAATTGCTTCGTGTTTAGTTGCTCTATAATCGTCCTAATGCAATTCAATTTATAACTTCTCGAGCTATACACTAAAACTTATATTAAATTATGAAATTGTTGGCTTTATTTCCATGATAGACTTTTTAACCATGTTGTTAAGCCTAGCGACCTGAAAGCTGGTTGTGATTACTGCTTATTTAAGGTACGATGATAAAACCCTTAATATTCGAGAGTACATATAGCCTTTCCAAGGAAATTATCTAGAGCGTCCTTTAGAATTATCAATATGTGAATCCCATACAGATAGTTACTATAGCAATGTGAATTTTAAACATTTTATTTGCATGTAGCGACTGGTTAGTACGGTAGATACGAAACATATCATGTTATACTACTGAATCTTTGCTATCTAATTTACTCTAATTACCTTATTAGCTGATTTGCAATGCCGTAACCTAGGTATCTCATCTAACATGTTACCCGTACTGATTCGTTTAGGATAATATCTCACCAATGTGGGAAGATGAACGAAATAAAAAAGGGGGTAGATGGCTACTACAGCTAGCTAAGGATAGACGAAAGAGTTTAGATTCTCTTTGGCTTGAAACTGTAATATTCGCAGGACATTTGTGCTGCCGTTTTTTTGAATTTGAACTTAATTAAAATCTTTACCTTTATATTCAGCTTAGCAATAACACAATTCTTATGCTCGTAGCTATTTTGTCTTATTGGGGAAATGTTCGGTGATAACGGTGACGATATTTGTGGAGCTTACATCCAGATTAGAGGCAAAGCCGATAAGTTAGCAATCTGGACTACAGATGCAACTCATAAAGACAGAATACTTGGAATCGGGTATACTATGATTGTTTTCTGCTTTATTAGAGTACTATTCTGATGATTTGATTTGATAAATGATTATTTTTGTGATTCGATATGCAATAGGCGTCTTTTTAAAGAAAAACTATTTCCAGGATCCGCTCATGATAAACCGCCCCTCGTATATGAGGTATACTACAATTGTCTAACGCAAATCTGTAATTTATATTGCAGCAATTTTAGTAGTACTTCCAGGGACTTCTATTCCTGATACTTCGTAGTTCAAACTGTTTGCTAAATTATAATCCCTTGAAAATTGCAGAGTCATGTCGCTACATCAAACAAGACTGGATCAACCGCTAGACATATGTATAAAATTTAGCGCTTGATGGTAGTAAACTTATTTGTTATTCGAGTGGTTATTATTATCGGTTAAATGCCATATGATTGTGTCGTCGCATGTATTTTGCTTTAAGGTGATATCGAATTGTTAAGACTCAATGGACAGACAAGCTTTTTCTATTAAATATCATATAACTATTGATAATAATGACGGCTACTACAACAACAGAGTAACGTGCTTCAATCATACCATAGCAAAATTATTAGTAGTATTGACACCCTTCGATCTGCACGTATGCACGGCGTACGGATAGTCTTAATAAATGAGTTAAATCTATCCCCTAGTACGCAAGAGATGTGACACGCTTAAATCCTACTAATTTTACCGAATTGACCGTTAATGCAGACATAATACTTATTCTAATCAAGCAATTTGTTTCTGAAAGAACGGCCTATGTACTACTTAGTAATTGCTAGATGTCTTTACGTTGAATATAAATATTTACTGTATATCTTAGAGACCATGACAGATTGCTTGCGAAAGGATGGGCAAGTGCTTTATGGTCTCAAATTTATCTTTTGTATTGGTTGTAGAATTTTATGCTTTAATTTGTAAAAATTGGTAATAAATTTCCGATTTGCAAATGCGTTTGTCTTTGTATCAATACAACACTACTGGATGTATTTTATTTCGTTAAATCATTGCGACTATTTGATCACAGCTTTTAATGATCTTACATTTTAAATTTGTTATTACTTTACATAAATGTATTAAAAATCTATAACCGAGCAAAAGTATGATGGGGCTTAAAAACCGGGGAACCGCTTTAGCTTCGTAAACATTGAGAACTATAGCAGTACTCAATAAGGAATGACCTATGGTATAATTGGTACTGAATGACTCTGTTTCACGGCAAAATCTTTAAATTAATTTAAAATCAATCAAAAATAATAATAACATGCATTACTTGCGACACCATCTAGGCATTTCCAGAGATTGCAGCAACTGTTTCCGTTATCTTAAATTTATTACTTTCCTGGCAAATGAAAACAACTAATTTTTGCAGTGCCTATAAAAACTGCCGTGCACGCTATTTTCTAGCGTTCTCCAAAATCTAATAAAGTAATCAAGCCAGTTACATTTCCTACGATATCAATTAACTTTATTTATCCAAAAGATCGAAGAGAACGATTGGTAATATCCATAGCACATTGTTGATTAATTTATCGATTACCATGAACCACTAAATTCTCAAAATATATACTCGTACACGTGTATATTTAAACAGTAAAACGGTATATCATTACCGCAGCGATATATACAGTACCAAAATAAATCGTTTAGCTAAATTGTCAATAGTACCTTACAGCAATGATCGCGTTTAATTGACAGAACTGACAAATGATTAGATATGCTTGTTATCAAGTACTAATAATATATTCTGGAAACCTAATATTAATATTAAATATTAGTAACCACTTCTCTCAATCTCATATATGGCTGCTACAGGCTACTCTCGCAGTCACTACTGAATGCCCCTGGTAAGGAAAGGTGGCGCGGAAGCTGCAAGGTCGCTGCACCAGCATAACTACGTCCAGTTCCAAGTGATTCCTCAGATAGTGTCCACTTGTTGCAAAACGGATCGTAGAACTCGACAGAGTTTAGATTTTTGGATCCATCATCACCTCCAAAAACATATAACAAGCCCTCAACAGTGGTAACAGCTATAATTTATGCGAAGACATTTAGAAAATTATTGTTAAAATTGCTGTTTAGAAAATACTATATGCACATTAAATACAGGTAACATGTTAAATTATCCAGTGTGATAGTAGTAAACTAAATAACACCTGCATTTCGACGACAAAGATTCATTTCCGCCGCTTCAGTCCATTCATTAGTAGCTGGGTCATAAAACTCTACACTTTTACGTACATCAGGTCCATCATGACCACCAACAGCATATAGTAACCCGTCTAAGACAGCTGAACAGATTTACGAAATTCCGGATTAGAGAAAGAAAGTGGAGTTTACCGGCATACTACGAAGTTTGCACTTGAATATATTTACAAACACTCGATATAAATTCTAAATCGTATTTATCAGAATTCAAAACCAATGCACTGACATCTAGGTCAGTTACGGATGAGCATTTTAAGGATTAACCCTAACCCTAAGGCACAAACGAACATCCTTACCAACTCCTGCACCGCTTCGCCTTACTTTCATTTCACGAACGAATCTCCACTCGTCTAGTGCAGGATCATATTGCTCAACCGAATTTAAACACTGCCTTGATGAGCCATCATACCCACCAACTGCGTATATATATCTATTCAAACTAGCTACACCAACACTACTACGCCTCGTATTCATTGGACTGATATTTTTCCAGCAGTTCGTAATGACATTAAAACACTCGGCACTATTCAAGCCAGTAGCGCCATCGAATCCCCCAATAGCATAAATGGAGCCATTCAATTCTGCAACACCTAAGAACAAATTTAATCATTAATATCATTTAACAATCCGTACAGTTAGATAATCAAGCAAGGAACTAACCTAAAGTACTCCTACGCAATTCCATACTAGCTACCGGCTGCCAAAGATCCTTAATAGGATCATAACTGTCGACAGTCCGGACTCTTAAAGAACCATTAAAACCACCAACGGCATATATCAATCCATCAACCACTGCCACGCCTATCATTATCACAGTTATATAGCTATTTTTAGAAATAGAAATAATTACGAACTACTGAACATCCACAAAACTAATACCATATCTTGGAATACATATCAATCAAAGGGAATATGACAAGTGATTGGACCGAAGCCGACGGATATACAGTACTTGTACATATACACATACCAGCGCGACATCTGCGGCTCGTCATTGGCGCTACATCGGTCCAACTATTACTTTCTCGATCAAACCGTTCAACACCTTTTAACGCTTTCGGCGCCTGTCCGCCAATCACGTACATAACCTAGACAAAAATTGAATGTGCCTCTCTGATATTTATTCAATTTTATTCGAACTATGTACAGTACTTCTAAATGCGTGATAATGTTAGAAATCCGTCCCTACTAACCGTGGTACTAGAAAAAAATTTACGAGGCCTAGTACGCGGAGAGCGATAGGAAACACGCCGATGATTAGGGAGTAAATGAAATTTCATAGCCTCAATTAGGAAGTCTTTACATTCTAAGTTACTACCGTTTAGTAACTCCGATTCCACTAAATTTACAAGATACTCTTTAGGAAGCAAAGGCAAACGAATATATCTAAATAATTCAGCCATATGGACACTCCGATGCGCAATATCATGCTGAACCCATTTCAACACAGCTTCGAAAATCTTTCGAAATTGAAGTAGATAGATCATTTTATTAACGATGTCTATTAGTCACTTAGGCTAATAGCGAAGGATCTAATGTTAAAATTCAAGCAACTACACGCACTTTAACGGCTATTTTATCCTACGCAAAGTTGAGAGACAATCTTATATCGCGTGCAGCTTCGTTAAATTCAAGCAGCATACATTTTGAAGGAGCTTACAACTAACCTGCTCTTCGCAAGCCACCCGTACTCCATCATCCGAAACCAACTCACAGATTTCACTTAATGGTAGATTCAGAAACTCTTCAAATTCTACCACTTCAGTAAATGTACCTAATGCAAAATTATGCGCTTTTACTTTGAGATCATGACAAGAATGAACGTCGGCAAAACGGCGGAACCCAAGACAATTCGAAGGATGCAATTTAGAAAGAAGAAATTCACAGCAATTTTCTCGTACATCATGGAGCAGTAACAAGCTTGCCGCAGGAAGTAGAGCCTGAAATGTTTAATCGAATCCAGGCATTATCACTAGAGTACTGAATAATCGGAAGTACTCTGCTACGTAATACTTTGACAACGTTATCAATGCATTCAAAATATTAAACTCCAATTTTTAAAAAGAAGAAATCTACTGCAGATCTTAAACCATATGAGTAGGTTCTACATATGGTTTTTGTTGGGGACCCACGCAGTTAGATATGTATATATCCAAAACTGTTGTAAAACATAACTTTTTCAGCATTTCCATATATCTCGAATTTAGTAATTATACAAATAACGCACAAAAATTTTGAATGGCATCGCTTAGACAACTGATAAACTATAAATTGACTGACTAATTGCATATGGGATTAATAATCAAAATGTGCCATAGATGAAAGATCTTATGTACATTATAACCTGGACATTGGCCTCCGAAATTTCCACTTCTGCAGTATAAGCGTAATGGATAAGAACTTCTAAAGCATCCGCATCAATTTCGTGTAGTGTTACACTCGCTTGTCCTGATTCAATTAAATTGGACGTGAATAACGCACAAAAATACGGAGAGCAAGCGGCAAGAATAATTCGATGCGCTTCTATCTTTTTATTCCCTGAATATATTGTCACGTCACACAATTTTCGTTCCTTCCAAAGGGAGTAAATAGCCTATAGAAATTAAAAGACAATCTTTAAAATATATTCCATGGCAACAACTAAGCTATACATATAGCAAGTGCAGTTTACGCTATATGTTTTGACCGTTGTTGTAGATATTAGTATCTAACGTATACATGTGTTCTCACGATAATATGACATACTGTACAGTACATGCACATCGCGTAAGAAATTTATTACTTTTATGATTATCTGCCTTCAGTTCGGTGTTCACAACTACCAAAACACTATTAATTTGCTAACTTAAGCAATACAATATAAACTTTTAATTTTGCCGTAACTCTATCCATTTAGTTGGAATACGAACAGCTAAGAACCAAGATTGTTACGTTATTATTAAATTACCAGTGATGTCAACAAAGATATGGATTTCCCATAAAAAAAAAACTGCAGCTGACCACTTTATTATTATCACAATATGCTAAATATATTTCCGGACAGAAATTCATCAACTAGTAGAATGAGGAGTCAGAGACTATTAACTTCCCATTGGCACCTGATCTTTTTTTCAGTAAAAATTATAACTATCTATCATTTACAGTATTACGATACAGAAGAACTTGTGAGCTCTAATAGTAAAATTTGACGTAGCAAAGTACCAGTGATTGACCTTTTAAACTCCACAAAATGCATGTCATCAGTTCTTCAACTGATCTAATACACAGTATCTATTACTCGCAAAGTATTCACAATATTAATAAACTACAGATTAATTAATTCTATTTACGTTAATTCCATATTAGCAGTAGAGCATTCGCATTAGACTGACAATCCAGTGATATTGATCAACCGAATATAAATCGATAGTTGGAAGATCAGCTAATCTAAAGTTATTAAATCTGTCAAAACGCAAGCTCTGTATAGGTGCTATCTTACAATCTTAGCAAATAATCATTTATCTGTACTGTACGTACTGTATATCTTTGAAGTTAGTGGTTTGTTCAATGCACAGAATCGCACCCGTAAATTGGTTTAACAGTAAGTAAGATATAATTAATTTAATTTTTATTGCATAAAGTAGTGATCACAATACTCGATATACTATATAGCGCCCGTACGGTGCTGTAAAATCTGCATAGATTAATCAGAATAGCATCTTAGTACATACCTTGTAGGACTCATTCTTAAAATTAGCACTGTTGTAAAGTTTGCTAGACATGCTTCAATCAATCAAATCATAAACATGCTGCAATTCACGATCAGCCATAAATAGAAATAATATATAATAATTAGAACTTAAACTTATCATCCATTTTATTATCTTAACACTTTCACATTACACAGTAATAATAGCAGTGACTCACTTCTGAAAGGCACTTAAGTACTCCGACTGTACTGTACAGTGTACACTGTGCAGTATACTGTACTTTACAGTACATTACAGTACAGTACAGTACTGTATAATGGAACTGACTGGAGGTACAGTATAAGGTTTTACTCTCAGACTCTCATTGCACTGTACTGTACTGTACTGCACTACTACCGTTTGTGAGTTCAGTCATAATGAGTGAATCACACTGTAGATTACTAAGAATACAGTACAGTATACTGTAGTAAAGGGAAGGAAGGGAAAAGATAATTCAAAATCGCTGATATGATTATACTGTACAGTACAGTACTGTACAGTATACTGTACGTTTATCGCATAAACATCCCTAATCCCTTAGTAGGGATTCCCCCTGCATAATGTACAGTACTGTACAGTACAGTATAGTACTGTAGTTCAGTTCTGAGTAAAGTGTACTGTACTGTACAGTACAATCCGCGGTCATCAATCGCCGTTGCTAAGCAACGAATCTAACTCTTCTCCGGTATATGTTACAGTACAATATTCTCCTGAAAGGAAAGTGGATACCGTACTTGTTAACTCAGTAGTCCGCAGACACAAAAAAATAGCAATGACATTAAAGTCAGTACTGAATAAGCCATAAACTGATTGTGCCAGTTCTTAGAATTCATCAGATTAGCCACGACTGTACATAAGTTATTATTAGGATTAGACATAAATACAATCTATAAAACAAATACATAAATAACTTAACAAGCCTACTGCTAATTGATGAAAAGTAATAAAACTCTGGATCGTCTATAGTCATAACGTAATCCATCATAACGATATTATCGGATGTCAAGGTACTGTATTCACATTTTTTTCCGATTGCGAATCTTAAATAATTAATCATAAACATTAATCTTATTACAAATTTTTTGTAAATATAATTGACATACACTATGTACTATTACTAACTGTAAATAAAAGAACTAAAAATCTGTAGGCATGAGTTTGTATATTGCTTCTTTAACAATACGAGTATATTGTAATTGTAGACACTTTAATTTTTCATCAAGTATTACTGCATTGTCATTAACTTTGATACACAGAAAAGCCATTACCACGTAACTGTATAGATGATAATATTGATACTTGAGCTACGCTACACGATCCAAAAACGCGATCAAAGTGACAAATTGATGTAATGTTTTCATTATATTATTCAGAGGCCTTGGTGAACTTAATACATTTTTTGGTACCTTCCTGGCCGTATTGTCAAAGGAACCTGAATCGTTCTTTTCGTATTGCAGCATAAGTTTAAGTTTAATTAGAATGGGCAAAACCATTTTAAGTCCAGATCCACATGCCACATCCAGCGTATTCTGTCGTTGATACCAATGAAAAAGCAGCAATTGAATATCCATGGTAAATGGAAAGATACGATAATATCGGAATCATAGGCGAAGGCAGTTACGGAATAGTACTGAAATGTCGTCATCGAGAATCAGGAACTATAGTAGCAATTAAAAAATTTCTTGAATCGGAAGAAGATAAAGTTGTCAAAAAGATCGCTTTAAGAGAAATAAAGATGCTAAAGGTACCAATATAAGTTGAAAGTAGATTTTATCTTAATACTATTGTATCTATATCGAATAATTAAATGCTGAGTATCGTGACATTATCGCTGATATCTTTACTAAATTAGCAAACTTTTCTATTTACTATAATTGCACTGTACTATGTTATGTTTTACTGTACGTACATGAGATATGTCCGAGATTTACATACCGTAGGGACTTCTGCATGTCACGCATGTACGTAAAAACGACACTGTAGGTCTTTTAACAGCGGAATCGAATGACTAATAAGTTATTATTTTATGATTAAAACAAAAACAGTCTCTGCGTCATGAAAACTTAGTCCGACTAATAGAAGTATTCCGTAGAAGAAAGAGATTACATCTTGTTTTTGAATATGTACATCGTACTATCCTGGATGAACTGGAAAGGCATCCTAGGGGTATTGAAGACATTAACGTTCGAAAATATGCCTGGCAAATACTGAGAGGACTGGAATTTTGCCATAAAAATAATGTAGGCATCATTTAATTGTTTATGTAGATACTTCATAAATAGAATTCGAATCACATGTTACACTATTTTACAAAATACGAGTTGAAATATCTAAGTACACCATATACAAATTGCTAAGCTATTAGAACGATTAATTACTATCAACGATAATACTGTAATAAACTTAAGTATATTTAAATACATATACTACCTGTAAATTAGCAAGAGGTACTATCTCATTATTCTACAGCGCAATACATCGTGCTGTTAAAAGACCTAAATAAGATTCATTTTATTACTTGATTGATTTTGTAGATAATTCATAGAGACATAAAACCAGAGAATATACTGGTCTCACAGCTGGGAATCATTAAAATTTGCGACTTTGGTTTCGCAAGAGTAACTACCGGTAAGTTATTAAGTACACGATTAAAACGAATGATGATGTGTGCTGTAAAAGTGAATCAATACATAAATATAGTTAGTCTACAGTATGAAGTAGGTATGGCAAAAATGTCATAGGCGAAATTATTACGTAAATCTAAACCGAAACCGATAATAAATCCAGGATCATCTGACGAAATATATACTGACTACGTTGCAACAAGATGGTACCGCGCCCCGGAGCTGCTTGTGGGCGACCTGCAATACGGAAAGTAAGTTTAATGATTGTGTAACCCGATTATGACTCAGCCATAGGAAGTCTTTTGCAATTAATCTTATTTAATGATATCGTTTGTGAATTATATAACTTGATAATTACAGGCCAGTAGATATATGGGCAGTTGGATGTTTAATTGTAGAATTAAGTACGGGAGAGCCTTTATTTCCAGGAGAATCGGACATAGATCAAATTTACAAAATTACGCAAGTTTTAGGTCGTTGACTTAGGCTTATCTTCGTCTGATGATTATATAGTTAATGATTCCTTGTAGTAGCTAAATGGAGGATAACTGCCTCATCTACTTACCCTTGTCTAGCTACAAACGTAATATTGTATGCACTGTTTTATCGATCGTAGGGCCATTATCATCGTCATTAATGGAAACTTTTAGTCGCAACCCTTTGTTTGTGGGTATTAAGCTACCTGGTTCGAAAATTACGGATCCACTTGAGCGACGATTAAATCACATACCACCATTCACCTTCAGAATGATTAAGGTAATGCAAAATAGACATAAATTTATTAATATGTTTGAAATAGTACGTAAAGCAAGTAGCCAATATCGCAATTATACTGTAATATGATGAGTTCATAAAGCGTTCTATTGAAATCTGTATCTTGTTGACGCAGAGTATTCTGAGAATTACACCACAAGACAGGCCATCCTGTAGCCAACTGCTGAATCACGAAATTTTTATAAAGGATAAATGCAATGAAAGATTTAAGAAGGAGCTACACGCGAAGCACAATTTTGAGGTCTCTAATAACGCTCTGTTACTAAACAACGTAAGTGCAAAATTTTGATTAATAGATTAAGGTACATTAAAAAGTAGCTTGCCCTTGATAGCCTGATTTATCCTCCTTGAATTAGAATCGCGTTATTCTAGCATTCCATAAAGTAAATTTTATATTTTCATGAATATGATTATCATTCCTTTTCCATGATTTTGTTCAATTATTTCATATAAAAACTTTTAGATTGTGAGTGGAACAAGGCAAGAATTACCAGTATCTGTCAAAGAAAGTAAAGGCTCTATTATCGCATCAGGCCATATTTCGACTACGTTTATACCTCAAACAACCAAAAATAGCTATGAGAAGCAGAACATCTTGAAATTACATAAAGATCTACCAATTACCGAACCCATTACTAGTGTAAAACATAAGTTTAACGAATCAAAAAATCGGTAAGTTGATGTTCAGCTTGACTTTGTAGATATATCGTCAGTCAGACGCTAGCAAAATTTAGATGCTGAAGAAGCTTAATCATTTAATAGTATCATGTGCTGTACGTACTCGCATTCCATGCATTCGGCAGATGCACCTGTAGCCTTTTAAAGCATACCCATAATCATTAATTACAACCTAAACGATTCCTAGAGATACATGTCCTGAATATGGCCCAACTGAAAAGGGGCCTAAGGTTAATGATGGCTTTCCTCCGAAAGAATTTGATAAAAACCAAAGCAAATCAAGTAGTAAAAGTAATCTATTTCCACATATACCCAGTTTGAAATTGCAATCCGGTTAGTATAAAAGATTCACATTAAGTTTGCAACAATGTATGAATTAAATATGTAAAATCAAACATTGCTTTTCTTAATGAATACTTAAACGCAGATAAGTTGCCTCTTGGAAAAATGCACTACCAACTCATTTCAAATCATGTAAAAATGTTATACTTAGATTTTTAATCCAACAATTTAATTCATCAATTATTTTGACATCTACATTCTTATTTTAATAATAGAAGAATGTCCAGAATATTCGAAATCGTTCCAATTTGCCTTCGTTGTAAGACCTACCATAAAATAGCAAGCTCATCAAAATTGCATGGTACTGTTCACTGTAATTTGATGAAATATCACAACTGTACCCAAAATGGGTATACCATACTATTTTAACCGAAATTAATCAGATAAACACTTTATTTACAAATTCTAAGGTAATCATGTCATGTGTTGCACAATCGATTTTCTCAGCATCCTGTTAAAACTGATTGAGCTAATAAACATAAATTAAATTTTAGCCACAATCTCATAAGTTGGTATATGTTTCTAAGTGATATGATCCCAATTAAGAACTATTGCAAATATTCTCAATTTGTAAACAAAGCAATTAGTCCTCAAATATTTGGAAATTAGTCCTTTTTATTTTAAGACGGAATTCCATAGCCGGACCAAATTACAATGCACTAAGCAAGGACAATTTCGCCTTGAAAATTAATGAAATCATATTCGAAAGTTTACTATTTTTACGTAAAGTTAGATATGCTGTAGTGTATACAATAGCGCAATTAACGAACTTAAATTGTAAATAAAAGTAATCCAAATGTTTTCCTAACGTTCCACAATTTTTATCTAGTCCTCAACTTATACTGCAACATAGCATAAGTATAAATTTTTAACTTTCGAAATAATCCGTGTGTAATTAACTCATTAAAATTTAAAATGATGCTAAGAACAACAAGCTACGCTTTGCAGTTAATAAAAAAATATTTAAAAATCTTTTCATTAATGTTCGACTGCCAGCTTTACCGCTTCTGCTTGCGATTCTTATTAGCCTACAACTAGACCTGAGAGAGTCCGGTATAATCCACTACAATAAAATTTACTATGTAGTACTTATAAATAAATATCAACATCTATGTATGAACTGTCCCAGTTGCCTTGAAGGGTCTAACACATAGTCTCAAAGTCTCAACCACTTCTCTATGCAAAGCTGTACTGTACTGTACTGTACTGTATATTCTTTTCGTACACTTTGCTGCTGTAAATGGACAGTTAGAACGTCAGGACTGTAGATACTGTAACGTGCCAAAAGGGCCACACTACGTGATATTGTATACTGTATACTGTACTGTACAACACTGTACGGTTTATCGTACAGTACAGTATGGAATTTCTACTACGCTGTACTGTATAGTCGGACCTGACTGCTATGTGTACTGTACTGTACAGAAGACCTGAAACGTTCATAGAATGTATGCAGTAATAAGACATTATAAACCCGAGGTTATCATTTACGCTTCGATGGGCGGTATATCAGCACTCACATACCTCCAGGGTTGATAGGCTACGCTTTATATTTCATATAATTCTACTACTTTAGTTACCTGAGCTATTATACCGTAACAAAGTATCGATATAGGAGCATTTCAGTACAGTGTAAGTATCAACGGTAAAGGCTGAATACAAATTCGAAATACAGTTGCTGTCTCTGCCTTCAGAAATTCTGCAATGAATACGAAAGTGAAGAAGATTATTACTACCCCTCTTGTCAAGAAAAAACAAAGTCTGTAAATACGTATACTCGTATTTACGTATTAATTACTGTATATAAGAATATTTCATACAGTATCATATTATGAGAAGGTAACTAATGAGTTCTATCATGGGCAATCTACAGGTACTAAAACCTTTTCCACCTCTTTGGAGGACTTACTCCGCAGAACACCAAATACCGAAATTCCCATTATCGTTGAAAGAATTGTTGAATATATTCGAAAACATGGTATTTAATTATAGCAAGATAACTATAAACATACTCTCATACATACACTGTACAGTAGAGACCCTAGAGTCTCTAGTTTGCAGTATAATCACAAGCAATAATGCAGAATTTTTCCTATTCCTACAGACAAGTTGCAGTAGTTATTTTTCTTATCGACTGTTTCCTCGAGTCTTTCCAGTACATTAAATATAAAATATTAAACATGTACACTTCAACATCACTTATCTGGCTGGATCCATAGCTGTTTCGTGTACTTATTGACATTATTTATCCTGAGATATCCTGAAGGGAGCAATTACAGTAGTCCAATGAATAGTGCAGTACGCTAGTAGGCTTCATAATAAATGCTACCTTTTAAGGTTAAAAGCTATGTTGACCATTTTGTGTCACGTCAGAGATTTGCTCTATTTTAATAATTCAAATTGCGAGTTGGTGGATCACAAATCTTAGGGTTTCAAACTCATTATTACACATTTATTGCACATATACAGTATAATGTTACTGCATGATAAATTCGTAATATAAATCAACCGCGACAAACGATAAGGTTGTATTTAGCATCCATACAACATGCACACGTTGCTTGCCTGATTAACTAACGCAAACTAAATTCGTAGGGATTAGGCATGAGGGAATTTTTCGAATTAACGGCTCCGTTAACCTCGTTGATAAACTTAAAAATCTCTTCGACAAGCGTAAGTGTGATGGCTAATGTAATCATAAGCAGTAGTCTATCATGGAAATCAGTAATTTATTATACGACTACTATATAACAAATCAGCCCTTACAATGAAACGTGAATTTCACATTCTCCGCAAGTATTTACTTCAGCTAACTGTTCGTGCTCTCTATTTACAATACTGTTCGTTCCGAATTTCTTTACCAATTAATTCCCGTAGAGGAAGATGTCGATTTGGAACAGCTTGGAGACGTGATGGCTGTTGCGAGCTTGTTAAAATTATTCCTTGTAAGTGAAAAATAACGACTAAAGACTATGATAAACCTCCCAACATTACAGATTCTACTGTTTCTATTCTATTTAGCGTGACACTAATAAGAATATTATAATTATAATATATTTGGAAGCCACATTTAGCGGTTCAGCTTAGCTTACGCTAAATGATCGCACAGCTTTCTATAAATGATATCGTTTGCACTTGAAATTTTAACATCTTTTATTAATACTCTATAAATGTAGTCATTATACACTGTACCTCAGGACCTTCTAGTCGCATTTGTAAACTACGGTAAAGCATAGTGTACTACTCAGAGACTCACAGTGATTTCTTCTTACATAGTTGTTCCAAAAATTTCGCTTTGTTATTCTAATGCCTGTTAGAAATCAATCGCTTAACATGAATAATCCACTGTTCTCTGACTTTTGCAATTTAATTAATGTTCATGTTGCTTCCATTTGATTTTTTAGTCTCAATTTGACCTTGTGATATAGCGAATGTACGCACATCTCATAATAAGAAATTATTGTAATCCTTAGATCAACTTCATATTCATTGAAGATTCCAGTGATTTAACTATTTTAGTAGCATTTTGTTGTCAGTAAAAACTTGCATCATGCGAATTCTTTTCACACTTCAAAGCAGTATAGTAATATACATTCCACCTTGGTATACCTTGTTAACATACTGCTTATCCATAATACTTACGTGTCTGATTTTAGAGAGAATTACACGGATCTCTAATACCAACAAGTACACATTACCACCTATATTTGAAACATGCGATTGATGGTAAGTCACGGTAATAATATTGCTACGGGCGTAATTAACACGACAAAGTATGTACTGTATACCGGGTTGATACAGTGTATATAATATTTAACGTACAGTATACTGTAGATAGTTTATAATCGGCAGCTATACGAAATTCCTGGCCATTTCGCAAAATTACAAACTACTCCTTAGTTTACGGTACATAGCGCTCATGATCATTGATTACATGCATACTGGTTGATACAGAATGCTACTAAACTTTATTGGAAACCGCTAAGCAATCAGTAAACTCACTACGCCACGCAATAATGATTATACAATTGCATGCTATGTAAACAGAAAACCTATTTAACTCTTGCCATTTACAGTATAATGAGTGTATTAAGTATCTCAATGAAATTAGTTTGTTAAACTCATCAATAGCACGATACTATACAACTTGAATTCACTTTAGCCTAAGTTAAAGTTATAATGTCGTATTGATATATCTAACGCGATAAATATAAATACCTAAAAATCTGGTAATCCACAACTCTAATCCTGTCACGTTATTGAAACTCCATAGAGCATTACATGCTAAGCGTAATCTTACTCCTGAGATCTATCAATTTATTAAACAAAAGTCGACATTTATTATGTTTTTAGCAATGAATTCACTCCGTGAGTGAGATTTGTAACTGATATTTATTGTTGATGAACGGTATTTATAGCTACATCAGGTTACACCTCGATACGATTACAATTTATACTTCGCACTACAATTAGTAAATTATCAGTCCGCCTTTTACCACGTTATCACTTACAGTATTACAAGCACTACTATACAGTTATTATATAAGTACATATATAGTGTTTAATCCTATTCATGCATTTATGTGCAGCATATATGTATTACGATCTATATATATATTCCCTAGTGAAGCTGACAAATTGTATAACAACAATAAATAGTACTAAATTGTTATAAAAAATTGCTTTGAAATCAATCTCTTTTACAATAAAAATATTAACGGATATGGGCTTCGGTCATACATTCGGTAACAGAAGGTGTAATGGATAAAGATCTTTGGAGAACAAGATTGAGGTATCGCTAAAATTCAATCTTAATAATTTTAATGTTTACCGATGAGTATCTTTTACAGCGACACTATATTATCTGCATATTCGATGTACTGTATATTACTATATCCTTGTATATTATTATTGATAACTTATTGGTATTGCATTCATTGCAATTTTGCACAGTACAATATTACACATTCATTTTAAACTGTGATACGAAAAGGCATTTTAAGTCAGCTTTCAGCTTCTTACGATATTTAAAAACATATACGTATTATAAATGCTGCTATTATCAATTTGTGTAGGTCGTTAGTGGAAAGTTTACCAAAGCCCAATTATAACTTATTAAAATATTTGTGTAAATTCCTGGTTGATGTTTCTTTAAACGAAGGTTCGTTAACACACCATTTTAAATTAGCATTATTACCGTTGTAGTTGCGATCTAAGAGTGTACTTGATACGACAAAGAAACACTATTTCTGTAACTTTATATTTTTTACTCTGTTGGTATATTATAGACAAGAACAGAATGACTTCCTTAGCCTTATCTGTAATCTTCGGACCTAACTTTTTCAGGTATACGGGTATATTTTATAGGATGCAATTATGTTGCCTTGTATTGACAAGCAAAGGAATACTGTATTGTAACATATAACGTATTTGTTATACGTATTGCACACAACTTTATTGATCTAGTTGAAGATAAAAGTCTTATCCAACTCCCGGCTAACTACAGCAGTGCTGTAATGTGAATTACATACAGTACTCGTATATAGATTTTAATAACGTTACTCACTACAGTATTGGTGTCCATGTACTGTTAAACATCAAAATTTTAAATCG
Source organism: Trichoplax adhaerens (assembly GCF_000150275.1). NCBI lineage: Eukaryota > Metazoa > Placozoa > Uniplacotomia > Trichoplacea > Trichoplacidae > Trichoplax > Trichoplax adhaerens. The sequence continues at coordinate 3,183,241 of NW_002060951.1, read as the reverse complement.
AACTATGTTATTAACCCGATAGCTTTCTACAGCAATATTTTGTTATTTTAAGATTCTCTTTAAGTAAAAATGTCTCTGTAGATAATGTCCGTATTTTATTCATATATATTAACGGTATCAAAATTCCTATACTGTAACATTAATTAACTACAAGATATCACAAACGCTATACTGCACATTCATGTATATTTTAGAGTCTTATAATGAGCACCTTTTTCCGATGTGAAATATTCACAATTTGCTTCGTAAAAATTTACCAAGGAATCTATAGTTTCATACTAAATATTACAGGCATAAATGCGGTTACTAATTTATCATCCTTACATCCAAACCTTAAGCAGCTTAAAGGATAAAACAGTTTCATCCTATATCCCAAGTACGAAATCTCTCACAAGCACAATACATACTGTATACACAACTTATGATAAACTATGCCAGGATTTTGTCGTCTAATATAGATTTAAAGAACAAATATGCGTATGCTGCTATGTTAATAATTAATTAACGTCATGTAAGTTATCTGTGCATTCCTTAATGGAAATTACAGGTTAATAATGTGATCTTACCGCATTAAAACCAAATCTTGCCACATTACCAACTTAAGAATTAAGAGTAGTTATCGTTATCAGTAAGGTTACACTTTGTCATACCACGCTATGTTATACAGGATGAACATAATTAGACAACTGTAGTAAAAGGTATTTAATCTAATCTTATAGCTAACCGTAACTAATTGCGCCTAAAATTGTTAGATCGCCGACTACTCCAACTGGATTTATTGAACAAGAGAAACTTAATGGCCTTGTTCTTCGTTTTATTCAAGATTACGATTACATTTTTAAGGTATTCAAATAACTGCCTAACTGTAATTTCGATTTGATGAGATGCTTGGAATGTATGTTATCGGCTTTTCGCAACATTTAATACGGTATGGTCACTATCGACTGAATCATAGTAAAACTTAGTTGTATGGCTGTATGCTATGTTATTCACTCTGGACTACATCTAAACAAACAGCTTCCTTTAAAATAGCAGATCAAAGCATTTCATGGTATGGTTAACTTTGTATGATATTCCAGTTAAAAAATTTACCAATATATTATTGAAGTAATTGGAGGTTTAACAACTAATTAGTAGCAAATAATTTAATATTTACATGGTTTATCTAATCCCTAAGATATTAAATATATAGGAAAGTTTGCCTTTTCTTATTAAATCCTATAATACGACATTATTGACTATCGTAAATAAGACCATGACTTAATGTCCATACATCAAAGCGTATTAATGAAAGGTTTTATTGCTAGGCTGAAGATGAAATCTCACCTTATGACGTAAGACGCATTCGCGTTCAAGAAGCTAATTTAAAAAAGAAGTACAAAATACATCTTTCTTCAGCATTCGATAGAGCTTGCATCCTTTATATCTTTATCGTGTGCTTATAAACTATTTAAATTTAATGTAATTGACAGGAATGTATCCGTCCAGCTATTGAAATCGAATGAAGAAGATCCATCGGTTTGGATGAGCTATACTCGTATCATGTTATATTTTATGTCTCGTTTTTAAATCCAATCCTAAAGTAAAATATGATAATTTCTCCAGAGGTACACTCCAGATATGTTGAAAGAATCTTCTGGTAGCATTGGTAGACTTAACAATATGAAGAAAGCTTGATACTTATACCTGCTTATAAACTGTTGGCTTAGAACCAATCATTTTATTATTTCAGTCAAAGAATTCGAAATGAAGAAAAGCGCAGCGATAAAACTAAGTACGAACTTAATAACCAACAAAGAAATCAGGTGAAACAGAAATATCTGAAATTATTGCATATGAAAGGTTATAATATATATGTAATAGGGGTGCAGAGTCTACTAGTTATTTGCTAATTCACGAAAGAGATGATCAAGTTTGTGATGTGTTAAGCTATTTCATTTCTCATTTTTAATTCGAAATCATCATTGATAAGTTATGCCTACTTTTTTGTCACTAATTAGATGTTCAGTTTTTGCAACTGCTCGATATCGTAATCATAATCTATTTAAGATACGTTAACCCCTACAGAATATTTTGCACAGCTATAATTTCATTATTTACTACTAAGCGTATCTGTTTACGTAATCTTCAAGGACAAGCTAAGCGAAGTTTCGATCCTAATACTAATTAAAGGTTTTGATAATAGGTCCTACGTTTCGGATGGCTTTACACCTTTTCTATCACTGAGTGAAAGGTATTCCGAAATCGATATGTCTTAGAATGTTATTACAGTGTAGCTATGTATTTCAAATGTGTCTCAAAGTAGAAGTTATAAATCTAATATCCGTAGATCTTCATACTCACAAAAAACCTGCTCGTACAGTAGCAGCCACACCCACTTCACCAATTAATAGATGAGCACTATTACATTGCCATATAATATTCCAATAAACGATTATCGACAATAATCTCAAATGCTTCACCCAAGCCTCACTAAAGATTTAAGCATATTGTATTATTTCAACTGCTTTACGCACTGTAAGCCGAAAAACACTCTGATTTCTATCAGACTTACACATAAGATGATCGGCAATAGCCCTTGCTTAGCGGGTAGATTTATCCGCTAACTGTTTACATTACAAGGGGCCCATACTTAGTATCCATTAAAATTTCAATTTTTTAAGTAAGCCGCTTTTATGTAGTTACTGGTAAAAGTTCACGCAGATTTCTTGTTCAATATCTAGCACAGCCGCTGCGTTTGATTACAATCACATTAGCATGAAGAAAATATCGTAAAGCATCTTTTATAGCAGCGTGCGTACCTTTCTATTAGATTGCTTTTACCTAAGTTACTAAGATCACAACATAGCTAACTGTAAAAAACGTATCAATATGAGTTGCAATAAATGTCTAACTTTACCTTATTTCCGTTTCTAGCGGACATTCCAATTGTAGTAGTTCCTCCTTAGTTGTAGGTATTCGTATAAGAAACGACCTTGAAATGGCAATTCGCGAATGCATTGATACATATTTATATGCGCAACCAGCGTTAGAAACGGTTAGTTACATAGGACTTTACAATTTTGATGATCATCGGTAAGATTTTTATGTTTTATTCCCTTTTACTACTTAAAAATCAAATTACGAATTTCTAGGTAAACATTAAAGGTAAGCCCGAGCTTAGAGAAAGAAACGTGTTCTATCAGTCAATTAACATGAAATATTAAGAAATCATTGGATAGAACGATTACGGAAACTTCTTTCCTAAAAATTTTACTGTTATTTTTGAAATATTCAAGATGACAGCGAGTTAGAACGTTCAGACATGAGAACTAACAATTTACAGTAAGTTTTAAAAGGTCTTACTAGCAATGCTCATTGTTTATGCTACCATTTTAGTAAATATTCGAGATTGACTATTATGATCCGATTTAATAGAAACCAAGATAGTTTAAATTCGTCTCATGTTCCGAAATATTTAGACAGGCCAAATGAAGCAACTGTGAGCAACTTAAAAGTTAATCTTCTATTAAATTTAATTTGAGATTCGCATGATCATTGTATGACAAACTCTTGAACAACGGATTATTCCTGTGTTTAATATTCCACTGAAAATGTATTATTTTATCTAATTATTAAAATTAAGAAACAAAACAGCATTATAAGATTAAGTTGTACAACCAAAGCCGATAGCCGGATGGAGAGCATCAATGTGCCGGCGCCTCAATCTGTAGCCAAGACTGCTTTAATTGGTCATATGTTTGTACAAATCCACCAAGCAATTCCATATCCATTAACATCGGTTTTATTCCTTATTATGATGTCTTAAATATCCATACTAACTATCGTCAAGGTAATTGTGTGCTAGGGCCAGTAACTAAATAAGGTGCATCTACTATATTTTATACAGCTGACATTGGGAAGAGCTACTCACCATCAAAAGCGGCGATTACCAAATTTTACAAGGTTTGAAAGTAAAATTCTATCCCTTGTAACGCTCAGTGGATAATTTTCTACTCTTTTCATAAACGGGTGTGCACTGGGATTCTATTTTACGCAAGTACAGTAAACGATTGGTAAGCTTATCGCTGCATATGCTCCTGAACGCGTTACAACGATTTCTTCTTAGTACGTCTACAGAAAATAAATCGAATTTGACAATCGACATCTACTTCAAATGCAGAAACAAGATAGCCACATACCTAATGAAGATGATGGATGTGATATCTCTCAAATCATAAGGGCTGAAACGTTGAAGAACAAAGAGGTCATATCAACAGCTTGATGCCTTTCCTATAGCTAGCTTATACGAATATTAACAATTGAATTAGAATGTACGATTATAGTCCGTTAACTAATATCGTATGATCAAAGCCCTAATAATGTTGTACTACTATATGTAGCTCTGTATAATAACACGATTCTATTAGTTAAAATATCTTTTACTATTTAAATCTGACATACAAACAATTATATTTTTTTATTAACACGCCAGTTCTTCATTTATGAAGTACAGTATCCTAATATCCTAAGGAATTCGCGCTATATATACAGCATTATTAGAGTGATCTATTTGTGACCGTTGCAGAACATACATATACTCGTACTTATGTGTAACATGCTGTTATAAATACTTACATAGATCAACGAAAGTCTAAACACTCCCTCAAAAGATGCTGGCAAATTAGGATTATCCTACGGTATACTGCAGAAGTGCCGAAGAAATAATTGTATGTTTCACCGCAATAACAACGTCTTTAATGACAATCTTTATCCAGATACCTCTACCGGTCAGCAAGATTCACTAAGTGAAAATATAATAATCGCTGCGGTCGAAAATAGGTATGGGATTACTTCTATAAAAAATGATATAAAGAAACCGATGCCATAAAATTTTTAATTTCAGGCGGACAGTCTAAATTGCTATACTTCGGTACTTAGTGTACGCGTATAGTTACTGTAGTCAACATATATCGGTAGTGAGTTTTACATAGTAGTAACTGCAAACTTGAATATACATTTATATAATGAATGGTTACATAACACAGTTTGTTAGCCGCTCCTCTTATACTTGATAGCGGCATCATTTACTATTCGAGCTGTGCACACACACTTCCCAATTCATGATTTGAATCCATTACTAAACGCCTTTCGCACTTTCGACTTGTTGGCTGTTGCGCTTCTGAATAGTTTAGCGAAAGAAAATAAACGCACTGCAGGATGAATGATAAAATCTTGTATTATCATTAACCATTAGAGTTTGTACTTCTATCGTGATAAAATAAATACTTGTTATTTACTATTCGAAACTTATGTGAATATGGCTGCTAATTATAATCGGTCACATATTTATTGTACTGTTAAAGCTGCGATTATATTATTGTCAAAACAAGTTTAGGTTAGCTAATACCAGCAAATTCAAGTTTAGAATAGTAAACACGTAGTTAATATTTCTATGAATTATCTTATTTATTCATAATTACGCTCATGTGCGTAGTGTATCAATAGTATCATTATTAAATAGCTAGCTAACATGAAGCTAACGATAATTCAGCTGATATATGGGTGTATGCGCATCACAAACTCCAAAATATGATAATTAATATGCGACATTCATAAGTCAACTCTATTTAATCAATATTTATAGCCTTTTGGTATTCTTTATACTAACAGATTGTAATGTTTACCAAAAGCAATGTACTTACTTACTCATGTAACCCCAATTTTATTTACTAAAGTCACTTCAGGGTCAAAGTAGGTATATTCATTAGATCTTCGCCAAATGATTTTAAGCAAAGTAAAGTAAACTTCAAGATCTACGATTCTTTTCAACGATTCGAGTGCCGCTTATATTATATAGATCTCTAATACTGTATGTAATAAACATATCAACCCTTTTTGTCCTTAAAGATGTATGTATGACAAAGTTAATGCCATGAACGTAGAATGTATGATAGCACGATTGAAAGGTAGGTGAAAATTAAATTTTCGATTTGGCGGATGTTAGAAACAGTACGATGAAAGGTGGCAATATATTATTGATAACCTAAGCCTTAGAGCGAATTAACAATCAAGTGACTAAAGACAATGAGGATGCGGGTGTGCCTCAGGTGATATTTTGCTTTCACGATTTTTTATTGTAATGACGTTGTAATTATGCATAAACTGCTGGAAATGTCTAGGTATTTTTTTTAACAATGGGGAGACTTTACTTTGATTAAAATGATAGCTACATATATAATTAACTTACTGCAATCTTCATTAAAAATCTTAATGTACGTTTAAGAGCCTTCTCTCTGAAGTTATAACATTAAACAGTGAAAGTACTATATATTATGTGCTTATAATCCCTTAAACTTAGATTTCATTATAAAATCTTTTGTGTCCTATTAGAATTCGGGAAGTCATCTACTCGAATTGAAATTAATTAAGGAAGCACTAAAAGGTAAAGTGACACTCTTATTTTAAATGAGTGTAAACGGGAACGAACTTTGTTCAGTATAGAAATTGATATTAAGACTGTACAATGTGATTGTTGTTGCGCGTTACTATTGGGCATTACAGACTTATCGTTTATTATACTAGTAGCTGGTCATAGTTCTTACGCAGGAGTATCTTGCATAGTGTACATGCAACGATCATTATAAAGAACGTTATTCGTTCATAAATATCTTAATATTCTTATATGAATTCCTCAATGCAGTTGCAGTACAACCCTTTTTGTACACCTACTACCAGCCAGATCTACCTAAAAATTTTGCTCGATTGATTTTATCAAGGTTTAATTAAGGAATCTTCTTTACTTTAGCGTTTCAATTTGTGAGCAGTGTTATGAGCGTATTGTATCTATATTGCACTTACTACAAACTCACCCTCTACGTATAAGCTACCAATGGTCATGTAATTGCTCTTTCACGTATACTAGTTTTCGAATGCTAAATTTTGTCCTACTATCATGGTCTATAATTGACTAAAATAGAACGCGTTATCAATTCTCGAAACACGACTGACATATTCGTAGGTCATTCGCAGCCTTGATCTTCCTATACTGGAGTATTTTTTATTAATCTAAAAAGAGCAGCAGTTTTTGTATACTTTACGTGCCTTATAAATTTTATCATATACGAGCCGAATCCACACACCCAGTTGTGCATTAAATATATAATTTGCACATATTACACAATCCTAGAAATGTAGTAGAGAAGACAAATTAGTATGCTTTGTTATATCAACATTGTAATGCAGAACCTAGATTGCAAATGAATATATGCAGTTGTGTCTATACTAATACAACTTAACGCAATCACAGAATACAAGAACATACGTGTACCGTAGAAATAGGACATGCACAGTACTATCTATTAATCATTACTAGATATTTTCCTGCTTTTTCGACCTTGCTAACCATAAATTGCTACATATTATGCTGTACTAGCAATATGTAAGTAATATCAAACAATCGCTGAAACTTGTCGTAGTAATAGGATATCAAATATAAGGCTCTTTAACTCTGAGCTTGTAATTTATCAATTTTAACTTTTTAATAGTTATTGATGATTGGCCACTGTATTGAGTAACGTTATTAAAACCTATATACGTAACTCATGTGTACTATTTATGATATAATTAATTGGGTGTATATGTATATATTTATGTTTTACAGTATTAAAATGTGGTGCTACCTTGTTTATATACAGTACAGTAGCCTAACAAGGTATCACGTATTCATATATAAGACGTGTATTCAACATGCAGCTGCTAGTTAGATTCATGCTTAACTACTGCAATGAAATTGTATTCGTACAAAGCAATTACCGAAATGCAATTTCAAAAATGTCTGGTAATAGAATTGGCTAACATTTCCTTAGATTGTATTTTATATGACTTCACCTGGAATTCCTTTCTAGTCTTCATTCGGCATTTTTATGTCTTACTCGAATTTGGCGACGTTATGTCAATAAGATGATTAGGAATTGTAATGCATTTTTGTCGTTGTGAATTTTAGATCCTCAACGCAAAAGAAACTTTGTTGAACATATGCTGGATTTGCTTATAATAAAAAGGCAGGAAGCTGGCAGACCAGCGGATTTAGATGTAAGTGCTCTGTTTCTGGACTCTTTGCAATAGTAGTTTAAATTATGCAAGCTATTAAAGAACTCTGGCTGTATCATTCTTAAGTTCGAAGTTGTTGCAGTATTCAAAGAATAGTCAACTTGACAATTATTGCTCTTCACTATGAGGACTAATTATACTATGACAAGCCCAATTGTTAGCAATAGGAAACTACCCCCAAATATGAGGGTACCGGAGTGATACAATGCTGACCTAAGATGTAAAATTTTTAAATGTTAATTATTAGAATGGAATGTGTACACTTGAGACTTTTGGGTCTCTAGTGTGTAAACAATGTCGAAACGGGTTGCCTTACAGCTGCATGTTTACAATTATCAGCCAAACTTACCAACACCCCTTCGGAATAATACCCCAATATGATATTAATCCACTTTTAACTAATAGCATGAGCACTCCCAGCCTTGAATTTTTATCACATGGGTACTGTAAGAGTTAGAGAGTGAATTAGAAGTAGAAGGAACTTGAGTTGTCTTTGGGTATACAATTTTGCCATTCTCATAGATCACGAATTTGTTAACGTTGCATGCTAACTAGTTTAACGTCCTATCGCTTTGCTGACAGAAATAACACAGTTCACATGTAATGGTTGTGAAAGCAACTATCTTAATGCCGTCCACTATAACTACTGATTCATGTAATAATTTTCTATTTGCAGTTAATGTCCACTAAGCAAATTCGAGACGAGAAGTTGCAACTACAAAAGATACTCTTAAAATATGAAACACACTTTGGAAAACCGGTAGACTCTATAGCGTTACATTTGAGAGGCTACTAGAGTAGTGAAGTTACCTTCAACAGTAGCTGTATATTTAGGACATGTTGCTATCTTAATCGATTTAAATAATCAGAAGAATGACAGTCTTTATTTTATGATACGCGAGGCAGTTTTCTGCCGAAGATAAGGAAATTGCCAAGCCCATATATGACAGATACAGAAAATTGAAGAAATTGCTCACAAATAAGGTTATTGCCAGTTTATATATAGCCTTTCATAACGTTATGTTTCAAAAGTACACATCGAAAATTAACTTAGAGATAGTGACAGTTTTCCACAATGAAGTTTCGATGGATTGTAACGTAGATCTAATAACCATCAGAAATCAACGCTATGCACTTTAGTAAGAAAATAGGTACTTCATTATGCACTGCAATGCGTGTACCCCTAGCCAACTAATTGTAAAACAATTAACAGTGAAGCAGAAATTAACGGTATTTATACTTTTGAAATGGAACACATGTAGACAGTAAGACTGTAGAACTAAATATAATACATACCGTAACATTTTAGGTTGTAAATGATTATAGGTAGTGACTTAAAGGACTGGAAGCGCCATAAATAACTAAAATTGATACATCAATCTATATAAACATGTATAGAAAGCTGAAGCAGTATTTATTCTTTCCAGTAATCTAGTATCACCGTTATCCTAATGCAATACAGTTGCATAGATTTCATGGTAGCACCCGTCACGTATATTGTTTGTTAACATCGAAAAAATTATGTGCACAGTATAACGAAACTAATATTATGTTATCGTAGGTCCCGGTATACGGTGATAAGATTGACCATTTAACGTACGTTTATCAAGGATGATCTATTCTTATTCCGATTATAAATATCTTTTATCATAATATATATTCTGATTATCTAATATTTTACTACATTATCGGGTAAAAAATTACCTATCTTTAACCTGCTCGTGAGCTAGAAGACACAATCGAGGTACTTCATCATCAATTTTCGTAATTTACATTCAGTATACCCTAAAGATGTAAGTAGATTCATGTAAGCGGTCAATCAATTATGTTATTTTTATCAGGTAACACCAATTCCTCTACGAATAAGGTAAACTCATTTACGAATTTTAAGTATGCGATACTTTAACATTATTAAAACCAAGTTGCATAATAATAATTTCTCGAGTAGCTCGAATACTTAAACCCTGTAACGGTACTGCTGTTTAGAGATCTGAGTGTCCCGCCGATGGCTTAATGGATGCTACAATCTCATCAACAAGCGGTCATGAAAGAACTAATTTTCATGTTAGCAGCATTTGCCTGTAAGTAATAGCAACGCTAACTGAGTTAAGTATGTCCCTGCAGAAATACAATCACTCTTATACGAACATGCCCATTTCAGAGCAAACTGATAAATATCGTAGTTATGTTTGAAATATAAGAAATTTTAGCTGCACTAAGCATTGATGATAATTTATACAGTTCAGAAGCACAAGTAGAACTAAGAGCTTGCAAATTGAAAAAGAAGTTATTGCAGAAAGAACTTAAACATTTTGAAAATTGCTTCTCGGACAAGAACGGAAGGTAAGTTGACATTGATTTACCGGTATCAACATGACAAACGGCATAGACTCTTCTTACCTAGTGATATTCCCGCATGGCTACTATCCATGCCTCTTATTTCGTTACAGAAAAGTGACAAAGCTTGATCGAGTCCCGCTGGCACAACAGTACCATGAATATAAGGTCTGCAAATGCAGCTTTGATGCTATAACTAGGCAAAATTCTTAAAATGTACAGCCTAAGTTCTGGTTAATTTATTGTAATAGATAATTCACTGCAAGTTATTTATAACTCTCTTATAAAACTCTAATAATTATATTATTATAATAATTAAATGCTTACGCTATCTTTGCTTTCAGCTCCTGAAAGCCAAAATTACGAAATTACGAATAATGATTGATGAAACTCAAAGTGCCGTTAATAATTAACTTATTCTCCCTTAATACGAAATGGGATCTGCGATAGCGATGCATCTTTATTGAAATAGATATATTTAAACCATCTGTATTAAAAGCTAGAAAATTTTATAACATATTTGCATGCTAATGCTAGAGTGTAGCTGGGGTGGCCTAGTTTACAGTAGATATTATTCGTTTAAATTAAAATTAATTAATACCACTTGTTAGTGTTTAATACTCTCTTAGTCAAGACTTGCCTAACACAAGACTAAAATATCTGCTTTATTGCATATATCCTATAGCTAGTAGTTACTAGAAGTCTATCCGTAATTATAATCAATTGCTGTTATATCCCCACATTTTATCCGTCGTCGAAGAAAATATCAAAAGGATTATATTTATTAAAATATGAGTGATCGATACAGTAATGTATAAATCTTTGTATTGGTAATAAAATTAATTAAAATACTATCATGTCTAGCTACTGTAATATGGCGATTACTGCAACGATACGGTAAACCTGTACCTTCAAAGTACTGTACATTGTACAGTACAGTACACACAGTACGTACTGTACAGTACAATACCCGCAAGCACTCACAATACGATTTGCACTTGTACTGTAGAGTACAGTACTGTACAGTACATACAGTACGTTGTAACAATTGCGATTGAGACACTATACCAAGAGGATATTTATAGCAGTAGCATTAATTGTTGTTTAAAGCCTTTAAAATATATACAATCATACACCATAACGTCAAAATAATTTCATTCTGCTTAATAAATCTATAATTTCTTATGCCTTATCTTTTACATAAACTGACGATGGATTAACAGTGAACTGTTGCAGTCAAAGCTCCTAACAGAGGTACGCTTTTGTACAGTATAGTAAGTATTTGTACTTTCTTTAGACATGCTTTACCTGCAATATGTAAATACCTATCAAAGCTACTGCAGTATAATTCTACGGCGGTGTAGTATGATACTTTATTTGAGCATGTTAAATATTATTAAGTAGCTTGCCCAGCACACTTTGCCGTGCAAAATATAATCTTGAACAGTACTTGGTGACTGTACACTGTACAGTACAATATCAATCAGCAGGAATTCATCAACACACGTATAGTAATACGGGACTGGTCATTATATGCACGTACTATTAGTAGAATCCACGCTCTTTCTGCTTCACGTATGTTCTTGTACTTGTTTACTTTACATCAATTATAACTATGCGATATTTCAGTCGCTAATCGCACTCAATAGTGGGTGAGGACTGCACCTATGAACTAGTCCTTAGCAGGCATAAAGGCGAACTAATATTTATAAGCGGGTGGGTTAGGATTTCTTCGTGGGACAGAATGATCTACATAGTTATATTATACATCATATTCATGTAACTTGTGTTGTTAGTACATACATCTCCTTATATCATATCTCTTAAAAAGTATTTACAGATAGCAACATAAGCAATCAAGAATGCCACGCTATCGTAATCTCTTAACATGCTATGTCTCTCGTACGCGGCTCATTCTCCATGGCGCTATTTTCCAATAAACTAATAAAGTTTCATCTCTCGTATTACATTCCTGAACCCGATATTGAATATACTGTATTACAGAAAAGACTAAAATTTTGACCGGATATTTCTCGCGTATGCTTAGCTATTACTTAAATAACTGTTTACTGTAGAGACAGAACAACTGTTCATAATTATAAGTGAATGCAAAGATGTATTTCAAATGTACTACTCGAACAAAATTTTAGCAGAAATCGGCTGCTTCTTATAAATATACGTACAGTACAAGTTATCTGAAGCCGATGCTGAAACTAATCTAACTAACAAGTAAAACCTACCTATATCAGCTGCAGAATGGAGTGCGCTGTAAAACAATCATGAGTAATTTTAAAACTATTACAATACTCTTACTATAAAATTAATGATAAGAAAGCAAACCCAATTTATGCTTAACACCCCATCTACAACAAGTATTTAAATCAAAAATACAGAAATAAACTGCAGTAAGTATTTAAACAGTATTCATCTGATCATGCCCGTCCCTTAAATTAATTGTTAATTGTCGTAGCTGTATCGATTTAGTCTACTAATAATTGCAACTGGTGAAACTATGTCAACGATTGTAGAATTATACACTTCAGTTGTAACATTACCGCGCCCAATGTATGATGCAGAATGTAGATTGCTGAACTTACGTAATACAGTAATAGCTTATAAATGTAATATCATAGCTGTCCTATATACAGATGCTTTGGTGAGTCTTTATACAGCACTTGGTTGATCTTCAGTACATAGTGGTACAATATTTGAACATTCAGCTACAGTAAAACTCGTAATAGGAACCGAAAGATCTGTATACACACCATGTTTATATAAATCTCTCTTCATACTAAGGGCTGTTACAATATAATATCTCAAATGAAACCGCTGTTTCGAAGAACCAGAACTGACTTCCATGCACGAGATTCTCAGCAAAACAGATAAAAAGTTTCCATTTATTGGAAGACTCTGTAACTGATTGAATTAGGCAATATACCAAATTCAATCCAGATTAATAGCTATAACTTTGCTTGACCCTGATTATTGCAGATTATGAAACGTTGTCCGCTATCAAAGTTATGGTACGAAGCATGTAAAGTTTGTGACGTGAATTAACATAATGGAACCCAACATGAACGTTTATGTAAACTTGAGGCTCTAATGAGCCGGTATATAGACAAGAATACTGTTGTTGTAAAGACATCTTAACTATAACAAGTATAAATAAATGTTTGTAGGATAGAATGTCAAACAAACGTAACGAACTTCATTTGCGTCTGTGTTGAATCATTTCTCGGATGTTATCTTCACTTTCTTTCAAGCTTTTTTCCAGGAAAGTTTTATTCAACTAAAGTTGAAAACGAAGAGGGTTAACTGTAAAATAATATGCTCGTACAATGTAAAAACATAATAGCATGGCAATTATAATCATAACACAGTAAATAACTGTGAGAAAGTAATTCATAGCCCTAAAGGTCAGCCATATTACAAAATTTTATACTCATAAATATTTTAACTTGCATTCAATTTTTCAATTTTATCGTTCGCGGCGTTAATCCGTTCTGCTAAAGATTTTCTGATATCCTCGATAGATTGAGATACGAATCTTCGTAGGGATAATAAAAAGCGAAATAATTTCAGCGTATATATTAAACCTATTCGTATTTCAATATTCTTTCCAGTTATTGTACTAAGCTATTCAATACTATACGTCTCATACCGACAAATTCCTGCTTATAAAGTAAAGAATTAGCAGTGTGCAATAACGTTAGTATAGTAACTAGCATTATCGCCCATGGATCACATATTTTATCTGAAAAGTTCCTGATGTTACACATACATTCTGCCTAAATTTTCGTAGGTTTTGATTCCTTTCGGTATATTGCTCAGCTCCTGATCAGTTAACCGGGCGCGGGTGATACCACGTTTAAGCTGATCAATTTTCGCTTCCGTTACTTTAACTTGCTGCGTTGTATCAATTACTTTGACTTGTAGCTCATGAAAGGCCTTTGAAAACAACCACACAGTAAGCAATTGTCGAGTAGATCCTACATTATATCTCACAATAATGTGTAATGCGCTTTCAATAGCAACGTCAAGTTGATCATACATGCTAGACAGTGTACTATCATATCTAGATTCCGTAAAAATATGGTAGTAATGACTTAACCTCTACTTGCTTAAGTTTGTATTTAAATAATTGTAATTAATGTAATATGCTCACTATTGGTTATTCATTTATACATAACATTAACCAAAAATAATTATCATCTTTTGATTCTGTCAAACTTTCAAGTGCCTTCTAACGATGAAGTAGTACACTGAATAGCAGTGTAGCACTGCACCGATAATTTTTGCTTGGTAAGTTCATGCAAGCCATTTATTTGAACATTTCATTTATTTGCAGTATGGTAAGAATAGCTTATCACTTTCAAAAATCTCCAACAATAATGCAGTCAGCATAGTAGATGATACCTTTTTAAGTTCTTCGTCGGCCATGTTAGTAGATGCTTGGCAATTTGAAGATATTATAATAAGGGTAATAATAATAATAATAATACTGTAATAATTAATTATATTTATTTATTATAATACTGTATTGCAACGACTTTATATTACTGTACTGTACAGTATACTGTACAGTACTGCACTGTACGTACAGTACAAGGAAGTTGTGATTTTAAGTTTTTACCTTCAATGTACAGTACAGTACAGTACAGTACGTACAGCAATGACCCAAACCGGATCTGCAGTACTGTACTTTACTGTACCGTACAGTACAGTATGAGGGCGGAGCTTAACGCAAGTGTCCTGTCTTGTCAACTGTACAGTATGTCTAGTGAATGAAATACTGTATGAATTTTAAAGCAGGTAGGAGGTAGTCGACTAGTTAAAAAGCAGTACAGTACACCGTAAAAAGGAAGTAAAACTGCCTTTGCATTTTTTTATTAATCTTACACTGGTATTGACTGTTACCTGATCGATGAACTACGTTAGCAACTGGAATGTAAAACACTGTATGCAATGAAATCTTTACGAGAAGCAATAAATGTTCTTTTTTCAAAACACGAATCTTGGCAGGTGTGTAACCTCAAATGCGTACATGTACATGCGAGTGCGAGTATATAATGTAATATTACCGATAACAAAGTACTTATTATTCGTAACTTCATCACTACCTTTCGGACAGTTATGCGTGTGATTATAATATTAAATTATATTATATTAATCATCTACACGATCTTCAGATATTAGAGTCTCTCCTGTACATTGTGCGCGTAACTTGCAATCGTATTGAGATTTAAAACATTGAATTGCTTGTTGCTTAGTAAATAAAAATAAAACAGTGATTTAAGACTGTCTCGGCCAATTTTATGTTTTATTCTGTAGGTTGTGTGCTATACCATAACAGCAACGATTTTCTTTTATCTTATTTTACGCTCAAATCCAAGGCGTGGTAAGTAGTTGCAACAATGATTTGCAAAATAATTAGCTTTCCCTTCCTTTTTAGGAATAATCTTAATCCTCTTGAAATTATAATTTATTTCGAAATGTGGTGGAATATGACAATACGCGCGTATCTCATGTGTTGATTATATAATTATTATGATTGAACATGGTCTGGTTACTATACACGAAAATGGCAGACGCACGAAGGATCTTTACCAAAACGCGACGATGGTTTTTTTATTCAATACGCCGGCTACCATACATTGGGAAGAAGGTATAAAATATCAATACACATGACAAGTTTGCATTTTAAACGATTACGCGTTTGCGTATTCTTTGCTCGTCAAAGAAATATGATTAATTATCATATTGTAAAATTTCTATATTTATCCGCGTTACTAGCGCGGTTTATTGCTAATGGAATATGAGGGACATAGTACACCACCTTAATTCTGTATAAATAGAAACCGCGTAATAAACTAGCTTGTACATAATGAATTACCAAATTATCGATGACTTCGTATCTGAGTATTTTAATCTCTGTAGATTCCTCGTATTCCAAAGTTCATCTCAAATCTTAATAGCTTTTCAGTATTTGAAGATTCTAAGCTAATGCTGTGCTCGTATCAGTCATTTAATGTGATTAAGTTATAAGATCGCTTTCCCTGATAAGATATTCCAGTGGAACTCTATATTTAAGCCAGTAATATTAAACAGTTTTTAGAATCCAGAACTAATGTAATCAGTAGAGTTAGGTGTCCAAAGTTTTATAATCCAAAATATCTTTAATACTGTACAGTGGAATAAAAAGCATAGTTCAGTGTAAATCTTAAAAAACTTTGAGAGTTATTTTTAAAAACGGTAATGTGCCTGTGAATAATCTTAATTGCAATTATGAGTCAGCAAGCGTATACGTACTCAGTAAACCGCTTAGCTGCCTAGTTGTACTACTGCATTTAATCTGAATTACGATTTCTGTAACAGATCCAGGACGAGATAGACAAAGCCTGTAAAGAACTGCAAAACTCACTTTTTAACTCTAAAACAGACCTTACTTATTTACAAAAGGTAAGGCTATTTATATTCTTATCCAATCGTGCTAAGAGCAATTGCCTTAACTGTAATTTCGAATCTTTTATATCCGTAACATTAAAAGCTTCCACACGCTGGAATGAAACACGTAAGTGCATTTAATTATTGTTTTAACATTATCCGTTGGAGTTGCATGTTACAGTAATTATAGTAAAGGAATTACTTACTCATTCCTAACGTAATCATTACTCCTACAATCCAATATACAGTATAAGGACAAATGTAACGTCACGCTAATTCTTACCTGCATGTATTGAATTTGCTGTCTTTAGGATGAAATATTTACCCTCATTGATAACTACGAACTCATAGGTATTACAAGATAGACCATAAGATAGACATTCCTTATAAACATTCCTCACTTACGAAGGTCTACGATGATAATGACATTTGAAGGTCAAGTTAACTGGAAAAAAGGAAATGTTTCCGGAACTGTTTATAATTACGACAAAGAGCTGACTAAGTTGATTACCAAGGTAAACATATAGAATTTATGTAAAGCACTCTCAAAAATCTAGTCACCTATTCAAGAACTATAACTGTTCGGATCTTAATTAAGCGTAATTACAGCGCTTACCGCACTATACAGTAACCGCCCATACAGTACCGAATTTAGAATATTTACATTGCCGAAATAGGTATACGAAAGATTCTTATGGAGTAATCCATTACACTCAGATGTATTTCCCGGAGGTAAGCCATGTATATTTTAATCTTACTATGTATAACTACTTGCTTCCAGCATAATATATTCTTAATAATAGTCAGCCTAACAACTGAAAGTAAACTCATGACCGCAATTAATTAGTGATCTTAGTCTAAGGCTGGATGATATATAAGAAATTAAATAAACGTAATTGTAACTCTACGTTTCAATGTTTACAAAATTTGCTATCAGTCGTTAAAATGGAAGCTGAAGTTATCAGAATGTGCTTAGGTCTATTTCATGGAAGCAGTACATCCTGTGGTTCGGTAAGGAATAGTACACGCTGTAAACTGTTAATTTATGAAAAATCCATTCTATAAAACCACAGTGAGTTCGGTACATCCTGTTAAGTTACGCAGAATTTGGTTTCAAATTCATTAGGGATTCCCAAAATCTTTTTCTAATATCAGCAAACTGCCCACTCTGTCTAGGTAACTTCTGGTGGAACTGAAAGTATTTTAATGGCTTGTCTCTCATATAGGAATAAAGGTTACAAACTGGGTATTTCTCATCCGGAAATGTTAGTAACTCGTGCCAAATAAGCATACTCTTTATTCCTCTCGTATTAAACTGCATATTACTACCGGAAATTATACACCTTGATTCATATTCCTGTAATACGCATTACCTCCTAGCGGATACTACATGTACTATACGTGTGTGTACCAACATTTTCATATCATATATATGCCTACATGCAAGTGTATTCTCGTATTTCAACAAAAATATAAATTGTTAAATTTCATGAACAAATGCTAGAGTCGCACCAGTAACCGCTCATGCAGCTTTCAACAAGGTAGAAAATGACAAACTTGAACATGACTGACTTTTACGTATCAAGACTTAATGTTATTTAATATCAAAGTAAAGTTGCTGTCTCCCTCAACAGGCATGCGAATATTTCGGATTGAAATTAATTTCTGTTCCTGTAGATACGAACTTTCAAGCCGATTTAACTGTGAGTGTTGCAGCATCGCAATAAAATTGCCGAATATCATACCTGCCCTGTGCTCGTTAACAAATTTCTCATAAATCGTTAGCTTTGAGACTATTATTACTTCGACTTCGTTGGCTTTAATTGCTTTTGCAGCACTATTACATAGCTGATGAACTATTACCGTATCATATAACCACCCAAATTGTTTGGTTGAATACACAACTTAGAAGCTGTTTGATCAACTCGCAGTAGCTGTGTATGTAGGCCGTACACTATTCACAGATGCACTTTATATACTGTACTTAACTATGTCTTGAAGGGAGGATCCGTTATAACGTTTTCACTACTTTGTCCATTGTGATCACTGTAAATTGAGAAAAATATTTGAAGTGTTTCGTTGATGAAAACCTTGTAGAAAATAAATGCAATAATTTAGATGCTCTAGTCTCGTCAAATATTATTGTACAAAGTAGACGCTAATTCACAAAGCTAACTAGCTCTAAAATCACCAATATGTGTCATACCTGTACGTACTGTACAATAAGAATTCTGCTCAAACGCGTATAAAATAATAAAACGTTTAAGAATAGCGAATACCTGTATCTTGGTATAGGATCTTTAATTAAGGTTCATATGCTGCCACTTGTAGAATTCGTAATAGATGCGAATATTTATTCCGTATAATTAATTAATCAATTGACGCATGCATAATGATTTCAATTCATGCGAAATAACTGATCTTTTCAAAAGCAGATACAAGATAACATATGCGAAATTAATTTTCTCAATTTTTAGGCCATGCGAAGGGCTATAACTAGCAACACTGTTTTGGTTAAGTATTTACTGTTTGACTCAACTTATCTGCTTGAATGTCCATAGACTAATATTTTGCATTATAATTGTTAGCTAGTTGCTTCAGCACCTCAATATCCGCATGGAATAATCGATGACGTTAAGAGTATTGCGCAAGTACTTTACAGATTAAACGTTTCTTGTCAAAGAAATTTTAATAAATCATAACATTTCGTGACCTTGTTGTGTAAACTACAATTATATTGTCTTACAAATCGGTGATCTTCTATTTCTTTGATTAATTGGCAACTCGTCGTTATACTGTAGATTGCTGTTTCTAGAGGAATCGGTTTTCACGTTGATTGTTGTCTAGGAGGATTTCTGCTACCATTTCTAAATGAAGCTGGGTACGAATATAGTATACACACTGCTATAATAAGCTCACGTACTAATATAATACATATCTTTTTCAAGGTACGATGATGTTCAGTTCGATTTTGCAGTTGAAGGAGTAACTAGCATATCCGCTGACACTCACAAGGTTAGCTTGGTCTTTTATGCGGACTATCTCAAAAATTCAATTTAATACGGCATTGTTATTTGGCTACGCTTCCTGATGCGCCGTATAATAAGCCCTTTTTTTCAATAGTATGGATTTGCACCAAAGGGTTCGTCTGTAGTTTTATACAGACATATAGAACAACGACATCTGCAGGTACTAGAATTTGCTACAGCAATAATTAATAAGTACTAAATACCAATTAAAACTGCTTAATCTAGACGAAACATCTAACAGATTGGATCGCTACAGTATTTTTCAGTTAGTGACTGGCCAGGAGGCATATACGCCTCCCCTTCCATAGCTGGCAGTAGATCTGGCGCGGTAATTGCTGGTTGCTGGGCAGCTATGGTCTCAATGGGATGGTCAGGTATATGTATAATTAGTGTAAAAGCTCACTTCTACTTTTAATAGTGTTTACGAATTTATGAAAGATCCACACTTGATGCTAAATGTAATAATTACGCCCTGTAGTTTGACATCATCTAACTTGATGGAAAGCGATTCTTAAGTGTAAAGCAGAACTTTAAAATTTTTTAATAGTTACTAGTACTATTACTAACTAGTGGGTTAACGTTTTAGCCACTTACACTCGCATACGTAAGGCGCCAAAACATCATTCAGGCATCACGTATCTCCTTTGGTAACACTCACGCGTTCGCAGTTCTAAATTGCGCGTAGTTTTCCTACCCTATTTTAATCTCTACTTTTCAAAATTTTTCACGCAAACCTTTCTGTAAGCAATTTATATCGCAGTATCGATCAATTCTGCATATGCAATTGCTCTAGCACTTTCTGCAGCATCACCTTCATTTAGTACTTCATTGCTTGCGTTGAACGTACGCGTGCATTGTCGAATATTCGTCAGCACTATAAACTGCATTGGAATAATGAGAAACGAACAATGCTGAAATGTTTTTGATAGTAATTAAAGCTTCCTATACTTGCTTGTGTTCCAGGATACGTTAAATCAACAAAAAAAATTATTAAAGCAGCTCAGAGGATTAAAGATCGGTAAGTAACTGTATTTATAGCGGTAATTAACTTCACATTGACATGTATATAGTGTATTTGTTGATATTACGCCCTAATCGATTTACTAAGGATTAAGGAAGTTGACGGGCTCTACGTTCTTGGTGACCCTAAGCTAAGTGTCATAGCAATTGGTTCCAAAGACTTCGACATATATCAGCTAAACCAGTTAATGTCAGATAAAGGATGGAATCTGAACGCTCTGCAGTTTCCCCCGAGGTGATCACTATTAGCCATTTGACAATAAAACGAATCAATAGCTAGAAGTTATAAAAACTCATAATGCTGCAAGCTTTTCACAATCTCTTTCGTTTATCATCAATGAGATAGTATCCACATTTGTTGCACCATGACCCATACCCAACCCGGAGTAGTCACCAAATTTTTAAGAGATATAAAAGAAGTAGCAGCACAGCTAATACAAGAACCACGAAAGACACCAATTGGATCTGTAAGTACAGTGCAATTACTGAAATGCTCTGAAGGGTAACTAATGGTTGTATTCTGCGTAGCTTCACAGCTGATAAACGTGATTTATGTTTATGAGCAAATCATTTTATTCCAGGCCGCAATGTACGGAATGGCTCAAACTATACCGGATCGATCCATTATTACAGACTTAACAAATGCTTTTTTAGATGGAATATATAAGACTTAGCACTATAGTTCATGTACTCCTAATTATATAATTAGTGAAGCATTTGACTTATTAGTATTATGTTTTATCCATATATAGTACTCTAGCACGAACACATAAATAAATACTCGTAACTTATTAAAAACTGAGTCAGGCAAAAGTAATGTACCTCGCAAATTAGTACTTTTAATAAGAATTTATCATCATCATGTATGGCAACGGGTAGGATAGTACGGTGGCATTCTTAGAATGCAACATACTGTACGAACAATTCTTAAATTCTGCAATGTGCCATTGTAAACAGTACATTCAAGTAGCTCGTAGACACGTAGATTAGCACGCAATCGTGAACGAATGCAGTACACTATCTTAAGCTTAAGAGTGATTTCTTACCTGAGCTTCAAAATAGCAGTTTACTACATCTTCCTATTCCTGAAAGCCGCGATGATTAGGAATCGATCTTATACGGGCGTATAAGTTCAATACCGAGCTGCTGGACGGGAAAGCAAGTTTATATTATTCAGACGATATTAATTCTCGGACTTGCTACATCTCGCGATGACTCATACTAAGTAGTTATCTGCTGCTAAATGTTTTAAATTAAATTTTATTCATGAACTGTTATCATGATTTTGCTTATAGTACACAGTATTTTCATAGCAAGGTTTACAATTTTGTACGTGCAAAATGATAAGTATATAAGATATATATTTGGCTGAACGCGTAGACTCCTAAAATTGATTTGCAATGTTTTGAGAAATAAAACTTTTTTGAAAGTGCGTATAACACTAATACTTCTGCTTGTGCAACAGCAACAATCTCTGTGTACCGTAGCAGCACGTTGCCGAAACTGATTGCGTTGCTTTGGCGGCACTGTACGATGTTCCGACATCTCTCAGTAGCACGAACTGTGGTCAGTATAACAGGCATTTCTTTTACTTCTATGGTCAGTAATGTAGGTCGCCGGTTCCCCAAATTTTAGCAAGATATGCTGTAACTTGTTACGCTGACGCAATCCAAATTAGGCCTAGGCCTAACCGCGTAATTTCTCGCATTTTCAGTAATTAAAAAGTAAATACTAAATACTACTTAGGGTAGTGTGCGATTGCCATAAGGAATTGTTAACTATTGTCACTGTATCTGTCACTACAGATCACCCGCTTCCCAGATTACTGGATTATCATGTCAAGGGTCCTAGCCAAGTAATTGCATTATCTTGCTTGCAGGAAATGATATTATTTTTATGATCTATGAATTCATTTAAGTAGATTGCAGAAGTAGCCTTAAATTTTGTTATCATACAAATCTTTAAGAAATGCAAAGGTTAAAGTCTAATTCGTTTAGTACTACTACATTACTGATATTGCTTGCGCTATAGGACTCCTGAAATCTCCAAACTCTGTAAATAGTGTACAGCATTATATCAGCGTGACAAATGAAGGTTCCTGTGAAGTAATGCAGTCAAGGACTCTTAAAAGCTTTTCAGAATTCCCGAGTACTGTACTGCAGTTAACGTTTGCTGTACGTACTTAAGACTAAATTAACCCAAAATCGTTGGTAATTCACTCTGAATCCTGCTATCTTTTACAAAATTCTGCTTGAAAGCAGCTGTATAAGATCATAAAATGCTTTAAATTAAGAGTAGTGAATAAAATAGAAATTTTTAAAAATAGAAAACA
This sequence comes from Trichoplax adhaerens, assembly GCF_000150275.1. Classification (NCBI taxonomy): domain Eukaryota; kingdom Metazoa; phylum Placozoa; class Uniplacotomia; order Trichoplacea; family Trichoplacidae; genus Trichoplax; species Trichoplax adhaerens. Next base: position 3,159,988 of record NW_002060951.1, on the reverse strand, counting down.
CTTCAATTATCCAGACACCGTAAATCTGATTTAATTTAAGAAGTGTCCGAAAGCCCGATTTGTCTGGACAATCAAATATAGGGTTTAGTATGAGATTTAATACAAATCATATATCTATAACTTAAGGAACTGTTATTTATCGACAGAAGTAATAAAGTTACACGTTGATAATGCAGCTAAAGTAAGTGAAATACCTTATCGTTTTTCTAATACGCTATCATATAGCAAACATAAAACTACTTTTATGACCCGATTAGTTCGTCTATTGCGTTTTTTTCCTTCCTCCTTGTATAATACAATTTAGATGTTCAGACATTTTTACACTATTTTTAAATTGCGCAATCATCATTTTTCACGTACTGTATACTAGTACATACTCGTATATGTATTTTTTGATCAAGTACTCGATTAATCACTATCACGTAATAATTTTAGTCTTTTAATATTAATATTGCGATGCTTCACTTCATTTACACAGTATCATCTTCATTGCCATCGTCTTGCTTATCTACAGTGTTACTACGTGCCATTTTAGTTACTGTCAATTACGTGACTAATAGCTTCGCTTTATCCCACTTCTACTCCTTCAGGTATTTTTTAGTTACTATTTTATGTTATTTTTCACTCAACTATCCTACTAAGCACCCTCACTCATCGTTTTGAGTTCACTATTTCATCTCATTTTTGTCCTACCAATGTTATTTACCATTTTGCGTCATCATCACCCAACTATAAGGCTAACTGCCATCTTTTATTTTAAAGCTTCACCAATTCATCTTATTTTAACTCACTATCATCTACATGATTGATCGTTGTCATGTATTTTTAGATCGATTACTTCATCTTGATATCTATTTAGTCATGTTATTGTACTACTGCCTATCATTTTGCTCAGCCGCATGATAAGTCATCATCTACTATTTTAAGACTTGTTGCTTCATTTCATTTCTTTTCCCATCAAATTTTGCTATAGAATCTCATACCATTCTTAATCGACTATACGAGTAATCGTTATCGTCTATTTTTAAGGCTCCTCACTTCTATCGCATTTTTCTTTCCATCAACTGCACGAATCTAATTAATCGCCTTTAGCTATTCTTAAGAGATCGGCTAATTCATCTTATTTTCTTACTTATTTGCATGACTAAACGCTATATTCTATTTTAAGACTCGCTCCTTCGTTTCATTTCTATTCTATCAAATCTTTTGCTACTGATCCCATACTGTTTTTATTCAGCTAGACGTCTAATCGTTATCGCTTGTTTTAACGTTCGCTACATTGATCTCATTTTATTTGCTATCAACTGTATGATTAAAAATAATAATCGGCGTTATAGCGTCATCTATCTTTAAGATGGGCTATTTCGTTTCATTTCTATTGCATAATACTGTAGCTTTTTTACCATTTCATATCATCTTTCTTAAGTACATGAGTAATCGCCATCTTCTATTTTCAAGATTCACTACTTCATCACGTTTTTTGCTACTGAATCTTATATCATTTTATTCAACCACACGATCATAGTCGCCGTCATTTATTTTTAAGACTCACTACTTATTTTGACTACGGTACTTCGAGTTTTTTTACTCAACCGTATACCAGTTAACTACCATCATCTAATTCCTAGGTTTACCACTGATCTCATTTTATACTATCGTATTTTCCATTATTATGTCTCCTTTCTATTCCATCATACTTTTTACTTCTTCATATCATTTTTACTTAATTAATGATACGCCTAATCGCCATGATGGCATTATCTATTTTTGCTCAGTTTCAGCCGAGTAACTTTTACTAAAATTTTTTTTGTGTGCACTACTGTATTCGTCATCCTATTGTCTTATTTTTTAACGAGAAAACCCCCTTTTTTGTATTGTATTCGTCATCCTAAGGTCTTATTTTTATTAAAAAGGTGTTTCCTCGTAGATTGCCCGGAGTGTCGGGCAATCTATGAGAAAACCCCCCGCCCGAGCAGCTGTAAAATAATCCGATAAAGTGTCCAGATAACTTGTCATGCAGCAGCCGTAAAATTATAAGATATAGTGTTCAGATACATTGTCATACAGCAGCAGTAAAAATATCGGATATAGTGTTCAGATAACTTGTCACATAACAGCTGTAAAATTATCGGACATGGCGTTCAGATAAATTATCATACCGTACAGCAGCTGTAAAATTATTGGATACAGTGTTCAGATAGTTTTTCATACAACAGCGGTAAAATTTTCGGATAAAATGTTCAGATAAATTGTCAAACAGCTGCTGTAAAAGTATCGGATATAATGTTTACATAAATTGCCATACAGTAGCTGTAAAATTATATTATACTGCATAATATGCGATTCATATCCGATAATCTTACAGCGCCTGTCTGGCAAGTAATCTGAACAGTGTATCCGATAATTTAATAGCTGCTGCATGACAATTTATCTGCCATACCATAGTTGTAAAATTACATTATACTGCATAATATGCAGTGTACTATATAAGTGTATATCCGATAATCTTACAGTACCTGTATGACAAGTTATTTGAACAGTCTATCAGATAGTTTTACGCTGTATAGCAAGTCATCCGAACACTGTGTCTGATAATTTTACAGCTACTGTATGGCAAGTTACCTAAACACTATATCCGATAATTTTATTGCTGTTGTATGACAAGTTATCTGAACACTATATCCGATAATTTTCCTGCTGTTATATGACAAGTTATCGGAACACTGTATCCGATAATTTTACAGCTGTTGTACTACGATTTATCTGAACACTATATCCGATAATTTTATTGCTGTTGTATGACAAATTATCTGAACACTGTATCCGATAATTTTATAGCTGAATACCGCAAAATATAGTGGCATATCGTTAATTTTCCCTTCCTTTATTAAAGGAAACGTATGGATAGATTACCGAAGCTATATGGCGAGCAAAGCAGGGTGAGTGTCTCTAATGATGGTCACAATGTAATACTGTATCTATATTAGGGCTAAATCTGATGGTGGGGATGGCACAAGCAACAGAAGTAGTAACGTGAATGGAAAATAAGATAAATGAAAGTATGATGAATAAAAATAAATAATAGTGCAGTAAAGTAAATGAAAATAAGATGAATGAGAGTATGTATGGAATGTAGTCGAATGAAAATAGGTCATGAAGTAGTAAAAGCATAGAAATAATAAATGGCGATTAATGGTGGAGTTGAGAATTTATCTGAGATAGTTTTGCAGCCGCTGTATGACAATTTATTCGAATATTACATCAGATGATTCTATAGATAATAAATGATAATTTATAAGAGCATTACATCAGGTTATTTCATAGCTACCATAGATAATTAATCTGAACGTTACATTAGATAATTCTATAGCGACCATGTGGTAATTCATCTATACACAACTTTAGATAATTTATCTGAACACTGCATACATCATATAATTCATAGCTACTATGTGACAATTTATCTGAACACTGCATCAGATAATTTTATAGCTACTATATAATAACTAATATATCTGAACACTACGTCAGATAATTTTATAGTTACTATGAACATGCAGTTTTGTTATAATACATTGCAGTGTTGTATACCTGAAGTCTGTCTGCATGCATCATTATATATGTATCGTACATATAATTATTTGCGACTAACTAACAAGCTTAAATAAAAATTCAATTTTACTTTAACAAAACATTGTAGGGTGACACGTACTGTCGCTCTAAGACAATTTGACGGGGATAATTTACCGCTGTACAATGTAGTAGTATACGATGGAAACAATATCAAAATTGAATACTTGATAGCATTCAATCCTATACACCGTAAAATCTATCTATTGCAGTAAAGTATCGCTTTTGATATTACGAAAGTAGATTTAATATTTTACATCAATTAATTTAATGCGGTAAATTGTCTCCGGTAAATTATCCGATTTCGCCTACTGTTACATTTAAAGTTGCCAGCAAAGAATTTATAATTACTAGGTATACACCCTCCATTAAAGGAGCATTTGAACATGCCTGGCTAGAGCATACCGCTTCCTTTCTGGCTACCTCTCGAAGGCTAAAAGAAATGCATTCTCATTTGCAGATAAAGTTAGGAATTTATTAATTACTAAGTATGAGTTCATTAAGACTATACGTACTGTAACAAGTTAAAGTGAAAGCCATGGGACCAGGCTGTGTAATGTATGTAAATTATATAAATATAACAATATAAATATATATGTATGTAATGCACTACCGGGTGAGTGGGTTCGGCTAGATTACTACATAAATAAAATTACAAGATATAGCGGCTACTAGTACAAGCCTACCGGGAATAGCATCATGCATGACCGATTGTATGATCATACGATCATGCATGACCGATTGTATCTAAGACCATTAAACTTTACGTAACAACAATCAGGGAACTGACTCAATAGGTATTTTATTAAGCCTAGGAAATTCTGGAAGATCCGGAGTCTGGACGTTAACAGAAACAGCATTATGTTTTAAATTCAATGAAGATTTGGTACACTCAAGCTTCAGATTTTTGCATTCATCCATAGCGTCTATGCTACCAGCGTTATGGGAAACTAGAAATAACACCGAAAATATTAGATTATAAAATTTGAAACAGAAGAATAGAGTTGCGCTAATTTTCCTACCGGATTGATGGTAAGTAGCCTCCGTTTGTGTAAACGTGCTATCCTTTAATTCTCTGGCGCAAGTAGAATTACTAAATATGATAAACTTATTATTAAGTTTAATCAGGATACATCTTAACGTCGATATGTTTTAGCCATGTTAAAAAAGAAAACTAATATAATATTAATAAAATATTATATTATAATTGCATTACTCTTGCATGTCCATAATTGCAATCCTATCCTCGCTTGCTATAAAACAACGCAAGAAAATTCCCTATATATGAAAAAATTAAATTAGCTACTATTTTATTATTTGAATAGTCTATCAAGGCAAATTAATAAATATATATATTAAAGGCTCTCAGTTAGCAAAGTTCGTAACACCAGTCAAGTTATGATCGCTCCCCAAAGCTGAACAATGTCAGAAATAATAAGAATAATAATTAAAGAATTAAGCATTATTTCTGGCATTGTCCAACTGTGAGGTATATCGATAACTGTACTAAAATGTAAAATGTATAAAAAACAGAATAGTAACATTTATTTCAGATAGCAATGCAAGAATAGGTAAAATTAAGCAGATTCACTTTCAGGTGCATAAACCTTGATTGATGGGCTGCAGTAGCTGTCACAGTACGATATAAAACTAAATAAACTACATAGCTTAAATAATGTGTCTACGTCTGCGATAATGTTACTGTAATACGAAGGAACCAGTAATGAACGAATGGAAAATTCTTAGAGCTACTACATTAGCCGCCAGACTATTTCAATCCAGCCGGAATAAGACACTAGCGTACTGGTACATAAATCTTACACACCGAATAAGTGAACATA